>NW_016808467.1:726805-765441 GCF_001698545.2 Rhinopithecus bieti | reverse complement strand
TATTAATAATAATTATTATATATTATATTCATGTCACCCATTATTTGTTCTCAGTTCAAGTCATTTTTCATGTAAGTTTATTATATATTTTACCTCTGACCCAGTGGTTCTCAACTGGGGCCAGTTTTGCCCTTTAGGGTACGTTAGTCAATGTCTGGAGACACTTTTGGTTGTCACAACTGTGGAAGAGGTACTACTGGTATTTAGTAGGTAAAGGTCAGGGATGTTGCTAAGTATCTTACAGGGCATAGGACAGCCCCCACAATAGCTTCTAAATTATATGGCCCAAATGTCACTAGTGCTGAATTTGAAAAATCCTGTTTAACCCATAGCAACCTTGTATCATGAAATAGTATTTACCCCATGTTACAAATAAGAAAATAAGACTTGCAGAACTTAGTACCCAAGATCTCCTAGTTAATTAGTGGTGAGACCAGAATTCCAACCCGTGTCAAATTGTCTAAGGGCATGGAAACTTTAAATTCACGCACTTTCTAATATGGCATGATGTCTCTACCCAAATATTTTATAACTATAATTTTTTGGCTATAAAGATAACTAAATTGTATATGATTTTATTATGTATCATACAATCATACCCTCCAAAATAAAATATAGAAAACTTGAAAGTAATTTAAGTAATTAAAGTTGTCTCACATTGTTACCCAGGCTGGAGTGCAGTGGCATCATCACAGTTCACTGCAACCTCTAACTCCTGGACTCAAGCAATCCTCTTGCCTCAGCCTCCTGGGTAGCTGGGACTACAGGCACGTACCACCATGCCCAGCTACTTTTTTTTTTTAAGTTTTTTAAAGGTGGAATCTCACAATGCCCAGGCTGGTCTGGAACTCCTAGCCTCAAGCTGTCCTCCCATCTCAGCCTCTGGAGTAGTTTGGATTATAGGAGTAAGCCACTGAGTCAGATCAGTTCTTTACAGATGACTATTACAAATATGTGGCCTCTATGATCTTCTTTTAAACTTTGTTTGGAGATGATATTGTGGTTCTGTATTTCTAGTTAGTTTTATTTATTTCTCATTGACCTAATTCAGTAATAAATTTGTTAATCTACTCAGCTTAAGGTTATTTAAATATATATACATTTACATGCATTATCTTTAATTCTCAAAACAATTACTTAATGTAAGTAATATTTCTCCCAGATTACAAATAATAAAACAATTTTTGTTCCAGTGAACTTTATGAGTCTATTGTAAATATTGGGGAGCGAAATGTTAAAACTGCTTCTCTAGGTCTTACTTTATCACTAATTAATAATACAGATCTATTTTTTAAAAATGAGAATCTATCACTCTTTGATAGTGATGCCTGTGCAGATATTTTTTTTTTATCACGAACAACTGTAAGCTTCCTGTTTGCACTTTTAGCTCCACTAAATTTCAGAGATTATTCAGTGGCAAACTATTGATTATCCTGTGACTTCATGTGTACAGTGTGCCCCATAAATTAGTACAATTTCTGTAATTACGGTTAACAGTACTCTTGCTGTAATCAGTACCACTTTTGAGTCCTAACATTCACTATTTGCTTAATATACTTTCCTGTTCATAGCTTATAATTTTTCCATTAAAGAAAATAATAAAATAAACTCATGTTTAATAAACACAATATATATGAAACTTCTTGGAATACATGTACTCATTACAAGCTGAGAAAAAGTAGAAATTACATAACATTGACTTCTATGTTTAGATGCTTTTTCTTGGAAAAGTATTTCTCATTATTTAACTCTAGTTAGTTGCATAATTAGAAAAATAAATAGAATCGTGTGCACATTTACACATACCATTGTGTGCATTATCACTAAGTGCCCTGATATAGAATATTTCATTTATCATAAAGATAACACACACATATATAACCAAACATATATATTTACAGTATGTATTACTATGTAAGTATGCAGATGGGTATGTATTTATGAGTGTGGTTGTTTTCTGTAATTAATTAAAAAGAATAAATAAAGGCACTACTCAACTAATAATTGTCTTAAGTGTTTGCTTTCAAGTGAGCTAGGAGAATTTTACCTTACATCAACCATTTCTGAAAAATCTCAAGGATAAAGCTCAAGACAATAATAGGAAAGTAAATAGGAAAGAACATACAAGAATATCCTAAATTACTGATCTTTTAAACCTTAAAAAATTTTTTTTAAATATTTCGTTTGAAGGCTTGGATCTCCTTGTTGCATTCATACCTCTCCTGTGCCATCTAGTGTTTTTAGGTGATTTCTATGAACCCAGAGTGTAGTATAACCTGTTAACACTTTAGCTGACTGTTCAGCTTGTCTGCACATTTGGCCTCAGGCAAGCAACCAAATAACTTAAACTTGGGCTGAAAAGGGGTGGTTTTATTGGGTTATGAAAAATTGCAAATGAATCAGACTTTAATAGCAAAGGAGAAAGCTTTAAAGTTAAGTTCAGGAACTGTGGCTAACAGATGTTGAGAAAATAATGCATAATGGAGCTATTGAGTCTCATTAGGTTCATCTACAGCATAATAAAAGTAGAATTTTGATCTGAGGCCGCACAGCTGGATGGGAGAAAGTAATAGAAAAAGGATAGAGCAAAATAGAACTATCCTTCCTTATTCATGATGAAACATGTTTGCCTCTCTTGTGGTCTGGCTACTGTACCAGATTGGGTCATAATACCTACTATTAGAAGTGGCTGCCTTGGCTACTTCACCCTCTCAGGGTGAAATTCTACTTTTTATTTTCTAAATCCAAACCTTCCATTAAGAACATAGGATCTTTGCATGAAGGCAGGTAGAAATCTTCCCCTTTAAGATCTTGGATTTTAATTTTTTCTCTGAAATACTGTCCTACCAGACATAAATTACCCAATATATCAATATATGGAAATATTTGACTCTCAATTTATGCCTGAAATCCCTGATTTGAGAAACAACTTGAATGATTAAATTCTATTTAGATAATATATCCTTATTCAAATAGCAATTAAATAGGATGAATACATAAAACTTAGTGAATTGACTTCATCTTGACTCAGTTTAAGATTACACACATAAGCAAGCCTTGTTCTGTATGTTTAGGTCTAACTAAAACATACTTAACCAAAATTAATTAATTGTTTCCCAAAAAAGGTGAATGTCTACTGCTTCTTCTCATTTGAATTTCACTTCAGGCTCTTTTTGTATTTGATTATTACCAGAAAAGAGAGAAAATGTACACATATCTACTGTTGTTCGCTGGCGTTCTGAGACAGTAGTCAAAGTCATGAATAATTATTAGTAGGAGGAAAGAGAAAGCATCACAATTCAGTGATGCAGTTTGTGGAATAAAACTGGGCTTGCTAGTGATGTTTAAACTCTTTCCAAGCATGAATGGTCAGTCACTGCATTGATGAATTACCAGTTTGATAACAGCTATCATTCTTAGAGCTTTAAAATGTACCAAGTCCTATGCACAGCTCTTTCTAAACATTATCTCATCCGGTCTGTTTAAGCACCAAGCTGGGAAACTAAGGCCTAATTAGATAAGTTAATGTAACTTGCCCAAGGTCACACTCACTCATAAATGGCACAGCCCAATTCACTCCTGTCTGACACTAAGGTTCATGCTCTACACCACTCTCTCCCCAGTAGTGGGGACACTGTTAGAAAGTCAGAACCCCTGATTTGCATTTCTTAGGCTGGTGCATCCCCAATTTTATAAAGAAATATATTCACAGAAGAGAAATGCTTGAATTCTATCAGAATTTAAGGCCGTTCTTTCAAGATGCAATGGAACATTTCACTTTGGTCAGCCCACTTTTCTTTCTAGTCTGCCTTTACCTTGAGATCATTTTTTGTCAACACCCTCTTAACAATAAGCAAATAATATTGTCAAAATAACAACATCCCAGCTCAAAGAACATCTCAGCTTTTTAGCAGCACAAACTCTCCCAGCTATCCAGTGAAGTCCAAGACCCACACAGGGTTGAGTTCAAGGAAACTCAATAAACAAAGCTGCTCAGAATGTAATTCCAAGCACTAAGTATACCCTGTTAAAGGAAATTACAAGCAAATTCCATTTTGGTAGATTGACTCAGATTTAAACTATAAACAAACCTTTTCAGGCATCACTTGTCTTCACTACTCCGTTAGTTCAATAGCACTCAAGAGCAATGTTTGGAATTGTTCTTCTACTTTTTACTCTAAATCCAAAACCAAATTATTTTGCTAAAATAAAATATATGTTTTTTATCTTTGGAGGAACAAATTCTTGTTCTGTTTGGGTCCCCAGTATGTCGACTTTGAATTCTGATAAAGATTATTCTTAAGACCAATGCAAGTATCCAATAAACTTCTACCCCCTAGAAATCCCGTATCCTTTCCTTGTTACTCTCCTTCTATCTGTGATTTTTACCTGCCCCTCCTTTCCCTACTTCCTTAGCACATAAATCGCAGCCGAAGGACTCATAGTTCTTGAAGTATCGGTCATCATAAGCCTTTCACTGTATTCTTCATACAGAAATGCTGCTATGGACTACATTATATCCCCACAAAATTCATATTCAAAATGTATACCCCCAATGTGATGGTATTTGGAGATAATGCCTTTGGGAGAAAATTAGGTTTAGATGAGGTCATGAGGTAGCAACCCTCATGATGAGATTAGTGACCATTTAATAAGAAACACCAGAGAGTATACTGTCCTTCTTTCCTTGTCATGTGAGGACACACAAGAAGGCAGCTGTCTGTAAGCCAGGAAAAGAGGTTTCTTCAGAACCCAACATGCTGTCACCCTGATCTCAGACACCCAGCCTCCGGAACTATGAAAAAGTAAATTTCTGTGCTTGAGCCACAGTATTTTGTTGCATCAGACTGAGCAGATCAATCAGATGCACAATGTGATTTAATGTATTAAATACACCCACTGTGGTTCTAGGAAGTCACATTATCCACCAATGCATATATTTTTAAAAATTAAGACCTGTGGCCAGGCGTGGTGGCTCATGCCTGTAATCCCAGCACTTTGGGAGGCCGATGTGGGTGGATCACCTGAGGTCAGGAGTTCAAGGCCAGCCTGGCCAACATGGTGAAACCCGTCTCTACTAAAATTACAAAAATTAGCCAGGCATGGTGGCAAGCACCTGTAATCCCAGCTACTTGGGAGGCTGAGGCAAGAGGATCACCTAAACCTGGGAGGCAGAGGTTGCAGTGAGGTGAGATTGCACCACGGCACTCCAGCCTGGGTGACAGAGCAAGACTCTGTTTCAAAATAAATAAATAAATAAGACCTATTTTTAAAATTACTATCAGATAAACTCCTATCCCTATCTGGGATCTATTGTAATCCACAATCATGTTGGTAAAGAGGAATGTTTTACTGCAAACAAGAACGATGGAGGGACTAAGAAGATCACATGAATATCCACCCAGCAGCACAATCAAGACAGTTACAGGGAACAGTCAAAATCAAAAACCAATGCTGCAAGAAAAAAAGGACAATCAAGTAAGTGAAGGGTATTAGTACTTACAAAGAAGGTTGTAGTATTTTTCTTCCTTTAACAGTCAACTGAGCTATTATCCAGCCTTCTGAGCAAAAGCCTAATTATGTAAATCTAGAAAAGCCACCAAGAAAGGCCCACTCCTGGCCACCTGAGCACCCCCAATTTTCATCTGAAGATTAAGAGAATACATCAAATAATTCTTGACTTGAATTTCAAAGACTTCTGTGAGATCTATCCATGGAACTCAGAGGGCTATCAGAGTGCTATGCACCTTTCGAAATCTGAATTAAAACTCTATAGATACACGTACTATTGCTTACAAAAGTTTATTCTCTGTCTTTCTTTCTCTCTCTCTGTCTCTTTCTCTCTCTTTCTGTGTCTCTGTCTCTTTCTCTCTGTAATTAGTATTCGAAGAGAATCCAGAGCTTACATTAGCTTCTGAAAAAAATTCCTTATAAAAAATGTTTAATGAACAAAAGTGGTGAACTAGAAATGTGGTATTACAGATGTGTATTTAAGGGAAAAAATAGAGAGACGAGAGTCGGGATTATGACTTGGTGGAGAGGGTTATATGAATTAAGATACGGCGTAGGAGGATTATTTTATTGTTTATACTTTTTGATATTAATAATTTTCTGAACAAAACAATATTCATTACTCCACTAAAAAAGATCACATTTTAAATATTCTTTATTCTTTATTGTTATGAATTATGCACTTATAGTAATTTAAAATAAATTATTAAAATTTATTTTACTCTAATGCAGTTTTTATATAACAAATAAGGTATTTTTTCTCATTAAATTCAAGTTTCTTTCATATTTATTATCCCGTAGGTTTTCAAATTCCTTTCTTTTCATTGACCTTAAACATTTCTTATATTTATTACCAAACAACTTATTTTTTGGTTGTGTTACAAACTGTAATTTTTCCCATTATATTATCTAAGGATTATTATTTTAAGAAACACTACTAATTTCATTATACTAATTTTATACTCAAACTTCTTTCTAAATTCTGTTATTTTTATTCAAACTTTTCATTTGAACTTTTTGGATTTTTTTTTTTTTTTTTTTTTCAGTTGCATCAGTTTGTACTCTGTAACAGTGAACATCAAATTCTTAAAGTGATACTGGACTTCCTTGCTTTGTTCACAACCTTAATGGGGAATATTTCTTAAGTTTCACCAAAAAAAGTCATTTGAATGGGCTTTTATAGCAAAGAACAAGAATTTGGAGATATATGGCCAGGATATGATAGATCAAGAATTGACAAACTGTATCCTTGGGCCAAATCCAGCTTGTTGTCTGTTTTATAAAAAAAGATTTAATGGAACGAAAATAAAATAAAACAGTCTCCTTATGAGATGCAGAGTAAGTCTCCAATCCCAGGTAAAGGAACAAAAAAGGCAAAATTGGGAGATGGAACTCCTGAAATGTCTACATTAAGTGTCTGAACAACATTCTCCGAAGTAGGAAACAGGGCGGAAGCCCAGTTCCTATAACTGGGCCAATATGGGGAAGTGAAGGGACAAATTACAGCTGAGTAGCACAGACCCCAGGATTCAACCATGGGAACCAAGTCCCAAGTCTCAGGAGCTGTATAGCTAAACATCTACTCCATACTTCATGTCCATAAGGGTTTATACATTCTAATCCACTGTGGACTGGGAGAAGGCAGCTAAAATCATTGATAAATGTCCTGCAGAAGGCAATGAGAATGGCCGAGCCTGCAAGTGGAGGCAGTAAGGACCTGTGGTGGATGGGTGGGTGAGACAAGTTTAGGAAATGAGGTTGAGCTAGCACAACAGAAGTGAAACCTCCAAGACCTCAAGCCTTAAGTTCTTATGCTTTAGTCCTCTTAGCATTTGCTAAGGAAATAACATCCTCCTTGGTATATTTCTAATTCATACATCCTCCTAAACCTTTACCATCTAGATCTAGCAGTAAATTTCAGGTCTTCAAAAATAAACCTTAGTCCAGTTGATCGGTGAGATGATAATACTAAAATAGGTTTAATCAACAGTATCTCAGGCAGTCTTTTCTGCCTAATAGTGAAAAGAGGAGAATTTTTAATTATGTAATAACTAAACCAACATTCTCACCCAAACAAAAAAAAAATCTTTAATTCAATGGAGACAAAAGAAGGGGGAAAAAATCCAACATGCAGCTTTTATGATTGACTTCTCACAATTTCTCTGCTATTAACAATTTCCCTTTATAGATGGTCTTCAGTAACCTAGAAATAAAGAGTAGCAGCAGAAAACACAAAGCTTTATTTTGAGGGTAGCCCAAAACCCATTAGTTTAAAAGTGTTAATGTTTTATGTTTTCAAGGAACAGTATAAATTGCAGTTGTTTGTGTAAGTTCATTTTTCAAATGTGTGAACACAAATGTCTATTGTCTATGAGGAAAGTTCATGCTGAGCTACAAGTGAATTGTACAATTGAGCTCCCAGCTAAGCAGCCACCTCTCTGCCAAGCTAGCCATTTTGGTAAGTGGTCCTAAATTTGATACAGGGGCAAATAATTTTTTATTGTTTTCCCAGGGGAGGGGAGAAAGCTCTTTTGCAGACCACAGACCAGTGTATATATATGTGTATCTATCTATCTATCTATCTATCTATCTATCTATCTATCTATCTATAGATATATTCTTGCTGACTTTGCATTTTTTCTTTTTTTTAGAATACAAAAGAATCTGGGTCTGTAATTTTTACTTTCCTTTTGTTAAAAGTGTGCAAAAGGCCTACTAACCTCTATCCTTAAAGCCCTGACTTTATTCTTTGCTGCAGATACCATTAAAGTCTTTCTCAGCTTTCTGCTCAGCAATTTCTTTTTTTATAAAGAAGCATGGTCATTCATTGTATTCCCAGAGAACTCCACAGAGAGATCAGCTCACACAACTTCAGCCTATTTCTTGAAATTAGTGAGGAGTTTATCTTCTGTCTTCTTAGTCACTTGGTGTCTTTTCAAACCATTTTAGATATAAATAACCTCAGAGAATCTATTCAAATTGGTAAATAAATCTTTTGAGCATATCCTTCATTAACAGTTTAGCACAAGCAATCTTTGTGATGTAACTGTTCTGTATCTTAACTTTGGTTGTGAGCACACAAATCTGCACTTACAATAAAACTGAATAAAAATAAATACTAAACATACACACAAAATAAGTCCATGTAAACTGATGATTATAAATAAGGCTGATGGACTGACACATATTCATTACTGAGGGATTCACCCAGTATGCTGGGTGTGGTATTATAGTTATGCAAGATATTACCACTGGGGGAAAGTGGGTGAAAGGTATATGAACTTTTCTGTGTTAATTCTTATAACTGCATGCAAATCTAAAATTATCTAATAATAAAACATTTATAAAAATAGCAAATCATACATTTTGGGTTTTTTTATTATTATACTTTAAGTTCTAGGGTACATGTGCTAGTTCAACCATTGTGGAAGACAGTGTGGCGATTCCTCAAGGATCTAGAACTAGAAATACCATTTTGGGGTGTTTTTAATTTCACCACCTCAAGAAAGTTATCCCTGAAATATCTAGAAAACAATGAAAATATGTAATATGGTGAATAACAGTGACATTTGCGCTGCCCCTTCCTCATGCATGATTATGAATTGCCACTGCCTGCAAGGGGAGCCTGACCGCCTAAGCAAAGCAAGTATATGTCATTTTTAATTTTCCAACTTACAGGTGGTAACCTGGTTTTGATTATGTGCCTGAGTGTGGCTGCAACAGGATCTCCAGTTGGCTTCTGAGTTTTCCAAGGTAGATCACCGGTCATTTTTATTTCAGTTGTATATTCAGACATGCCAGATCACAGCCATGAAGGAAGGAGAGCCTACATCAGTGTCGTTGACTCTACCTCTCACAAATGCAGTCACAGAAAAATATCCTTAGGGGTGAATGTCTTCATAAGGTATCAAAAGAGAAATTTCCTTTTAAGTTTCCTCTTGCCTTTTTTCAAAACTAATTATTGTGGTCTGCATCATATGAATAGGGAAAATAGATGAATTGTACTAGAGAAATGAAGTTGTCATCTAAACTTTCTAGCATTACAGTTAGATTCCAATTTAATACTGTGAAATGAAATTCAATATCCTAGTCAATTGCTATCCTGTCTCTACAGTTTCTAAAGTTCTGTAAATTAATAGATACAACCCATTTCATCTTAAAACCTGAAAATATACAAGCTTAGTTTCATTAAAATAATCCCCTACCACACATCTCGACACCTTTCAAAAGGAGGGTTGTGAAGGTTTAGATTCAAACTTCTAAACTGAGTTAATAAGACCTACTCAATCAGAAGTGTCTAGGACTTAAAAAAATTGCAGGCTGTATCTAAATTTTAAAATTGTGCATGCCAGAAAACATCAAAAAGCTACAAATTCAAATAAAATAACCAGCACTTGCAGCTGCAAGAGAGCTAGCAATTTATTCAAGTACAGTTCATAGATAATGTGACCCAAACAGACACCTATGCAGAGGACCAACTCTAATACGGGAAAAAAGAAAAATGAGGCTAGAATATAGCTATTTGCTTTCTGCAGTGGAGTCTATTTTCAAAGACATACTATTTTTTTTCAGTTGTTCAAAGTAGCCCTTGTGACTCCAGAAATAATGATAAAGAATAGTAGTTTGAGTCCCCAGAAGCTCATGAATCAGCCTCTGCCTTCTCCATTGATAACCTACAAGTAACAAGTTTCTTACCTACCCACCCTGAAGGAACATGTAAGAATAAAAACTGCAGCAATGCTTGAAGCATCATAAATGTCTAAGATAAAAAAAAAATCAGTCTAGTCACATTTTTATAATGTTAACTAATTGGAGGGAAAATTTGCATAAATTACTGGAAATCTAATATGCAATCTACTTTAAAATAAATTCAATATTAATACTTTTATTCATATAAAACTTACATTTACATTCTAGTTTACGTGTATATATGCATGCACACATATGTTCCAGGAAAACACATAATATGGGCAATGTGAAAAATCCTTAGCCAATTCCTAGCAACTTTTTTGCAATCATTCTACATTACTGAGGCATTGTATCAAATGCCTGATTTAACATTGAAGGATACGAGTAAACTAAAAGCATAATCTGTTTTAATAACTGCTTCAAAGTGACTTTACATTACCATAACTTTTTATACTAAGTAGGTTTCTTTCCTTTAATATCAATGGAAAGATGCACTGCAGAAATTTTGGCAATGAAAAACATGAAACCTGAAAAGATTTTGTTCCCTTAAGTAGTCTTAATATTCTTCTCTGAAATTTTGTTTACACTACTAGTTTTGAAATCTCTTACTTTAATAGTGCTTCCTCTACAGAAAAAGCCTATTTTCATTCCCATGCCCCCCCCAAGTTTTTTAATTATAAAATATCAACAAGTTTGCAGCCTAAACAAGAGAATAATGCTGTTTTTCCCACAATCGCCATTAAGTAGGACATTAAAGGAAGGCCCTTGGTTTCCAAGCCCCTTGAATTAGTCTTGATGCCATTTCCCAGAGAAGTTCAGTGACTGTACATTCACATGTCAAGGCCTAAATCAGAAAATAATTGGCTCATCTCCAGGCTTATTTAGAGAGATGTGCAAGAAGGTGGTCAACATCTGCCCACAAGATGGCTTGTTTGGAAAGGGTTAAAGGCAGGCTCTCAGTCTGCTGCCACTGTTTCCAGCATTCCCATCAGTTATGGGAAGTGATGTCACACACCTGCAAAGCACATGCAAACTGTAAACACTTCACCAACATTGAATTTGAGTCCCCCATCCAAAATCATGCCCAGCCGCCTCACACTGAGTTCCCTGGCTGCCAAATTTGCTAGTCTGCATAGCATTGAAAATGAATGGGTCTTATACCAACAACAGTTAAGTAGGTTCAAGTTTTATACCACCAGGCTGTGTACAGTTTCGTTTTTTGTGGATTACTTCTTGCTGTTTCCAGAATCACAGTGGTGGAATTGAAAGAAATATTAAAGAGTAGGCAACAAAGCACTCTCATTTTACAAACAACAAAATTACACCTCTACTATAGCTTTTATCAATTGTTCTCTTAAATTTCCTTCTCATCAGGTACTAGGGATTTTAGGCCACTTTTTTTTTTTTTTTTTTTTTATTATAACTTTAAGTCTAGGGTACATGTGCATAACGTGAAGGTTTGTTGACATATGTAATACTTATGCCATGTTGGTGTGCTGCACCCCATCAACTCGTCAAGCACACATCAATTCATGCATTTAGTATCATGTATAAACTCCCAATGCAATCCCTCCCTCCTCCCCCCTCCCCCCTCCCATGAAATAGGCCCAGTGCATGATGTTTCCCCTTCCCGAGTCCAAGTGAATCTCATTGTTCAGTTCCCACCTATGAGTGAGAACATGCGGTGTTTGGTTTTCTGTTCTTGTGATACGTTTGGCTAAGAATGGATGGTGTTCCAGCTGCATTCGCATGTTCCCTACAAAGGACGCAAACTCATCCTTTTTTATGGCTGCATGTAATGTCCATGGTGTAATGTGCCACATTTTCTTAATCCATTCAGGGGGGGGGGGGGGGGGGGGGGGGTTGTCAACAGATGGATCATTGGGTTGATTCCAAGTCTTTTGCTATTTGTTGAATAGTTGCCCAATAAACATACGTGTACATGGTGTCTTTGTAGTAGAATAAGTTTATATCCTTTGGTGTATATACCCAGTAGTGGGATGGCTGGGTCCATATGGTACATCTAGTCTAGTATCCTTGAGGAAATTGCCATACTGGTTTTCATAAATGGGTTGTAACTTAGTGTTACAATCCCACCAACAGTGTAAAAGTGTTCCTATTTCTCCACATCCTCTCCAACACCTGTTGTTTCCTGACTTCTTAATGATTGCCATTCTAACTAATCCTCAGAGCTTAATACCTAGAAGACACTCAAGTTTGTTAAGCAAACAGATGAATGGGTGGATGGAGGGACAGATAGATAGATGGATGAAGGATAGGTGACTTCTTTGAAAACCATTTCACATAGCTATACTGGTGACTTGAAATAGCTATGTGGACTTAGGCAATTTATTCAATTTTTCTAAAATTCAGTTAACTCATCCATAACATGGGAAAAATAATAGTGTCTTTTTCAAAGGATTGTTGTGAGAATTCCTTGAGATAATGCTTTTCAAAAGTACCATACATATTTGATAAGGATTTCATAAATATTCACTTGCCATTATTTTAATAGTGGTAGCAGTAGTATCACCCTTCACTTCTTGTTACTGTCACTCACCAGCCTTTTGGTGTGTGTCATGTGCTTGTCAAAGCTTTATTTCCTGACTTGAGGGCTCCCTCTCTTTTCCTAGCTCTACAACCAGAGACTTACTGTTAGTCTGAGTGACATCCACATCCATATGGACAGCTCATCAAGCTCTACCTTCACATCTCACTGATCTTTTCATCCTCAGTGATGCAGTTTTCCTTTCAGCCATATGTTCTATAACCATACACAAACATGCGCTCTGAAACCAGTCTTCTGGCTTTGAATGTTAATTACACCAGTAGTTATAGCTATGTCACTTGCTACACATTTTCTTTAGCCTCTCTAAAGATTTTAATCACTTCATTTGTAAAATAGGAGTGATACAATTACTGTCATCATAGCACGTGGTATACAGTAATACCAATACGTTGGTTTATAGTAATAGCTCTTATTGACACCCAAACTATACTACTTCTGAAGGACTAAAACCCAACATTAATGTGTAATGTGTGGATACTTAAGTTACTCTGATTCTTTTACTGTTATAAATAATCCATAGCAGAAGTAATAGGCTAAAGTGAACTAGAAATAAAAAGGAAGAAAAGAGTAGGAAAACACAGAAGTGCTTAAAGGTAATAAAATAGTTGCAAAATAAAATCACAGGGACCAAAACAACAAGAATGGCAATAATAATACTAGTTTACACTTATTGATAATGTATATAGTATAGTTAGAATAATAACTGGCCCAAAAGTGTACCATTCTCAGTACATTATGTGAACTATGAGTGCTTCCTGTGGACAGGTACAATACTAAGTGCTTTACATGGTGTGTTTTACACATACAGATGACAAAAAAAATTGAAGTTCAGAGAACTTAGTAATTTACTCAATTTCCATATCTAGCAAATGGCAGAGCTGGAATTCAAACCCAAAGACTCAAGGTCAAGTTGACAATTTACACATACGTGGTGTAGCTAGGTCTTGGACCCAAGCAATGTAACACCAGAGCCTGGGCTCTTAATTATTTTGTCTCTCCATAAATTACTAATGCCCATGAATATAGTGATAATAGCTATCTTAAAAACAAAATATACATATACATTAGTTTAACCTAACCTTTATATCAATTTATTTCATTTCAATCAATTTGCTTTCAGTTAAAGCTTATGCTACTTGCAACCCCAATAGTCCTGGTCTTCAGGACTGGTGTCAGTCTTCAGATACGGGGCCCTGCCAGGTTTGCTCCAGCCTTCACAGATGGGGACTGGTCCCTTAGCCTCAGCATGTCTCTCCTGTCCTCCAAAGTTTTTCACTTAACTAACGGATTAAGTCCTGCACCCAGAGGTAATCGAGGGCGTGTAATGTAAAAAGCATGTTTTCTGCACTTTATTCTGCCTCCACTGAGTCAAGCTCATTTGTACTACAAGGATTAGTCTGATGAAAACTGTGGAAGAATAGGTTTCCTCCCACCATGGAGTGGTGGCCTGGGCTATCCAAGGTCCAGCTTGCAAAGGATTGATTTCAAAGGTATTCCTTCTGGTTTCTGGACAACAGTAGACCCCAAGTACATCTCTTCTACGGCCATCTGGCACTTATTTTTGAGGTTCCACTCCTGAGCTCTTACCAAGGCCACAAAGTAAAGGAAGCAATAATTCTTCTCTGGCCACCACACTTTCCAAAGTAGAGTTCACCTGATAGCTCCATACCCACTCTCAAAGCAAAGTACAAGCTTCCTGTCCAGGTTAAACATCTGTTGGCTGAGGTATGTTTGGGGCTTCAGAGGTGAGAAGTCAGGCTACAGAAGATGCAGGGGAGGAGTGGGAGCAATTCAGTAGTGCTGCTTTTGGTCTTCTGAGTTCCCGGAGTAGGGATTCGGAAGTTGGGATAGAGGGGAAAAAAATAACGTGCTTAACCTGTAACTTATCAGTAACCATCAATGATAATCTTATTGAAGATATGGTCATTCATTCTTTATCAGATTTATACTCTGTTTCAACACAGCACTGTTATAGAGACAATGACTCAAGCAAAACATTTATTCTTGCTGAAGCTGTCTTCTCAAAGGTTTTCCTAACAATTACAGATCACTAAGAAGAAAAAATACCTCCTGTGTATACAGAATCCTCTCATCTACAGATGAATTAAAAGAAAACCAATAAAGTTCCATATTGAAATCCTAAACTTGCTGCTGAAAATAGCATCAAAAATTTTGAAATATTTATACAAATTATTAAGTAAATTCTTTTGTCTTTAGATATATAAGAATGTGATCTAACTTCTTCATAAATAAAAGGAATTATCAGCAAACAACAAGCATGATGAGCAACAAAACATCATCGGAAAGTAACCATTTTTGTCAGTGACACTCATTCATTCCTGTCCCAAGCATTTTCCTTCTTGGATAGATTGTCTCTCCTCTGTGTGTGAGGGAATTTTGAATGCTTATCTGAAGTAGGACTCTAATGACAATGATAATAATGACAAAAGCAATAAAAGAGATAAGAAAGTAGTAAAAAGTATATGTGATTTTCAAGATAGCATAGACATAACAAGTATAGATCTTTGCTCTTCACCACAATATTTCAATGAATACTATGAATTGTATTCATAGTGTATTTTTCTTATTAACATATGATTTTCTGTCACTACCTAGCTCAGAATTTTTTAGCAATTATCTCAATCTTTTCAGATTTCAGTTTTGTCATTTGTACAATAGGATAACTGTCATCAGCCCTCTAGCTAATATTTAATAAGTGTATCTTCACTTCTCCTTGCCTCAAGTGAATCCCAAATCTGTTTGGATGACTCGGAATCAAATGCTAAATCAAACAAATCAAAACTTTTATCAAGTCATGCCAAAACACTGGAGACCAATAGAATATTAGAATACCAAAGTAATTATTTCATTGGATAGCACTTTGCTTTATGGAGAATGATTGCCATTAATCTAAAAAAAACTAAGACCCTTTGTCTCCTTTTCTTTCGGTGTTTGAGATGTCCTGCTGTCACTACCAAAACTAAAACCCAGCTCTGCCTACCATATTCAAGCCTGCCCAGAGAAAACACACATGATAGTCTTGCCTGTTTCAAAACAAATAGAGAAACAAATTCTGTTTTCACTTCTTTTGCAATATCTTGCTTTACAGAGCATAGCACCAAAAAAAAAAAAAAAAAGAAAGAAAAAAAAAAATCATGCATCAACATCAATTTCTGACAGTTTGTTATGTGCCAGCCTAAGGCACATGTTCAGATAAAGGACATTTCACAATTTCCCTGAGTCGAATGTTCTGCTTTTGGCTCTTCTGCCATACTCACTATTTCTAATTCTTCTTGGTTCACAGATCTGCTAGAGTACAACACAAAACCACAGAAATGTCGAAAAGAAGTCTTGGAAATAAGGACTGTAAAGTCGCAATTGCACGTATGAAAAACAAAAAAAAAATAGACCATGTGTATAAACTTGTCTTCCAAGCATTTAAAATATATTTATCCTCAATTTGTAACATTTGGATTCCAGAGGAATTAAAAACTGTGAATTAAAATAATGCATCAACCAGAGGGCAAAAGTGAATCATTTTGGGTTAGCCTATCATCTGTGGTGAATCAATATTTTTTTAGTTTAAACTAATTTAAACATAAAAATTAAATAGCTCAGAAAAGCAAAAGACCATAATAGACTCCTTAACTATTATTAGGACACACAGCCTCCTTTAATTCTACATAATCATCCTGACAATTTTCAAAAAGTTAATATCCTCACTTAGCTCTTACATGTAAAAACTTTAAGTATCTCAATTTCTAAAATACTGTCTTATAAACTGTACCTTGACCTGTAATCCCAGTACCTTGGGGGCTGAGGCAGGCAGATCATCTAAGGTCAGGAGTTTGAGACCAGTCTGGCCAACATGGTGAAATGCCGTCTCTACTAAAATACAAAATTAGCTAGTCATAGTGGCAGGTACCTGTAAACCCATCTACTGGGAAGGCTGAGGCAGGAGAATTGCTTGAACCTGGGAGGCAGAGGTTGCAGTGAGCAGATTGTGCCACTGTAGTCCAGCCTGAGCAACAGAGTGAGACTCTGCCTCAAAAAAATTAATTAATTAAATTAAAATAAATAAACTGTACATGGAGAAGAATTCAAATTTATATTAACAGGCAACTGATAGATAGCTGCGTTTGATACTTTACGTTTTGGTTGTATTCTAGAGCAGCAGTCCCCAGCCTTTTTGGTGCCAGAAACCAGGTTCATGGAAGACAATTTTTCCATGGACACAGGGGTGGGGGATGGTTTGAGGATGGTTCAAGAGCATTACATTTATTGTGCATTTTATTTATATTATTATTACATTGTAATATACAATGAAATAATTAAACAGCTCACCATAATGTCAAATCGTGGGAGCCCTGAGCTTGTTTTCCTGCAACTAGATGGTTCCATCTCGGGGTAATGGGAGACAGTGTCAGACCATCAGGCATTAGATTCACACAAGGAGCGTGCAAGCTAGATCCCTCACATGCGCAGCTGACAATAGGGTTCGTGCTCCTGTGAGAATCTGATGCTGCCACTGCCCTGACAGGGGACAGAGCTCAAGCAATAATGCAAGTGATGGGGAGGGGCTATAAATACAGATGAAGCTTCGCTGGTTCACTGGCCACTCACCTTTGCAGCCTAGTTCCTAAAAGGCCACAGACCACCATGGCTCTATGACCAAAGTGTTGGGGACCTCTGTTCTAGAGGAATAAGAACTACCTTTCCTTCTTAGTATTTAATGATCTATGTATTTCTCTACTTTTTTCTTCTCATACCCACTTTAATTTCATGTAATCTTCACAACAATAAGGAGTAGTATTGTTATTTTCAGTTTACAACTGGAAGAAAAACAGCACAGTTTAAGGGAGGTTAGTTAACTCGTTAAAATTCCTACTACTAGTACGCAGCAGAATTAATAACCAAACACATGACAATATGATTCCAACATTCAGTAGACTACACTGAAGAAAACAATGAGTCACCAAAGAATCCCCACTACCTAAACAAATAAACCGGATCCAATTACATAAGCCCTTCTTCCATTCAGAAAGGGTGACCAGTGCCAGGGCCTGTATCATAGGATATGTTATTAAATGTTCCCTGTGAAGTTTCAGACTGGAAACAAATCTAAGCAAACAGTATAAGCCATCAACACAGCAGATTCTTAAAACATTTATCCGTGTCACATTCAACATCTCTCAAAACTTAATTTTCATTATTTACCAATTTCTTCCAAAATCTTAAGTTTCATTCAATGTAAAATTTGGAAAT
The DNA here is from genome assembly GCF_001698545.2 of Rhinopithecus bieti. NCBI lineage: Eukaryota > Metazoa > Chordata > Mammalia > Primates > Cercopithecidae > Rhinopithecus > Rhinopithecus bieti. The sequence continues at coordinate 747,407 of NW_016808467.1, read as the reverse complement.
GAAAGGACAGACTTTTCTCAATGACTTATTCCTTGTTCATTCCTGCTCCTTTTTCCTGTCTTTATAATGCCTATTTTTCATGGCTTATCAGTACTAGCCACTGAAAATCACAAAAAAACTATTAAGTTTTATGTAACAGAAAATATTAGTCATTGAGTTTAAATATTTTATTATTTATGGAAGGGTAGGAAAGCAAAAATTAAAGGCCTTCAGGCCAGGCATGGCACTCAGGCCTGTAATCCCAGTTTGGGAGACTAAGGTGGGGTAATCACTTGAGCCCAGGAGTCAGAGGTTATAGTGAGCTACAATCACACCACTGCATTCCAGCCTGGGCAACACAGTGAGACTCTGTCTCAAAACAAACAAACAAAAACCAAATAAATCAAAACTAAAGACCTTCAGAGTTACTAAGTATATTTATACAATCCTTTGTAAGTGGTAATTATTAGCTACCAATTGTCCAGTAACTTTTCTGCTACAGGCACCATATTGAATGTTTTATGTATTAATATCTGTTTTTTTTATTCCAGCAGCAAACTCTTGAGCTATTATTGTAAATAAGTGTCAAGAAATAAAAATAGCTTCAGCTGGGTTAAATAACTTGACCAAACTGATTCAATTAGCCAGAGACAGGACAGGGTCTCAGCCCAAATTTGTCTGACTTATAGATGTTATTTATTTTGTCTGCCAAAGTCAGAAGGGCCTAGGTTCAAATCCCAGTTCTGTCACTTAAAGCAGTGCTCAAATCATTTGGAAAAGAAATAAATTAACTCAAAAATGTTTTCCATAGATGAGAATGAGCATAGCCTGTTCAGAGACACTCAGGCCTGAGGATACCTGTCCTGCTGGCACAGAGGCTTCTCAATGGAAGGTGCTTATCCATTTGCTGAGGTACAGTTGGGTTGGGAGAAGACAAATTGAATGAGTGCCAATTAAGGAAACTATGGATTAACTCACTCATCAACGTAGCAATTATAAAATGGTCAGGAAGAGATGATGAAAGCATTCAAAACTGTGCAAACTCCACTTGTAATAATTTCTAAAATGATAGGCTATATGTTTTTCTAAAACAGAGTGGCTCTCTTTTGTTAATCCTGTAGAGGCCTTCTTCACTGAGTATCTGTGGAGTCACTGAATTGTCAGGGAATCATAAACTATCACCATAAAGTAAAAATGGCTGGTGCCCTGCTCTGAAACCATGACTAATTAAAATTGCATGTGCAGAGGATCTATGTTTGTCCAAGGGGGTGACCACACTGACCTTTCACGTCTGCAGATTTGGAAATACATCTTGGGTTGGGCCATACTGGAAAGTATGTTTGGTGTCTCCTGTCAAGCACTGAGTCATCTGGTCCAGAATGTCAGAATGTCAATACAGTCTCCTCTTCATTGCATCATTTTCTTTTTTCATTTTCTTCCTAAGGTGTTATTAGTAAGTTACCTGATACATAGATGATAGACAGACCTCGTGTGTGTGTGTGTGTGTGTGTGTGTGTGTGTGTGTGTGTGTATCTATGTGTGTGTCTATATACTCTTTTCTAATGACCAGCTCTTTGGCAATACCTTCTCAAGAGAGAACTGGGAGTGGAGGAACAGGGAAACTGATGTCAGAGCCCAGGTACACTGACGGGGACAAATAGAAAATCTTATGTAGCACCTGCACAGATGGTGGTTCAAATCAGTTAATTATTATTCTCTAACTTTCCAAAAACAAAATGTGTTCTGTTTTCCTCTTTTAATATGTTTCGGTTTTGTTATATATAAAAAAATGGTATTTTCAGAGAAAGAGATGAATCTTTGTTAATATAAATCACTGAATTTTGTATTTCTCATTATCGCACCCAGCTCTCTCCAGCTTATTCCAAGAGCTAACAGCTATTACGTATACTGAGAAAAGTGCCATTGGATCTACCTATACCTCCCTGCCCTCATGGCAGCTTAACGCCAAACCGGCTTAAACAAAGTTAGTTTTACCTTTTAGTAATTCGAATATTCCTCTCACCTAACAAATAAGTCTCAACTTTATCATTATATCACATATAAATCCATAAATAAGGGAAAATATTGGTGTTATTCTGGAAAAAAAGGAGAAAAAATAGACTTTCTCATCTAGCTCACCACAATGCAGACATGTTTCAAAGCCATCCTTTCAGGTTTCTTTGTATAAATAAAACTTTACTTATATATGACTTTGGTGTGGCTAAAAGGGATATAACCAACAACGACTCAATAATCAATCAATTGACCTAAGATTGAGAAAGAACTAAAAAAAGCCTCAATCTGGGCCTGGCGCAGTGGCTCATACCTGTAATCCCAGAACTTTGGGAGGCTGAAGCGGGTGGATCACCTGAGGTCAGGAGTTTGAGAGCAGCCTGGCCAACATAGTGAAACCCCGTCTCTATTAAAACTACAAAAAATTAGCCAGGCGTGGTGGCAGGCACCTGTAATCCCAGCTACTCAGGAGGCTGAGGCAGGAGAATCGCTTGAGCCCATGAGGCAGAGGTTGCAGTGAGCCGAGATCGCATCACAGAACTCCAGCATAGGTGACAGAGTGGGACTATTTCAAAATAAATAAATAAATAAAAGCCTCAATCTGTATTTGGGTGCCTTTATTTTCTGATTTAGAATGGAAGGGGGAAAGGGATAGAATGAACTATTCTTATTTAAGAAAGTTATATAACAATATTACAAAAATAAATGTTTAAAAAATATTCCACAGTATGACTTTGAAGAGGTGCCCAGAGCATTAATTCAACATAAAAATGGCAGAGACAAATGACTGATTATATAAGTCTGTATTATGTTTCTAGGTCCTGTCACGCCTGTCAGTGGGCTTGATAACTACCAGAATTAGGGCCCAAAAGCTGCCTGATGTATCAAAATGTCTCCATGGCACAACCTAGAGTAATTCTGTGGCTTAAGGGGAAAAATAATATTCCAATCAAAAAGAAAGCCACCAGGACAGATTTTAAAAGATCTCTTGCCAATCTCAGAATCTCTCAGCAGAATTTGGGAAAAGATTACCTATGTAAAAGATCAATAAGAATAGAATAAATAAATATGACACTTATACTCATCTCTCATTATGAAAAACCTCAGATTCTGAGGCAGCAGCAGCCATTCTATTTACAAGGAAGTGCAAATAGTCAAGTCACTAATACCACAGGTATTTGGAGCATTTGGCAAGAGGTACTCACTAGGATTTAATCATAATATTGGAATTCTCCCCAACTCAAAAAGACTTCTTCAAACTCAAGGATTCTTGATTCATGGCCTGGGGTCCATGAATAGGCTCCAGGGAAGTACATAAATTTGTATAATAAATAGTGTGGGGACATGGATTTTATACCTTACAAAGAGTGTATATAGATTTTATCAGTTTTGCAAAGGGACTCATGAATTATTTTTTAAAAAGGAACAACAACTGTTCTGGGTTCTGACACAATGAAATCTTTTATTCGTTCTAGTTTTCTGCTCTAAGGGTCTCCCTTTAATAAATTTAACAAGGCCATATGAGAAAGATGTTTCAACATTGCCATCCACCTAGTCACCAATGACTTTCTCTTCCACTTATAAATGACCCTCAGTAGAGTACAGTTCATAATATCCCACCTCCATTCTTAGTCAATGTTGGATGTGACTATTTGTATCTTTTGCAGTGACTACATCTCAGTATTTTATTAGGGTGGGTCTTTCCACAGCTGCCCAGAATTCTCATTCGTTTAGCATTCATCAAACAGACTACAAAATACTTTTCTAAGAAGAATCTTTTTCTCATGTTCTTCCTTTTTATTATCTCCATCTGCCTTTCAGACACAGTATAATGTCAAAAAAAAAAAAAAAAAAAAGCAGCAGCATCTCAGTAATGTTTCTGGTGGAAATGATGAGTTTAATGCAAATAAGAACAGTTTGCCTTTACAAAGCAACTGTGTCTCAGATTATTCTACATGTTCTGTCTTATATTATTTCTTTTATCACCAACATATAGCATAATATTTAATGTCTCAGCTTTTGAAGTTACCAGCTTTGAATCCCAAATTTCCCAGTTACCAGCTGTGTGACTTTGAGAAATTTTCTTAATTTCATCTGAAAATTGAACCTAACAATATAGTATCTATATCATAGTTTATTGGGAAAAAATAAAATAAGAAAATGGGTATAAAGCACTGGCACTGATACATAGAAATGTTTAGTATGTGGTAACTTTCTTAAAGATTAAAACATCATATATGTTACACCTAAAGAAATGTTTAATCTGCAGTAGGACAGTTCTCATTTACAAGGCCAGGCCCAAGAGACCAAACTGACCAAAAGGATTAGACCATACAGTTCTAATGAGTAAGCAACAGGGGCAGTCCTGTCGGTGGAGTGGTTGGACAGCAGGCAGCAGACAGAGCTCCAGGACAGAGCGGGTGCAGAGTCCACCTCAGAGAGGTGTAGCTTTAGGCTCTGGACATGCAGCTTCAGTAAGCAGAGTTCAGGTTTAGCATCCACTCTGACCACTTTTAAGAAAATTTATGAAATCTCAAGTAACTAACATACTGAAGGACTTTGTTTAATAAACAAAGCACAGTATCAGATTGAGTCCACCTAAAAAGATGACTTGATACTCGATGACTAGTTACTGGACTCCTAGGATCTTCCTGTCAAAGGCCATAATTGGCACAGAAGTGGGAGATAAGATTGGACCTGCAGGCAGGTGTTAAGTGGTCCCAGCTGTCAGTGGTAGAAGCCAAGTAGATCATTATTCCACAAGCATTTACAATTGGCTTTCCATTGCTGAAAATCAACAATAATAAAATATCTACCATTGCCTTGGGGATTTCTACTAGTCTCACTTCACAAACCTACTATTGTTATCCTACCTGATCTCCATTACAGAGCATACATCTCAGAGCTGCTTCATATTCTCTGACCTCTGGCTCTCTGGGCCTCATGTTTTTGGACTGTTTCTTACTAACCTAGATCAACTGACTTGGAAGTTGGATCACACTTCATCTTTGCACCAATTCTTTTTAAACTGACCTCTCACATTTTGGCCCCACCTCTCAAGGCCTCAAATCTGGAACACAGACCCAAACTCTAATACCTCCTAGGGAACAGGTAAAAAAAAGTGTCCAGAAAAGGGCACTAAATTTGGAGGCAGAAAAATTTGATTAGAGTCTAAGCTGTGCCACTAACGAGCAATATAGCTTTGGATAACAACAGCTATACATGCACTGAGCTCTTAATAATTAAATAACATTTAATCCTCACAAAACTCTGAGGTAAATTATATTATTATCTCCATTTTACAGTTGAGGAGACTGAGACACAGAGAGGCTAAATATGTTGCCTAAGGTAACGAGGCTAGGATGTAGCAGGATTATTACTTAATGTCAAGCAGCTCAGGCTACCAAACAATATGCAACATGTCTTCATGTCCCTTCTTTCAGAGATGGAAACGCTTATAAAGCCAGTCTTCTGGGGTGAGCGGTTGTGAGCCTAGAACTCCATAAAGTGTTAAAAGTGAAAATGGGATATGGACTCTGTGTGTCATACAAAGAGCATTTCTCTTTATTATTGTTTTCTCTTTACCAGTTTTAACTTTTCAGTATTTTACTACCCAGAAATCATGGTTTTGTTATTCTTCCTTTTCTACCTTTAAAGAAATAGATTCTTTGTAATAAAAATTTATATATCTTCCTCCCTAATCACTTGCTTTGGCACATTTAGAGACAGAACGTTACTGTGTCTGATCTTCCCTACATCTTCTGCTGCGGGAATATTCTTTCCAGATTCATAATTTTATGATCATTCAAAAGAGCAGTCTGTTATAATAGGACATCTCATGCAACAGCTCTGCTTTAAACCATTATTTAATTTTTCCAGGCTCCTAAAACTTTCACTTAATGTCTTTAGCGTTATGTTAATAGTTGTTCTTATTGTATAAATTGCCACCCTCTGTTGACATTTTTCTGGCTGTACACTCCTGCTTTCCAGCATTAGACCTTTAGACTACAACCTTCACTGCTTCATCCTCTTCCTTTCATTCTTCTCATTGACGGATTTTGTTTTGTTTTGTTTTTGCAGCTCTTTTCACTTTAATGGATCATTTCCCTCCCACTAGTTTGGAAAAGTAGACCAATAGAATTTAAAATTACTACGGTAAAGAGATTCCCTAAAGGAACAATTCCTGTTGAGATGATATTTATACACTTTGACAGTTCTCAAAATTGCAAAATAGCCAGTAGTAACCAATGGATCCCAAAATGGAATGAGCATACTCCTGGGAAGAGAGGAGAGAGGAACATTAGAGAGGGCAGATCCAAACAGCTTACAAGGATCAGTGTTCTGAGGGAAATGGAAAGTTCAGGGATACAAAGTGGGCTAACAGTCTTATCAATTTGAATCACTATTAGCAGGGACCAGAAAGATGCCCAAAGACAGAATCACCTATTCCATTGGTTAGGCTCACACTGCACCATAAAAGGATTGGCCTTAGGTTAATGTTCTTAATCCTCTTCCCTGAATGAATACACCAAATATTCTTACTATTGTAACCTCTACTTTGTGTTTTTAATATTACAATATTCTTCCCTTTCTGGAATATTTATAAACTTTTCATTCACTGTTACCAATCATTTTATCTGGCTCTTCTACTATGTATTTTAAGCATTCACTCATTTTCTCCCATTATTATCAGAATGAAAATAAACAGCTACTGCTATTTAATATATATCTAAAAGGGGAATTGCTAGGTTAGAAAAACAGTCTTCAGTTTTAGTAGACATTTTCAAACACTTTCCTAACAGGTTGCACCACCAGCAGTAAATGAGAGCTCCAGTTGTTCCACATCTTAACCAACACTAAGTATGTCAGTTTTGTTTGTTTGCCATCTGGCATGCATTAGAGGTATCTCGTCATTATGATTTCAGGTTGCATTTTCCTACTTACTAACAGAGCTGAACTTATTTTCATAAGTTCTTTAATCAGTTGGATATCTTCTTGTGGAGTCCCTATTAAATCTTTTGCCCATTTTTCTACTGAGATAGTCTGATTTTCTTTATTGACTCATGGGAGTTCTTTATGTATTATTTGCCAGATAAATGTAGAGTAAATATGTAATTCTGTGTCCATTTCTGTATATAACAACCTTTGTCAAACGTATAGCAAATATCTTCTCCCATTCTGAGTTTGCCTTTTCACTTCTTATTGGTATCTTTTAGTGAACAACAATTACTAATTAAATGTAGTCTGATTTACCAATATTTTACTTAATGGCTAGTCTTTTTGTGTCCTGTTTAAGAAATTTCGGCCTAATTGAAGACTGTGAAGATATCTCCTTTGTCATCCTCTGTAAGCCTTATTGTTTTACCTTTTACTTCTATATTAAAATTGACTTGAAATTCATTTTTGTATATGGTCTGATGGAGGGGTCAATTTTTATTTTTTATACATGTATCCAGGTAACCTAACAACATTTAATTTAAAACTTACCCTTTTCCCACTGCTCTGCAGTACCAGCCTCATCAGGCATCATTTGTGGTCTATTTCTGGTCTCTGTTCTATTTGATTGGTTTATTAGTCTATCCTGACACCAATATCACAATGTCTTAATTATCTGATAGAGCAAGTCTGAAAAATGTTTTTTTTTTCTTTTTCTGATATTTTAACTCTTTTTAGCTTTTTCTGATACTTTAACTCTTTTAGCATTTTCACATGAATTTTGGAATCCAATTGTCAACATTTACCCAATTTTGGTAGAACTAATAACATTGATTCATAAGGTTTTATGTTTTTCAGCAGATAATCAGGCACAGCATTTATTCATGGCATGTCTCAACCAAAACTTTTTCTTATATACAGCCAAATATCCATTCAGCTTCTTTCTGTGTGTGCATTACTCACAGAGGACCTGTTTACACGTCCCTCCCTGATGTTTCTTGGGCCCTAATCTTCCCATTTGTATCTTTTTTCTTTTTTTTTTTTTTTTTTTTTTTGAGACAAAGTCTCATTCTGTCATCAGGCTGGAGTGCTATGGGATGATCTCGGCTCACCGCAAACTCCAACTCCCTGGTTCAAGCGATTCTCCAGCCTCAACCTCCTGAGTAGCTGGTATTACAGGCATACGCTACCACACCCAGCTAATTTTTGGATTTTTAGTAGAGACAGGGTTTCACCATGTTGGCCAAGATGGTCTTGATCACCTAACCTTATGATCCACCTGTCTGATTCTCCCAAAGTGCTGGGATTACAGGCGTGAGCCACCGCACTCTGCCCCCCATTTGTTTCTAAAACCAGATCTGTAGAGAAGTAAGGCAATAGGTGTTTGACGATGATATTGTCCTCTAGCATCTAATCCTCTCCCCACTTTCCTTTTAATAAACATATTCGGTTAAAACTCCTGACTTCATTTTACAGGTTATTTCACCTTTTCCCCATATGTCAATGAAACAGCTACCAAAAGATTGTTTAGACAAATCTCAAAAGTCTTTCTGAACTCAGAAATAAGAACCTCAGAGCCAGAATCATTTCCCCTCTTCAACAACAGGACTGTGCTCCTCATTTCTTGAGCTAAAATGCCTGCTGTTAATTCACTTTTATTCTTAGCCTTTGACTGAAATTTCAGCGTAAGTCTGCATTCTTTCTCCAAGGGAGGGAGAGGGAAACATTGGCTTTGGAGTCAGAACAACTTAGATTCAAATCCAGCTTTGATATTTAGTAGCTCTGCTTAGGGCAAATAGTTTGATGAGAGGATTTCATGAAACCATGTATTTCAAGCTTCTAGCATGGTGCCTGCTGCTTAGGAGATTCTTGTCAACTGCTACCTTTTCCTTTATTTCAGTCCAGTGCTCTTTCTTAAAAACATCTATAGAAACTATAATCTCTGTCTTTTGGTGCATGTTCAACTGTCTATCTTTATTCTTATCCCCATCATCATTCTCTACTGACCCACTATAAAATGTTACTATAGAATGTTTTATTAGTGCTTAACAATCTTTCTCACATACCCTTAGTTCTAACTTTATGTGCTTTTATCATTTGTTAATAAATATTTGGGTTTTTTATCTTTGTTATTTCTGTTCATAATTTGTTTCCCTTTTTTGCAGTTGGATATCTTTGTTGACTCTTATGCTTGAAGCATTGGATTCACTGTGCCCAGTGTCCTTATGGCAGCCAATGTCCTCTGGACACTGCAGCCCTGCTTGTCAGTCACCTGAACTGACGCTTACTGCCCCTACTGGACTTCTCACTCCCACAGGTACCTCTGCATGTGCTGGGCACCTCCACCGTGCTGCAGTACCTCTTGCTTCTGCACTTCACCTACTGAAGCCATGGAGAGGCAAGAGTCACACTCTATTTGAAGCTACTTTGGGAGAATGTGTCTCCTTCCCTTTACTGAAACAACTCATCTGATGCAACCACTCAATCCTTCATTGGACATTTATATCATAAACAGTTTTTAGTGAAAACAGCTCTTTCCTTTTTTATTCTGCATCCAGGAACATATCTCTGAAACAAGTATCAAGACAAACATAAAAGAACCCCGTCCCTCTGATGACTGAGGCTGTGGTTGGATTACCTCATCTGGCTGACTTTTTCTTCCCTTAGGATGGGCTAGTTCCAAAAAGAATCCTAAATTTCTCTTACAAACAAGCACCTGGAAGGCGAATTCCACCAGATTCCCAGAGAGGCTCAGATATGTCTAAATTAGCTACGACTAAGAATGAGCTTCAGCTAGAACCCCATAACACTGTCAAAGGTACCAAAAAAAACTATCTTTCTATATTACATTTATACATACTGAGTCTAGGAATGTGGTTTTATGTTTTTTTTTCTTCATAAAATACAGTTGGAATCCCCTCCCAGTCTATTCTTCTGATAACATATGGGGAAGATGACTTGACCTTTAATAATTTTTTCCTTTCACATTTTATTTAGAGTCATACACATGTACTTATCTGATCTTATGTCTTCACCAAAATATAAATCTTCCAACCATGATTACATTTTTCAGACATTCATACTGTGGTTTGAATACAGAAAATTCTTACCCTTAAGACTTTCCTCCCTTACTGACCAGCAAAAATTGCCACAAATCCAGGTCTTTCATGCACAGCACATTTCCCTTTTGGTATTCAGCCTTGTTCCTTGCACCAAGTCACATACTGATGTCTCTTGTCTCAAATCCCCAAGGTCTCTTAAAGCTCTCTGTGCTCTGCAGCCGAGAATTACAGCATGTTCAGATCAGAGGGGACTATACTAATCAGGAAATTCAAACGCTTCAGAATGCACATGAGGAAATTGAGACAAAAAGCTTAAGAGACTTGCCCAAGTCCACACAGGTGGAAATACCTTCATCAGCACCATTTTATCTTATTTATTCATTGATTTTCAGAAGTACTATCATATTCTTAAATAATTTGTTGCTGTCATTGAAGAGTACTCTTTTTTTTTTTTTGCAAAATTTTGTTCTCTAGAGTACACTCCCCTTACTATAATTTGGTAATTTGTTTTTTGCTCAGGATGTGGTTAAAGCAAGCACATTTATAAGGCAAATCAGGCATCCTGACATAATACAATGCATTACAAAGCCAAACATTAAGGAGCCTTAAGGAACCTTGAGGGAAGACACAAATATTTCTCCCACTTTACTCCACCCTTCTGGCTAGAATTCTAAGGCTGTGATACAGGAAGTGGATCTTCTCGTCTTTCTATTAGGATGAGAGTAGGAATCCAAGTTGATGTGTAAGAGATATAAAAAGTTTCTCATCCTTCACCACTCAGAAATACCATTGAAATCCACAATCTCTTCTAATTCTCCAGTTCTTTCACTACACAAATGGAACAAGGCAGTAAGAGTTTCACTAAAAATTATTTAGAATTATCCATATTACCATTTTCTTTCTTTATACACATAGTTGTAGACTTATTATGAAGATTTGATTGTCATAACAATACTTTCCTTTTGTTAAAACTGTTAAATAAATTTATTAAATTGAAAGTCACACTCTTTATTATCATTTAATATATAGTTGGGAACTTGAGAAAAGCATGGTCATGGTATTAAACTAAGACGAGGACAGTGACCCCAAATCTTGTCCTTGTTTCATTAAAACCAACTATTTATATTTAGCTGACAAGTGATTAAACAAAAACAAGGACAGAGATCTCAAAATCACACCCTAATTCTTTGTTTCATTAGAACCAATTATTTCTATTTATTTGTTTATCCCACTCTAATTTATTGTCAACCAACCTATGTTATTCAAGGACTACGTGAAAATTCATGCTGATAAAAGAGATGCATTCACAGTTTTCAAATCAAGGACTTTGCTGGGTTTCTGAATCAAGAATTACTGCATGGCATTTTTGACTTGATATAGTTAGCACATCATTGTTATATATTCATCCAAGCATCACCTACTTCACTGTTAGCTAAAAGAGAACAGAAAAAAAATAACATATTCAGAGCATGCTATAAAATAAAGACAGGATCATCCTTTCTTCTCTAACATTGAAGAAAAACTACCAAGAGTGAAGGAAAGAATGGTGCCATGCATGCCATCACTACGCTAGAAATTTGTTCAAAGCCAAATCCCAGATGCAGACTAAATAAGCTAACTATTTAGTTGATTCTAACAGTATGAGGAAGGAAGTAAATATTTGTATCCATCCAGTGCCACTGAGCTCTGATTTTACCAAATCATACATTTACATTCCTGCCATTAAATCATGGGTCTCCAGAACAAAGTATGCAATCATTATAAAGGTCCTTTTAAATCATTTAAAAATCAAGGACTTGAACTTTATCCAAGTGAGCACAGCACTCCTAATTATCTATTCTGAGAGTTGAACTTCCTTGGAAAATAGGTTATATGAGGTAATACACACACAGCAAGGTTCACTTAAAAATGTAGGTGTAAGTCTAGTTAAAAAATGCAGTTTTTTACAAATCAAACACTTAAACCTCTTCAAAAATCTAAATATTATTCAATATAAGCAAAAACAAGAAAATGCTTAACTCATATTAGGTAGCCCGTAGATTGGAAGATGGTATAACATAATGGAATGAGCTGCAAGTTCAGCATTTATCAACTATCTCCACAGAAATTAATTTTGTCATTGTGAGCAATTCGATTAATCTTATAAATTGGTAGAGCACCCTGAAATTCAGCAGTATTGAAAAAATAACAGTAGCTTGATTGAACCCAGCTGACAAGTGGAATCAATGAAAATAGTTACAAGACAATTTAAGAAATTGTGGCAGAAATAGTAACTCAGAGTTCAGAAGATGGAAGCGCAGGGGTAAACAAGCAATAAACCTCTAAGTAATGGGTTGGAAAGCTGAAGAAGAGGAGAGGTTCTCTGAATTCCTTTGAGCTTTGCTATTTGTCATGTGGTTCATGACTAATGGACATCATATGCTCTAGGCCCAGATAGTTTCACTAGTAAATTCTATCAAACACTTAAGGAAGAAATAATACCAATTCTGCATGTTTTTAAGGACTGACAGAAAATAGACAAAAATGTAGGACATTCCAAGTAATTTGAAGAGGCAACATCACCCTGACCAAAATCAGACAAAGACAAAGAAATTACAAGAAAACTATTGACCACTATGCATTGCAATCATGAACAAACATACAAAAAGAACTCAACAAAATTTTAACAATTCAAATTCAGCAACATATAAAAAATAATAATACATCATGACTGGAGTAATAAGACATAATGACCCATATAAACATCATGGAGTTTAAATGGGAAAAGCAAGGTTGGTTCAATATTTTGAAAATATATCAATGTCATTTATCATATGAACAGACGAAAAAGTGATCTGAACAGAGGCAGAAAAATTATTTTTACAAAATACAGCATTTATGCATGATTAAAACTCTAAGAAAATTAGGCATAAAAGAGTATGTTTTGAACTTGATAAAGGGCATCTGCATAAAACCTGAGCTGAAGTCAAACTTAATGGGAAAAAATAAATCCTTCTCCTTAAGATTAAAATGAGGCAAAATGTCCTCTCCTCCCATCCCTAACCAATATCATACTACAGGTCCTAGCTAGAATAATAGACCAAAAAAAGAAATAAAAGGAATATGTTATAAAAATAAATAAAATTTTCTCTATTCTTAGAAAACATGATTATCTATGTAGAATTTCACAAAGTTTACCCAAAAAAGTTACTAGACATAAGAAGTCTATTTAGCAAGACTGTAGGATACTAGAGCAATATAAAAATAAAAACTATGTATCCACATGTTAGTAATGAACCATTTGACATTATAATTTTAAAAGTAACATTTACAACAGCAATATAAAACATAAAATACTTAGATATAAATATAATGTACAAAATCTGTAAGCTAAAAACTATGAAAGTTTAATGAAAGGGCAAAATTGAAAGACTTATGCATACTACCTGATTTTGAGATTTATTATAAAGCTACAATAATAATAATGTGGTCTTTGCAAATAAATAGATACATAGATCAATTAATTAAAACAGAGGCTCTAGAAACAGGTCCACCCAAATGTCAGCTGATTTTTTCTAAGGTGCGAAGAAATTCAGTGGAAAGATGGTAATCTTACTGAAAAGTTGTGCTGGACCTAAAAGTAAACCCTAGAAGAAAACGCTGGAGAAAATCTTTGCAACCTTGTGTTTCACAAAAGATTTTTAGAAGACTGAAAATATAAATTATAGAAGAAAATTAATAAATTGGACTTCTTCAAATTTGAAAGCTTCTACTATTCTAAAGATAACTATAAGAAAATTAAGAAACAAACCACAGACTGCAAAAATATTTGCAAAACACATTTCTGAGAAGGACAGATATCCAGAATATTTTTTAACTCTCATAACTCAGTAGTAAGAACACCTATAATTCAATAAAGAATATTTTAACAGATACTTCAACAAAGAAGATATAGAGGTATAAGATAAACACAGGCAATCCACATACTAATAATTTAAAAATTGCAAATTACAATCATAATAGGACACCAATATACAACTATTATAATGGCTAATTAAAAAAAAAAAAAAAAGTATCAGGTACCGGCAAGAATGAAGATAAATTGGGACTTTTATACTTTGTTGGTATGAATGCAAAAATGATACAACCACTTTGAAAAACAGTTTGATAATTTCTTATAAAATTAAACACACACATACCGCATGACCAGAAATACCACTCCTAAGCACTTACCCAAGGGAAGTACAAACATATGTCCTTAAAGTCAATTAAAAAATGTGTATACAAATAATATTTTATTTATAATTGCCAAAACAATTTTGCTGGAAACAACCCAAATAACCATCAGCTGGTGAAAAAACTGTGGTATGTTCATGTAATGAAATACTACTCGGTAATAAATAGAACAAACTACTGACACATGCAACAACATGGATAAATCTCAAATACAACATGCAGAGTCAAAGAAAACTGACTCCAAGAATACGTACTATATGATTCCATTCCTATAACATTCTGAAAAAGGCAAAACCATCACAACTGAAAACAAATCACTGGATGCCAAAACAAGGTGAAGGTGAGAAGGGTTGACTACAAATGAGCTTGAGAGAATTTTCAGGAGTGACAGAAATGCTCTACGTCTTGATGGTGGTAGTGCTTACATGACTCATGGTGAGATCAGAACATCTTCTTGCGCCAGAAAGGAAGTATCAGTCAATTACAAAGATCCATCAGAAGGACTCAGGAGCCAGCTTCAAGAGGTTTCCACTGGTCAAATCTGGAACATTCTGAGTATTAAAATTAATTACATCATAGACCATTGATTATAATAGGAATCCAAAGCTCATACTGAAGAAAGGGAAAGAAGATGGGAAAAAAGAGAGAATGCTCTGCTTTCTATCAAATTCTAGCTAACAATTATAGAAGGAATGATAGAATTTTAAAAATCACCATTTGGCAACCATCTTATAATAACTAATTCAGACAAAAATCAACATCTAAAAATTGTGAAAACTTTAATCACTAAAATATGTCACATAAAACAGGGACCCTAACACAGTGTCCCCATTCTGTTAGGAACCAGGCTGCACAGGAGGTGAGCAGAAGGTGAGTGAGTATTACTGCCTGAGCTCTGCCTCCTGTCAGATCAGCGATGATGTTAGATTCTCATAGGAGCTCAAACCCTATTGTGAACTGCGCATACGAGGGATCTAGATTGCATGCTCCTTATGAGAATCTAACTAATGCCTCATGATCTGAGGTGGAACAGTTTTATCCTGAAACCATCCCCTCTCTACATCCATGGAAAAATTGTCTTCTACAAAACCAGTCCCTGGTGCCAAAAATGCTGGGGACTACTGATCTAAAAGATTATTACTGGGTGAAAGTTTTATAAGAAACAAAATATTTAATCAGGCTCAGAGTATCTCCCACAAAACGCATATTAATTATTTTTAATAAGTACAAAATATTGCTTAATGAACTACAGAGTAGAAAAACCAAATTGACACTAACTTCACCAGTAATGACACAAATGGAAGTTATGTGTTTCCTAGTACAATACACTGTGAAGAAAACAGTACCCCTTCTGTAATATACCGGCCAGACATTTATATTCTGAATCATAGCACAAGGAAACATTAGACAAAGCCAAACTGAGGGGCATTTTACAAAATAATCGGCTTGTACAGCTTTAAAATATCTACATGAAGAAGCAAAGAAAGGCTGAAGGGTCACCACAGATTGAAGGACAATGAAGACACATGGCTATCGAATGAAACTCTTGATCCTGGTTTCTGGACCAGAAAGGAAAGAGGGGAAAATAAAAGTTTTGTTTTGTTTTGCCCTTGTATTTTTTTTTTTCTCCTTCTTCTTCTCCTTTGTGTCTGTTTCTACAAAGGACATTACTGGAACAAATACTGAAATTTTCATGGGGTTTGTGAGTTATAAAATAATATTGTATAAATACCCATTTTCTGATTTTGAGATACATACACTGTGGATGAGTCAGAAATACACACTGCTTTATTTAGGAGTAACAGCATCACATCTGCAACATATTTTCAAATGGAAATTAACAATAAACATTTGAAATGGAAGGTAGATGGTAAATAGGTAAGAAGAAAAAGCAAATGTGCTAAATACGTAATAGTTGCGGAATTAGGATGAAGGTTGAACAAGATTTCTGTGTACTGTCCTTACAACTTTTCTGTAAGTTTGGAAGTATTTCAAAATAAAAGGTTTATAGATTATTATATTCCCCGTCTCTTCCTTTTTTTATGTCTTGAATTCCACAGAACTATAAATGACCAGTTAGAAATATTCATTACTGTATTCTTCCTTTATATTTTCCTATAGTTTTTCAAATTTTAAATGGGTTAAACATTGCAATGTTAGGCAAAAAAAAAAAAAAATCACTTTTATGAAAGCCATGGAGATTGTACAATCATGTTTTTTCATTTATGTGATCATTACAGTCTCTTTAGCTTGGTCACAGTTCAGAGTTGTAAATACATCCGGGCTTGTGACTCTCTCATAAAATCTATTTAGTAAGGTTTTCCTTGAATAACATGTACTCAAGAAAGTCTTTTGACCTGACACCATACAGCACTGGAATAAAAAATACTTTGCTGGTGAAATATTTGAAAACCCACAGTCATTTAGTGATAGATATGTGTATACTTGAACTAAAAGTATGAGCCTAGTTTTTATGAGGTTTGTGGGTATATAATTACTAGTATTAAATTATGTGTTCCATGTTGACTTACCATCATATTTATTATTGCTATTAAAAATGCTGACTGCAATAGGTGACATGGTCTTCTTATTATAATACATAGCCTTTATCTAAAATAAAGCACTCTTATTTTCTCTTTCCATGACCTTTGTGAAAGAAGTCTAATAAACTTTATAGACTTTTTAGTGGTGGACACATGTTGGAAAGGAAACCTCAGTATTGATTTCTTCTGAAATGAACATAGAGACAGAAGTTTGCTATGTGATTTTAAATCCACGGAAACTAATTAAAGAGGAAAAAATGTTGGTCTAGCTATGAAATTCAAAGTGTTGCTTTATTCTAAATTACTGGACATACCCACAACTGGTACAATAAACAACCAAAAATAGAAGAAATCAAGAAAGTTAAGTTGGTTTTTAACTTTCATTGTTTTGTATTTTCCTTTGTTGTTGTTTAGTTTACCAGATCCATTCAAGTGTGAAACTTCTCATACGATAGGCAATAAATATAAAGTATCGATGTTCACAATGTAGAAAGAGATGAGCTATGCTTGTAGATACCCTCCTTTATACTCAGTCACAGACTGCCAAGCAAATGGTGTGTACATTCTTAGAGAGAGAGGGAGTTGCAGATCATACTGAGCATTTTTGAATGCCAGTTAGACCTGCAGCAGGCCCTCATCCCACCACAACCACCACATTGTCACCTCTACAAAGCCTGTGATGTGCCTTTTAAAGAACAAGATAGACATCGGGTAGTCTTGGGGAAAATTATTTCAAAATATATTCTAATTTTGGTTTTGTTCCCTAAGTAAACCTATGAATGAGTGAGGCTGTGTCACTTACCTTCCTTTCCTCTTCAGTTCACAAGAGAAAAAAAAATTTAAAAGGCAACATGTACTTCAGAAGGCATCAACAATCAGACCAACAGGTAGAACAGTCCCTAGTGGGTAGAGAAAGGAATTGTACATTTCCACAATAAGATGAAAACCTTTCAGTCAACAGAATGTTGCTCAAAGGCCAGCAAGCACAATCTTTTTTATTTACAGTCTAGCCTGAAGCAGGCCTCTATGAGTCCCTAGGCGGTACTTCATGAAGGAGCCCTTGCCATTTCATCACAAACTGAGTTTTCATTCATTTGGAAAATATGTCCACTTTCTAACTGCAAATCAAAAGAAAAGGCATAGTCATAACAGAGAGGAGGAAAGTGTGTCTTACTTAAAATTTTTTAAACATTAAAAGCAATGCCTCATCTCCCAGGACCCTGTCAGACCAATCAATGTTACTGGGCAATAATCAGCCTCTCTGCACATAGTTTTAAATAAAATCTTGCTCTAAGACTGAGTTTTCAGAGTACTGCCTAGTCCATGAATTGATGCGTTCAAAAATCACATGCTCTATTTAAAAACACAATAGAAACTACTACTACCATTTCCAGTTTCACTGTATACAGAGATAATGTGCACTGGAGTAAAGGCATAGAATGACAAATTCTAGTTTTTAGCACAATAAGTAAAACAATAATTAATTGTTACCATCTGGTTTTAGTTTCCTGATAGCACAAGTAGCTCCCTGTATTTTAACCATCTAACACAACTTTCTGTACCAAAATTTTAAAAAGTTCCATATCCTGAGTTTTAGTTCTCTGTGCTGTGATAAACTATGTAGTCCTTAAAACCTAGATGACACTGCTGTGAACTGATCCAAGCCAATTTGGTTTTGTACAACTCTTTGTTGTAAAATCTGGAAGTCGGTGAAAGCGTTTAGGGTTAGCTATTCCCCACAACTTCATTGGTTTTAACTGAAGCAAGTTTCAAACCAGATTTTACCTGACATATGGCTTAATAAACAGGCACAAGAGTTCCTTCACAAACTCAGTGAAGTCTCAGCTCTGTCTTTTCCAATGTCCTTGCATGAAAAGTTAACGCAGCCAATTCTGGCTGATTTGCATGGCCCAGTGCAAAACAAAAACATGGGGCTCCTTGTTCCAAATTATTAAGAATTTCAAGAAAGTGACAGCATTAAACCAAGCATAGATCCCTTAATTTAAAAGGATCCCTTTAAACCCAAGATACCTTGGGTCATATGAGCATATGAAGCTGGCCCTGCCCTCAGCACAGACACAAGAGTCCAGAGACCAGATTCTGTTCTCTTATAGTCAGAATCCGAGTCAGGCACAACAACTCGCCTAAATTAGTGACTGGAGAAGGAACTGAAATCAAGCCTGAGGTTCCATCCCTCACTGTAAAAACTTCCAATATCACTGGATTATTGTACCCTATTAGGACAAGTATGAGAAACATCTCTAAAACATTTTAGCCAATCCATATATACTAAATACCTTTAATTTTATCACTGACAATCTACTCCTAAGATTCATCTTGCTGTTATCAAGCTACTAGTTACAAGGAAACCCCCATTTCTGATATTTAATATGCTCATTAGCAAAGTCAAAGACAGATATTGATACAAATTACTGAAGTGCTTAAAATACCCACCACTGGGTAATAGAATTCTCACTTAAAATGTAGAAAATAATCCTCAAACAGAGCCTTCCTGATTAGGGCATCAGACTGTCTTTAGAATGAGGCTTAACCTAACTGGTACATACACAGTCACTCTGTCTAGAAGCCTGCATACATCACAGTCATCACAAAAGACAATGACTTCCAAAGCCCATGGGCTGCAAAGAAAAGTAGATACTAGAAGGGCTTTAACTAAAACTGACAATTCCCCAGCAGGTAAGTGTTTCTGTCTTTTCCAGTCCCATCAGAATAAAGTTGGGCATATCTGCCAAAACATCACATCAGCTGTTAGGATGCAGCTGCAGGAAGAGAAACAAAGTGCCAAGGAAAGAATGGAGGGGAAGATTCTTTTTAAGCTTGTTTTCTGATTGGATTAAACATACCCTCTTACCTTCAAAAAATTTATAGAAGATGAATGAAACTTCTTGTCATTTTAGATTTAATATTCAACATTTAATTTAATCAAGAGAGTGCTTTGTTTCAAACTATTAGTAGTCACAGGAAAAAAAAATGTGAATATGTGTCTGAAACCTCACCTCTAGTCAAGAGCTGCCAAATAAAATAGTGATAAAATAAAATTGAGAGGAAAGGGGGAGGAGGAAGGTAGATGGAGGAAGGAAGTAGAAGAGGGAATAGGTAAAGAAGTTCTAGGAAAAAGGATAAAGGAGAAAAAGGGGAAGGAAAGAGAGAAAGGAGAAGAGAATAGCTAAGAGTGGAAGATGGTCTTTAAGAACTCAAAAAAAATTAAAATGTCTTAAATTGAGATGCAAGCATAACATTAGCTATTAAATTAAGACTAGAATAAGAGACAAATATAGTCAATAAAACTTCAGTGAATAATATTGCCCCTATTTGAAATATCCTTCATTAAAGAAAACTTTCCCATTCTTCCCCCATTTCTATCTCTGTCCCAATTTGTGTTTGAACTTGACAGATATTGGAATCTGACATTGAACTATCACTATAAGTATAACCTACTCACATTTTTAAACTCCAAAAGCTATTGCTGCTAGAATCCCTAAAGGTAGCTTTCCTGTGGAGCCTAATACACATTCAAAATTAGAATAACTGGCCGGGCGCAGTGGCTCGTGCCTGTAATGCCAGCACTTTCAGAGGCTGAGGTAGGCGGATCACAAGGTCAGGGGATGGAGACCATCCTGGCCAAAATGGTGAAACCCTGTCTCTACTAAAAATACAAAAATTAACTGGGCATGGTAGTGTGTGCCTGTAATGCCAGCTGCTCAGGAGGCTGAGACAGGAGAATCACTTGAACCAGGGAGTCAGAGGTTGCACTGAGCCGAGATTGTGCCACTGCACTGCAGCCTGGTGACAGAGCAAGACTCCGTCTCAAAAAAAAAAAAAAAAAAAAAAAAA
>NW_016808467.1:722264-726672 GCF_001698545.2 Rhinopithecus bieti | reverse complement strand
ATCACAAGGTCAGGGGATGGAGACCATCCTGGCCAAAATGGTGAAACCCTGTCTCTACTAAAAATACAAAAATTAACTGGGCATGGTAGTGTGTGCCTGTAATGCCAGCTGCTCAGGAGGCTGAGACAGGAGAATCACTTGAACCAGGGAGTCAGAGGTTGCACTGAGCCGAGATTGTGCCACTGCACTGCAGCCTGGTGACAGAGCAAGACTCCGTCTCAAAAAAAAAAAAAAAAAAAAAAAAAAAAAAAAAACCCTTTGCCTTTTAAATTCTTTTTTCATTAATTTTAAAATTTATATATGTTGATCACTGTTTTAATTTCCATACAATGTATATATGCACTGAAGCATCACAGTGTAATCACATAAATTCTTGAGATGGTAATTTAGTTAATATTTTTCGATTTCAACCCACTGTTCTATACTTTGCTTTGTGCTGTCAGGATATGTGTCTGCAAACCACATTTCAGCTTTGCTGGCTGATTCTCAGTTAGGCTTTGTTAACGGGAGCATTAGATGGAGGATTCAAGGTTGGAGCTATAGCAAAACATCACATTGTACTCCACAAATACATACAATTATTATTTGTCAACTCAAAATAAAATTTTTAAGAAGAGAGAAGAAACTGTTTCTTCCTGTTCGCGTGCTGTTCCTGCCAGCTTAACCCTGGCAATGACTGTTCACTCTGGCAGTAGCAGTTCATTCCAGTGGCATCAGTCATTTACACTTCTAGCTTTTCCCACATTTCCCACAGCAGCCTGTTCAGAAACGCCAGTACCTGCCAGCCTGAGGTCTGAGTCCCAGCTCCATAGCTTCTTCCCTTGATTCCCCAAGCCCTGGGAGTAGTAGCTGCTTCCTGCAATTAATAACTCTGCAATACCTAGTTTTCCTTTTTTGCCTTTTCAGTGCTCCAATACCTATTTAACACTTTTTATATTAATCCTCTGTTAGAATTACTAGTGTGGTTTTTATCTCCTCACTAGACTTTGACTTATATAGCTCCTTCTCATCAAAGAAATACATTTTGTATATGATAATCATTTTTGAAATTTAGCAATCTCTCTACCCCATAGAAACTATTTATACCATGACAGACAGTGCTCACTCAGTTAGGACAAAGGTAGATATTTTAAATAGCTAGATTAAAATTAAACAAGAATGTAAAGTTTTAACATTACTACAGGTAGATAAATAAATGTAATTATGGTGAGAAAAATGATGGAGTGGCACCTAAATTTGTGATGTTTGTCCCTCGTTGATGAAACATGACATCGTTTTGCCCTAGGACTGAAGCACGTTATTACCTATGCATGAGGCTATATAACTTGCATCTGATCTTCAGAACTTAACAGGTGTCAGCATAACCCTCCTCTGGGATGCTAGACCCAAAATTTAAAGAAAATTTTCCCTGACTTTCTCCTGCCTCCTCCTCTGTCTCCCATATATATGTGCCTCTGACCAGAGATTTCTTATAAGATTTGGCAATTAAACAAATCTTCCAGAAGCCCCAAGCCAAGAACAAGAGGATAAAGTGAAAATTCCAAAGATTGAGAATTGAAGCCTTAGCCTTGGAAAAAGGGGAGAAGTGGTTCACCCAGAAAAAAATAAAACCCCAGGGTCAGTCAATTAGAGTTAAAGAGAGATTTGGGAAGTGTAGGTCAAAGGACTGGCTCAAAAAATAAATAAATAAATAAAAATAAAAAGAGAGACAGACTGTTCACCCTTTACATCTTTGTGGGTCAAGTTTTTATATACATTTCTCTACTTAACCCTCATTACAACCTGCAGAAGCACTTAATGACCAATTTACCAATGATCACACAGCAAATAAACAGTAGCTCTTGATCAATTAAAACTCAGATCTATCTAACTCCATAATCTCTGCTCTTGACACTATTCAATACTGCATCCTGTTGGGAGGAGATAAAGGCAATTATAAGGGATGATGTAGGAGTGGGACACTGATTATCAGTGTTTATCAGCATTATCAGCATGATGGAGAGAGGGGCTGCAGGGATAGATGGTAGATAGGTAGACAGACAGACAGACAGACAAGCAGACAGATAGATAGATAGATAGATAATTACATCTTACTTACCTCTCTGTTCCTGATCTTAGACCAGCTTAAATGTACCTTCTGCTCCCCTCAATGGACAGCATAATAAAAGATCCAACCCAACATTTTCAGATGTAGGCAATTATCAGATGTGTCAGTGCACCAAAGATGGTGTCTTTTCATGATGCTCAAAACCAGGGAGCTCTAGCAGCAACTGAATTCTATTGTCACAGGCCTATTATAAATCTAAAGTTAAGCTCTTACATAATATTCAATCATTCTTTCTGAAAAGTTCATAAACTATTTCACAGTTCTTCAGCATATGGATAAATCTTTCATAGCTGACAGAAACAGATAGAAATAAGCCACAAGACAAGAGGAAATAGACTACAATAAAATTGTCAATATTTCCCAGGTGCCATTTCAAGAGAAAGTGTGATGCAAGGAAACTCTAAGCTGTAAGAATTCTTTCTACACTTTTAAAATCACCCCTTTAAAATGCACATTTGGTCAGAAACTCAAAATAGAACCATTTAAAATTAGTAGTATTAAATACAAACTGAGAATGGGGAAATATCATAAATGTCTTTCAGGGAAATAAACAGCTACAAATTAGCAAAAGAAGCATGTAAAGCAATTATATAAATGAGGTTTTCATTCTGAGCTAATGACTTGAATGAGGTTACAAGTGGTTGGCTGCGAGTGAAAGAAAAACAGAAAGGGGAACTCTGTGTCTCTTGTTGTATGTGGTAATCCAGGGTGCATATGACTCTACAGAGAGGAATTACTTGATGTTGTTGCATAACCAAATAACCCTCACAGAGATGTCCTGAGGCTACACCACAGCTTCCCATTTCCCTGCTCTGGGATCTTCTGATCCATAAATTCTCCCTAAGCAAATTTTGCCTGCGTTGACATTACGTGAGCACTTTGTTTTGTTTTATTTTTGCATTCCAAACTATACATCTGTCTTTGGATTTTTTTTTTTTTTTTTTTTTTTTTTTTTTTTTTTTTTTTTTTTTTTTTTTGAGGCCTCATCTTAACCTGCTGTTCTCACACTAAATGTCCCACTAGAGGATGGGAATACAATGTCTCTACTTTGCATGTTTCCTATTTGGTTCATCAGATCGTCAGATGTCACATGAGGCATAAATCTTGGCAGAATTCGTGGGTTTCATATAAACTTTAAAATTATATCTCAAATAAAATAATATAAACTTATTCATCAGAAATCAGGGAATCCATCATATGACACAATGCAACAGCTCTGAGACATTAAAAGAGTTTGAATGAAGGTGGTAGCACTTAGAATGAAAATAATAATAATAGGCAAGCTTTATTGAGGACTTACTATCCTGGGCAGTCATCCGAGGTCATAACATACATTATCCTTTAATCTTCAAAATGATTATGTGAGATAATATGCTAATAATATTACCTTCCCCAATTTACAAATGAGGGACCTGAGGATCAGAAGCTTAAAAACATTGCCCAAAGTCACAGAGCTAGATCATAGCAAACTCAAGCAGTTTGTCTCCAGAGGCCACACCCTTAACAACTCTGCACATTGCCTCTCAGTATGAGTAGAAAGAGCAAGAAATGCCACTTAGGTGGATTGCATCTAATGGCAACTAACTCTTAATAGATACAGGAAAATGGAAGAGGGGTAAATATGACTCCAAAGTTAGAGGACAAGAAGAATGCTGTCACCAGAGGAAATGAAGAGAGTTTGGAGAATGCTGAGTTTAAGTTCCAGCAGAACTACCAGGTTGAACTCTTAAGCAAACATGTAGACATACTTATTCAGAGCTCAGAGGGAAGGCCTGAAATAGATATTTGGGAGTAATCTTCCCAGAGGTGATACGTAGAGATAAGAAGTGGGAAAGATACCCAAGGAAAATAATGAGAAACAAGATATATAACCTTAGTGAATGTTTCCATTGAGATGGTAGAAATAATGGTAGAAAACTGGGACAGGGCTGTAGTTCAGTAGAAAGAAAACTTTAGGGGGCAGAGGTCAAACACTCTATAAGACAGAAAAATGAGAACTGAGATAGTCTTCCGCATTTGACGTTTAGAAGGTACATCAAGAACTTCAAGACAGTGGTTTTACTTAGTGGTAAATATTTTTATTTTATGTGCAATATAGATAAAGGCAAAGTAAAAGATATATTCATCAAATCTATAGATGTCATAAGGAAATAAGCATTAATATCAAATGACTAAAAAATGAAAAAAATATTTAATGTACTATAAGGATAAGCCAAAGTTCACAAACTAATTTTTAGCAGGGGAAAGAAAATACTGTGTATAGCCCAGAAAATAAATTTCCCACAAAATCTATCAGTAATT
>NW_016808467.1:668642-719434 GCF_001698545.2 Rhinopithecus bieti | reverse complement strand
AGAGTTTCTGCTGAGAGATCTGCTGTTAGTCTGATGGCCTTCCCTTTGTGGGTAATCTGACCTTTCTCTCTGGCTGCCCTTAACAGTTTTTCCTTCATTTCAACTTTGATGAATCTGACAATTATGTGTCTTGGAGTTGCTCTTCTCAAGGAGTATCTTTGTAGCGTTCTCTCTATTTCCTGAATTTGAATGTTGGCCTGCCTTACCAGGTTGAGGAAGTTCTCCTGGATGATATCCTGCAGAGTGTTTTCTAACTTGGTTCCATTTTCCCCATCACTTTCAGGCACACCAATCAGACATAGATTTGGTTTTTTCACATAATCCCATATTTCTTGAAGGCTTTGTTCATTTCTTTTTACTCTTTTTTCATTAGCCTTCTCTTCTCGCTTCATTTCATTCATTTGATCCTCAATCGCTGATACTCTTTCTTCCAGTTGATCGAGTTGGTTACTGAAGCTTGTGCATTTGTCACATATTTCTCATGTCATGGTTTTTATCTCGGTCAGTTCGTTTATGGCCTTCTCTGCATTGATTATTCTAGTTATCCATTCTTCCATTATTTTTCCAAGATTTTTAGTTTCTTTGCGCTGGGTACGTAATTCCTCCTTTAGCTCTGAGAAGTTTGATGAACTGAAGCCTTCTTCTCTCAACTCGTCAAAGTCATTCTCCGTCCAGCTTTGATCCGTTGCTGGCAATGAGCTGCGTTCCTTTGGAGGGGGAGATGCACTCTTATTTTTTGAATTTCCAGCTTTTCTGCCCTGCTTTTTCCCCATCTTTGTGGATTTATCTGCCTTTGGTCTTTGATGATGGTGATGTACTAATGGGGTGTTGGTGTGAATGTCTTTCCTGTTTGTTAGTTTTCCTTCTAACAGTCAGGACCTTCAGCTGGAGGTCTGTTGGAGATTGCTTGAGGTCCACTCCAGACGCTGTTTGCCTGGGTATCAGCAGCAGAGGCTGCAGAAGATAGAATATTGCTGAACAGTGAGTGTACCTGTTTGATTCTTGCTTTGGAAGATTCATCTCAGGGGTGTACCCCACCGTGTGAGGTGTGGGGTGTCAGTCTGCCCCTAGTGGGGGATGTCTCCAAGTTAGGCTACTCAGGGATCAGGGACCCACTTGAGCAGGCAGTCTGTCTGTTCTCAGATCTCAACCTTCATGTTGGGAGATCCACTGCTCTCTTCAAAGCTGTCAGACAGGGTCGTTTGCATCTGCAGAGGTTTCTGCTGCTTTGTTGTTGTTGTTGTTTAGCTGTGCCCTGTCCCCAGAGATGGAGTCTACAGAGACAGGCAGGCCTCCTTGAGCTGCTGTGGGCTCCACCCAGTTCGAGCTCCCCAGCGGTTTTGTTTATCAACTTAAGCCTCAGTAATGGCAGGTTCCCCTCCCCCAGCCTCGCTGCTGCCTTGCAGTTAGATCTCAGACTGCTGTGCTAGCAGTGAGGGAGGCTCCGTGGGTGTGGAACCCTCCCGGCCAGGTGTGGGATATGATCTCCTGGTGTGCCCGTTTGTTAAGACCCTTGGTAAAGCGCAGTATTGGGGTGGGAGTTACCCGATTTTCCAGGTGTTGTGTGTCTCAGTTCCTCTGGCTAGGAAAAGGGATTCCCTTCCCCTTGCTCTTCCCAGGTGAGGTGATGCCTCGCCCTGCTTCAGCTCTCGCTGGTCGGGCTGCAGCAGCTTACCAGCACCGATTGCCCAGCACTCCCTGGGGAGATGAACCCAGTACCTCAGTTGAAAATGCAGAAATCAACTGTCTTCTGTGTTGCTCGTGCTGGGAGCTGGAGACTAGAGCTGTTCCCATTCGGCCATCTTGCTCCACCCTCCCAAGAAAAATAATCTTATATAATTTCAACACCCTAACAAGATCAGGGTCAGCATTGGTAGGTTTATTTATAAGTCTTTGGTTCCATCTATGTGTTTTATGCAGAGAAGCGATGTAGGGTAGAAACAATTTTATATACAACTTTTTTCACTTAACATTATATCACTTGATACTTACATCCTATAACATTATATTCATATTTATATGTCTTAATGGCTATATAATAATTTTCCAACTAGTTAATACACCAAAATTTGATTAACCAATCCTTTTTTTTTTTTTTTTTTTTTTTTGAGATGGAATTTCACTCTTGTAGACCAGGCTGGAGTGCAGTGGTGTGACTGAACCCAGGAGGTGCAACCTCCTTCTCCTGAGTTCAAGCAATTCTCCTGCCTAAGCCTCCCGAGTAGCTGGCATTACAGGCATATGACACCACACCCAGCTAATTTTTGTAATTTTAGTAGAGACGGGGTTTGTCCATGTTGGTCAGGCTGGTATTGAACTCCCGACCTCAGGTAATCCGCCCCCTTGGCCTCCCAAAGTGCTGGGATTACAGGTGTGAGCTACCACGCCCAGCCCCAATCCTCTAATTTTTTAGAGGATTTTAAACATTATTTTTAACATCATTTGACATTATTTGTTTTCAATTTTTCATTTGAGATGCAAAATTATACTGACTTTGTGAATCCAGTTGGGATAATTTTAATATTTTTTATTTGCAAATGTTACATGGAGTCACCTATAAAAACAATATAGATCCACAATCTCAAGAAACAATTCCTTAACAGTACTTCTAAATTTGTTCACCATTTGTTGAATTTTTTTCAAGTCAACAAATTTATTACTTAAGTTTTGGTTTTTCACATTATCCCAGGATTTTTCCCATTTAATTTTGATTCTATAGATTTATTAGCCTAGAATTATATTTTGCAGGAGGCAATAATTTTTTTCTATAAAGGGGCAAATGGCAAATATTTTAGGTTTTATGATCTATACCACCTCTGTCCAACTAATGAACTCTGCTGTTGTATACAGAAACAGATTATGTAATCAAATGAGAATGGCTGTGTTTCAATAAAATATTATTTGGCATAAATTTAAATTTTTTATTATTTTCAATGCCATTTTGACATATAAATCTGTAAAATCATTCTACGCTCATATTCCTTCCATGGTGAAGGTCATACTGCTGTCTCACTCCCTCTACCACTCAGAAAGAAATAGTCTCTAATGGCCCTATTTAGATTGTAGAGATAACATGTACCTTTTCCGGGCATGCGACTCTGAACTTTTCCAAGTAACGCAAAAAGTTGTCCGTTTTGACTGGCACTCAGAATAAGATATAGCATTGCAATTTTTCCAGAATGACCTGCAATCTGCTCTGAGACTTGGGTTATATGATCCGGTTAAACCACAGGTGCTCCAAGTCTCTTTGGCAGATAGGAATGCTGTACAGAGCTTTTATCAGGCCTTTATAGGTAAATCATAGCACAGACCTGTTAGATCTTAAGCAATGCTCTGCCTTCCTCTGGAGATCATGATTCTCCTTTTGTCATACTATAAGGCCTTAGTAGAGGTGAATACTTGATCATCAACCATAAAGTTACCGTGTGACCTGAGATTCCTATTATAGATTGAGTGTTGTCTGAATCATCACACCATAAATTTGTGCCTGCACTGTAGCATTAATCATCAAACATAAGTAGAATGTACAAAATCAGGCTTGAGAGGTCCTGAATCTACAAGTCAGTTGCATAAGCAAGTGACTCAGATATCCATGGACCCTATTCCTGCTACATTATCTCCTCTCCTGTCCTGCAACCTGCATCTGTGTTCTCATGGGAAGTGCCTGTGACCAGTTGACTGAGGAAGAAAACAAAATTGGCTAGGTTTAGAGATGGTTCTACATGGTATACTTGTAATACCCAAAATAGACAACTACAATCCTACAGCTCACTCTGGAGAGACCATGAAAGAAAATCAGGAAGTTGCATCTTCTAAATAAACATGATTTCAAACAGATATAATTGTTTGTGCTGCCTGGAAAGAGAGATTGCCAGTGATGTGTCCCATTTCATGAATGGAGGCTGATAGCTTTCTTAGCTGCCCAGGAACTTTCTACAACTCAAAAAATGCAAAGCCCCAGAGGCTTCTCCTCACACTATCCATTCTAACAATGCATTATACCTTCCAGAACCCCATGTCCCACTGCCTGTCCCCTCCACCAGAGCCCACGCTTCATATGCTAGAAATTATAGTCCCTCAATAAATACAGAAAGAGAATATTGTAAGGATGGTCTGGAAAGAAGTAAATTGGCCTTGTTCAACTTATAAAACAATTCTTAAACAACAAAACATTTGCTTCTGGCTTTCTACTTCATGGAAGTTTTTATCTCTGAACAGTAGATAAGAAGTAGAAGAAACAGAAAGTTACACTTTTTATATCTGAAATTCCTGTTTTGAGTCAGGCCTCATTCACTTTTAGCAAGTCAAGACCTCATCTATAGTCTAAAACAAAATTGGCTAATTTTTTATATTAAGGCATTTTCAAAATGATTTTTATTGAAATATGGGGGGGAAATTCAATGATGTTGGCTAAATGATATTGTAACAGAAGTAATAGCTACTTCTTCAATAACAGGGACTTCAATTAAATAAGTTATCTAGAAGAGTACATCCCAGATGCCAAAAGAACTGGAAGCCATGATACATGAACAGTAGTAGAGGTAACACACTTTACACCCAACAAACAGCAGACAAACATCTGAGGCACCATGACAGAATGCCTACCTTCAAATATTTAAAGAAATTTGAGATAAGAGATAGATCAAAGTATCAAAAAGTAGGCCTGACTATCAATTGATAGATCTGATAAAACTAAAATGTAGGTTTTGATGCAATGCAAAAAAAAAAAAAAAAAAAAAAAGATCTGCTCTAAAGAATTATTCAAGCAGAGGCTGGATATCAACTAGCATGGATTCTATAAAAGGGATCCTTGCACTGAGTAGAAGTTTGGTCTATTCTACATAATAATCTAATGTCTCACCAATGTTTTAATTTCAAGAGGAAAACAATCCCTCTGAAATAGAAAAGAGGGAGTTTATCTATTCTAACCTGTAATATTGTTTTCTTTTTTAAATGACCGTTACTGAATGAGGATTTTGTGACCACAAAATAGCAAGTGACATATTAGAAGGCTTGTTTGCTAATTGGTAGACAAATAAGCATTCCTATAAGTTCCTCTACACCAAATGACAAGTAGAAAAATGTTTCCTGGAATATCCCCCTAAGCCACCTAATATACAACTAAGTTCTGATGCATATGGTAAAAGTCAGTCTCACTTAGCAGAGAAACTCAACACACCATGGGAAGAATCAGAAGACTTTACCATATTGTGGATTAAAATTTTCTTTTAAAATTTGCTAAAAGAAATATTTTTGAAGCACTGACTTTCTGGATATTGAATGCTTAGACACCGGAAATACTTAGAAATGTGATACACCTGCTTTTCTTCAAAGACTTCAAGACTCCGGGGTCCAATTATAGTCATTTGTTAGAACTATGGTTTCTGATCATTAATTCTACACACATTATTTTGTTCTGTAGGTTTTACTCATGAATGTAAGCAAAGTGAAGCAAAAGAGAAAGGAATCAGTGGCTCAAAATTCTCTTGCATTCAGTCTATCCAAGTTGCAGGAGATACGTCTATTGTGTGCGTTGACTCTCAGGGTCTCACACATAGACTCCTAAAATGTACCTTCTTTTGAATCATCCAGGTTTATCAAGCTTCTAGTAACTTTACTTGATGGTACTAAAGAAAAAAATAATCTCTAACTTCTAACACTATCTTTCATTCACACTTGGAGTAACGGTTAATATTAAGTTTCAACTTGACTGGATTGGAGGAGGCAAAGTATTGTTTCTGGGTCTATCCTAGTTTTCTGGGTGTTGCCAGAAGAGATTAACATTTCAGTCAGTGGACTTGGAGAGGAAGACTCTTTCTCAAGAAGACCACCCACAATGTGAGTGGACACCATGCAATCTGCTGCCAACATGGCTTAAAGAAAAGGCAGAAGGTGGAAGAAGCTGACTTGCTGAGTCTTCCAGCTTTCAACTTTCTCCTGTGCTGGATGTTTCCTCCCCTCGAACATCAGATTACAAGTTCTTCGGCTTTTGGACTCTTGGACTTACACCACTGTTTACCAGGGGCTCTCTGGCCTTTGACCACAGACTGAAGGCTGCACTGTTGTCTTCCCCACTTCTGAGGTTTGGGGACTCAGGCTGGCTTCATTGCTCCTCAACTTGCAGATGATCTATTGCAGGACTCCACCTTGTGATTGTGCAAGTCAGTTCTCCTTAATGAACTCCCCTTCATATAGAAATCTATCCTATTGGTTCTGTCCCTCTAAGGAACTCTGACTAATACACTTGGTAACCTTGGCACAAACCCTTTTATGGATAGCTTTTTCCAAGCTCCCATTCCTTTCTGACTCCCTCCCTCCACCCTACTTCTCTACTGACCTCAAGAGTATCTCTGTTTTGAGTAAACTGTCAACATCCTCCATTTTTACTGGTATACTTTTCCAATTCTTCTCCTTCATCTCAGGCAGCCTCTTCAATAAACATTAGTCTTCACATTAAGTTCAATATAATTGTCAAAGAAGAAGGGTTTTACATAATGTATTGTCTCTATAACCACCTTTTTTTGACAATTATCTAATATGTTTCTAGTATATACTTGCCCTGAATTTCTTTCCTCCAGCCAATACCTTCTTCTCAACTCCTTTTCATTTGCTATGGTATTCTGATCACCTGGGTAAAGTAACCCAAGGCTGATGTTTCATTAGCCCTCTTTCTCTCTCCAACCACTCATCAAGTTCTGTTGATCCGTTCTTCACTAATATCACTCACATCTGTTCTTTCTTTGCATTTCTAAAACACCTGCATAGTTCCAGTTACTGCCTGTCACTATGACCGTTGCTTCCTATTCAGGATCCCCTCTTGAAGTTTATCGGAAATCCTTTTAATTCTGCATATCACTTCTAGATGAATCACTTTTTGATCAGTAATGTGGATGCCTCTCTGCTGCCTACTAAATTCATTTAAAATCTTTGACGTTTAACATTCAAGGCCCCAAATGCTGTACATCTATCTACCAAACTACACGTACAACCACCAAACAAATATGTTTTGAGTTCTTGTTTAAAAGTTCTTCATTTTCCAATGCCTAAAGAATTAAATCCTGGGGCAGATGTGGGTGCAATGTTTCTTCTCCACTCCTCTTGTTTACTGAACACTCTAGGTCTTTTAATCTACTTCTTAATCCTCTTCATTGAAGTAGCGTTCATTTGCTGATGGAGAAGTTTGAGAAAGACTAATTCCTTTCTTTTCTATTCTCAGTGGAACTCTTAGAGAGCAGATATTCTGTCCTCCTCCTCCTTACAATGCTCCATGTGAGGTGGTCTGTAGCTGTTCAGTACTGCCTTTGACAAAGTGAATAAATCTACCTAATTCTGGGCTTCAGTCCAAGGAAGCCCACCATTGCCACATATCCACGCTTTCTCTCATGTGAGCCTTAATGTTAAGAAAGTGGATATTTAGTTTTGCTGACTCCATTGTATCATGTCATTTACAGGCCCCCTCAAAGTCCAAGACACTTAATGTTTCTTACTCTTCCCACCTTTGGCATCATCTCTAGTACTCTCTATGTGTGTCCTGTGCACCTGCCATGCTACTTGTCACTTCACAGATGTGCTTGCTTGTGCTCAACATAGCTGTGAATATGTCATTTCTTCTATTTGTGAAACTCTCGCCCATTATTCAAAAGCATCAAGACAATTAGTATTTTATTACAGTCATAGCTTATTTTACTACGCTTCACAGTTATTGTATTTTTTACAAATTGAAGGTTTGTGGCAACCTGGTGTCAAGCAAGCCTATTGACACCATTTTCCAATAACCTGTGCCCACTTCATGTCTTTGCATCACATTTTGGTAATTCTTGAAATATTTCAAACATTTTCATTATTATATCTGTTGTGTTACTCTGTGATCAAGGATCTTTGATGGTACCACTGTAACTGTTTCGGGGCAGCATGAATTGTGTCCATATAAGATGACAAACTTAATAAATGTGTGTGTTCTGACTGCGCTGCTGACCAATCGTACCCTCATTTCTCTCCGTCTCCTCAGGCCTTCTTATTCCCTGAGACACAGTAATATTAAGTTTAGGCCAATAAATAACCCTACAATGACCTCTAAGTCTCCAAGTGACAGAAAGAGTTGCATGTTTCCCACTTTAAGTCAAAAGCTAGAAATAATTAAGCTTAGTGAGGAAGGCATGTTGAAAGCTGAGAAAGGCTGAAAGGCCTCCTGCATCAAATAGTTAGCTATGTTGTAAACACACAGAAAAAGTTCTTGAAGGAAATTAAAAGTGCTATTCCATAAATTATAAGAAAGTGAAACAAACAGCCTTATTGCTCATATGGAGAAAGTTTGGGTAGTCCAAATAGAAGATCAAATCAGCCATAATATTCCCTTAAGCCAAAGCCTAATTCAGAGCACCCCGTAACTCTCTCCAATTCCATGAAGGCTGAGAGATGTGAGAAAGCTGCAGAAGAAAAGTTGAAAGCTAACAGAGATTTATTCATTGGGTTGAAGAAAATAAATCATCTCCATAAAATAAAAGTCCAAGATGAAACAGCAAATGCTGACAGAAAAACTTCAGCAAATTATACAGAAGACCTAGCTAAGAGAATTGATGAAGGTGGCTACACAGCCACCATTGTAGATTTTCAAATCATTAAACATTCTTAATGTAGACCAAAAAAAAAAAAGTCTTCTTGGGAAAAAGATACTATCTAG
This sequence comes from Rhinopithecus bieti, assembly GCF_001698545.2. Taxonomy (NCBI): domain Eukaryota; kingdom Metazoa; phylum Chordata; class Mammalia; order Primates; family Cercopithecidae; genus Rhinopithecus; species Rhinopithecus bieti. The sequence goes on along the minus strand of NW_016808467.1, from coordinate 710,754 downwards.
GACATTCATAGCTAAGGAGGAGAAGTCAATGCCTTGTTTCAAGTCTCCAAAAGACAAGCCTACTCTCTTGTTAGGGGCTAATTCATCTGGTAAATAAGTTAAAGCCAATGTTTATTTATTATTCTGAAAATCCCAGGGGCCTTAAGAATTATATTAAATCTACTCTGCCTGTGCTCTTTAAATGGAACAACAAAGCCTGTAAACAGTACAACTGTTTACATCATGTTTTCTCAATATTTTAAGCCCAATGTTGAGAACTATTGCTCATAAGAAATATCTTTTCAAAATATTACTGCTCCTTGACAATGCACTTGCTCACTCAAGAGCTCTAATAGAGATGTACAAGGGGACTAACGCTATTTTCACACCTGCGAACACAACTCATTCTGCATCCCATTGGTCAAGGAGTAATTTTGACTTTAAAATCTTACTATTTAAGAAATATATTTTGTAAGGCTATAAGTGCCATGGATAGTGATTTATCTGATGGATCTGGGTGAAGCAAATTGAAAACGTTCTGGAAAGAATTCACCATTCTAGATGCCATTAAGAACATTCGTGATTCATGGGAGAGGTTAAAATAACAACATTAACAGGAATTTAAAAGAAGTTGATTCCAACCCTCATGGATGATTTGGAGGGGTTCAAGACAGGTGGAGAAAGTAACTGCTTGTGTGGTGGAAATAGAAAGATAATTAGAATTAGAAGTGAAGCCTAATGATGTGACTGAATTGCTGAAATCTCATGATAAAACTTGAATGAATGAGGAGTTGCTTCTTATGGATAAGCAAAAGAAAAGTGGTTTCTTGAGATGGAATCTATTTGTGGTGAAGATGCTGTGGATATTGTTGAAATGACAAAAATGATTTAGAATACGACATAAATTTAGTTAATAAAGCAGCAGCAGGGTTTGAGAGGATTGACTCCAATTTCGAAAAATATTCTATTGTGGGTAAAATACTATCAAACAGCATTACATGCTACAGAGAAATCTTTTGTGAAAAAAAAGAGTCAATTGATATGCTAAACACTATTGTTGGCATACAACTTCAAGACTTCAAACTTGTTGGTTTACTTCAGGAAGCTGCCACAGCCAACCAAACCTTTAGCAACCATCATCCTGATAGTTAGCAGTCATTGACATTGAGGAAAGACCCTCCAACAGCAAAAAAACAAAACAAAACAAAAACTGTGGCTTACTGAAGGCTTGGATGATAGACTTTAGCAACAAATTATTTCTAACTAAGGTATATACATTTTTAGACATAATGCTATTGCACACTTAATAGACCTCAGTATAATATAAAAATAACTTTTATATACATTGAGAAACTAAAAACATAGTGTGACTTGCTTTTTGTGATAGTTCACTTTATTGTGGTAGTCTGGAACCAAACCCACAGTATCTCTGAGGTATGCCTATACTTCATACAAAGTGTATATATTATACCATATCTTAGTATGTCATATCATATAGAAGTGATTCAAATTCCACGAAAAAGCCATCATCTAAAAACACTATTATACATGCTCAAGATTCAATACAACTATAATTACCCTCAAAAAGTGTAATAATGGGCAAGTTGAACAGTTAAAAGTTGAGATGGAATTTAGATTTAATGCATGAATTCTGCCCCAGACCATAGCTGTCCCTTGCCATATGGCTCCTAAGGGAAGCAGAACACAGGGAATACTGGAAGACAGTGAAAAAACTAACTTTATTATTAGCTGGGTTTGGAGCCCTAAACTCAAGTGAAGCCTACTCTAGGAAGCTGAAATTTGCTCTGTATTATACTAAAGACCTAAGGGGCCTCTAAATCCACACTGGAACTTCAGGTCTTATTCTCTCTAGCCAGCTAAAGAGGGAGAGACAGAAGATAGCTAACTCTAGAGGAGACCCCAAGTCTGGAGGAGACCATACCAGAGATGTACTTGAGGAGTCATTTGCCTAGAACTGGTATCGCATGTTTTGAAACTACTAGATAAAATCATCCCGTCAGTGCATGAATGGGAAAGAAAAGATCAAAGCTGAGCCCTGAGGAGATGAGGAAGCACCATCTAAGATTGAAGGAGTATCCAGAATGAGTAATATAATGAGTATATGCTATCCCTGGAGCGAAGAGAGAAACAAATACTTCAAGTACATATTCTATTATTCAAATTCTACTAATGGTCAAACAAGAAGAGGATTGAGAAATGGCCACTAGGTTTAGCAGCATTGAGAACTGGTGACTTTGCATACTCAATAGTGATGGTAGAAGTCCCTGTTTCGCCACCGACTAGCTATGTGATCATGGGCAAACTTTGATTTTTTTATCTTTTAAAACTGTAGTCTGGAGGTAATAATAACAATAACAATAATAATAGTAATTCCTAATTCTGTAGGTGGTTTTGCATATTAAATGACATAACACATAAAATGCTCAACATAAGGCCTGTCACAACACAGGCATTCAAATATTAGCTGGCTATCAGGCCTGGAAGGGTAGCAGAGGTCAAGGGCAAATCAATCTCCCTTGCTCTTATTTCTCACATGGGCACCATGAGATATTTCATAGCTGTTTCCCCACTTACATCAAACTAGTGCTTCGGCTTTCTAACTCTTTTATTCTCTCCTCCTAGGATAAATCTTAGGAGTTATCCTTTCCCATACAGTTTTGCATTTGCAAAATTAAATTTCACAGCATTTCCATGAGGCAAAGCAGCATAATGTGTCCTAAGTAGCTCCAGTTGCTTTTTAAGCAAACGTACTTTTGTACAAGAAATGAAGAAGCTGAACATCTCTTTTTCATCTGAAACTCAAACCCCAAGGTACTACTGCCATCCTAAGCAGTTTTCAGTTACTGCTGAATACATATGCACACAGTAAATATGCATATGCAGTAACTGTGGAACATGTAAACTTCAAATTTATTGTACCTAATAAAATTGTGTGCTGAAATGGTCCTATCTGCCCACAATATGTCTATGGTAGAATGCTAGTGACCTAATAAAAAAAACTTTAATTCCCATGTGACATTCTTCATAGTAGTAATCTCTGTGCTGACAGGTGGCTAGTAATTTCAAAAGTAATTATGGAGATACTATCTGCAGATGTTTGGGAACTTATTACAAAGTCTTGCAAATGGGTGCCATAGGAATATGCAGAAAATGATGGCTGATATAACTTTTATTTTAAAGAGACACATTCTCCTTAGGAACATCTGGAAGACCTTGTGTGTGAAAGAATTAGAGGTGGGTAACAGGGACCATGCAGAGAACCTTGGCATTTCATAAGTATACACAGCTTCACAGTGTCAGCAAGACATTCATTTCGTGCAACGATTCTAAGTCTTTACCCTACATCGCCTCCCTCTTGGGCTCAACTTCAGGACAGGAGCCAGATGGATAATTTCTCTCTATTCTTTTTCCAACAAAAGAACAAACCAGGACAATATATCAAGTTTATAACCGCTAGCAAAGTCCATGGGTGTGCATAGATACATTTTCTTCCTACAAGTATCCTGTAAATGAAATGTTCTGCATGTAACTGGAATATAACTGCTAGTTATTCAGCTTCTCAAATGATAACAATTTTGAAAAAGTACAAGTATTATTTTTCTGGACTTGCATTTTGCTAAACAAATTAAAATAATGCCTATATACCCAAGGTGTACAGGGTCTTATTCAAAGGCAGCTTTTTACTAGCTAACTAGAAATTATATTTGACATTATTATTCACAATATAAAATGTATTAGCATAATATGTCCCTGCCATGGTTAAATATTTCACTATTAATAACAACATGAACCCTATAAGATGTGTAGATCAACGCATTATATGAATAATTTGTCCCCTAGTGATATCATGTTTCTGGGATTATTTCTCTTTAAAGCTCACACTTTTTTACTTTAGCAGAGTAAAAGAGCTTTATCCATAAAAATGCCCTCTTCTCTATTGTTGGTAATTATATATCTGCAGTAAAATATTTAAGTATTTATTCTTTATATTGTAGCCCTAAATTTTACTTAAAACCGTCATGTCCCTTGCTGACAATATTCTTAAAATTTCAATTTGAAAATTAATAACTCAAAGAGTTTGATAACTTATAACTGCAAACTCTTCTTCAGAGATATTAAATATTATAAAGTGCATTTATATGGTACTTTGTGAAGCTACTTTACCTTTTATTATTTAGGTTTCACTACAATTGAGGGAAATAGGCAAGGTTGATTATTCTAGTTTCATCATCCTTGAAAGCGAAGCTAAGAAAATAAAACAGCTTTTGGATTACATGCCTAGCAGACATACAAAAGGGAACATAAACTGAGATCTGATTCCTAATTGATCATTTTTGACTATTTATGTAACTTCTGCAGAAACACACACACACACACACACACACACACACACACACACAAAGGTCACATTCTGAAAAGGAGACTTCACTTTCAAAATATCCAGCTCTTTCCTCCAGTTATCCACATTGGTTTCTGTGTATTAAAGAGTTAATCTTACCCAAAGAAAGGTCTGACTTTTTCCCTCATTACCTGGGAGGTGATCTCCAGGAAGTGTGTCTTTGTTTACTTGGGGCCTTGGCCACCAGTCTAACAATGTGATTTATGATGGGGGCTTCGAGACATGTGGCATCTATGCCTAGGGAGATGAAAGCTAAGGGGCAGCCATTCAGCAGTCAACCATGGAGCCCCAGTAAAACTCTGGACATCAACGCTCAGATGAACTTCTTTGGTTGGCAATACTCTGTACATGCTGTCACAGTTGTCACATATTCTTGCTGGTAAGGTAATGTTGGCCATGACTCCACAGGGAGAGGACAATGGAAACTCCACATTTGGTAGTTTTCTGGACTCCTCCTATGCACTTCTTCCCTTGGCAGATTTTAATTTGTATTCTTCACTATAATAAACCATAACTCTTGAGTATAACAGCTTCTAGTGAGTTCTGTGAGTCTTCATAGCAAATTATCAAACCTGAAGGCAGTCTTGAGAACCCTCAAAATTGCAATTGGTGTCAGAAGAGAGAGTAGTCTTATGAACTGTACTCTCTAACCTGATAGTTGATTAATGTCTCACCTTCAGATGAGTGCAATATTTCTTTGTAGTCTCAATTAGTTAATCCCTACCTTAAAAAGAGCCCCATTTTCATTTCATCAGGAAAAATGTGTTTTCTTCTAAAATTCTGTGAGAACTACCAAGATTTTTACTCTCCCAATACACAAAGGGACTATTCAGATGTAGTATACCTTGTTTTCTCTCCGCAGTAGTCTGCAGATGTTCCTTGACTTACAATGGGATTATGTCCACACAAACTCACTGTGACTTGAAAACATTGTTAAGTTAAAAATGCTTTTAACACATCTAACCTATCAATCATTGTAACTTAGCTTAACCTACCTTACCCTTGTTCAGAGCACTTACATTAGCCTACAGATGGGAAAAATCATCTAACATAAAGCCATCTAACATTAAGATAAAAATCTAACATAAAGCCATCTAACATTAACATAAAAATCATCTAACATTAAGATAAAATGTTGAATATGTCTTATAATGTATTGAATACTGTACTAAAAGTAAAAAACCAAATGGTTGTATGGATACTTGAAATATGGTTTCTACTAATTGTGTATCACTTTTGCACCATCATAAAATCAAAAAATTGTAAGTTGAACCATCATTAAATCAGGGGTTGTTTGTACTTTTTTTGCTCTGATGGAAAAAACCAAACTAGAATTTAATTCTTAATGTACTAGATGTTATATGATAGTTCTTCTCTTTCTGTTGAAGCTAAGTAAAGTCAACAAGAACATGCATCATTTTTACTTGCAAAACATTAAATATTTGATATTAAATGATATAAAAATATTTTTTCGGAAAATTTTGAGCAACACAAGTCAATCAAATTATGAAAAGAATATCCTGTATTAAAGCTCCTAAAAACACTGAGAAAACTAAGAAACTGATACCTGTACGTATAACAAATCCAACTTGGAAAGTGCATAAGTCAGTTCATAAAATTTTACGTATTCCTTAGGCACAAAACTCTGGGATCTAGGTTGTACATGCATCACTTAATTCCTCTTTTTCCAATAAGAAGGGGTGAAATAAGATCCTTAATCCCTTAAGAACCTGGGGGCTCTAAACATCTTTGTAAATAGGGTTTCTCCCTACAGTGACCATTGAATATCTTTTAGGCTTTAAAGTGTGCCAAAATTTAAGCTTTTCTATTGGAAAGAAATTGAGTGAGAAGTGTAAATCTCCTGGAAGATACCACTGAGCTTCCTAACATTTTCTCATTTGCTATTTAAATTAAGAAAGGCCGGCGCCGGTGGGCTCAAGCCTGTAATCCTAAAGCACTTTGGGAGCCGAGACGGGGCGGATCACGAGGTCAGGGAATCGGACATCCTGGCTAACACGGTGAAACCCCGTCTCTACTAAAAACTAACAAAACTAGCCCAGGCGAGGTGGCGGCACTGTAATCCAGCTACCCGGGAGGCTGAGGCAGGAAATGGTAAATGGGAAGCCCCGGGAGGCCCGCGGAGGCCTTCGCCAGTGGAGCGAGATGCGCGGCCACTGCAGCTCCGCAAGCGCTGGGTGACAGAGCGAGACTCCGTCCCCTCAAAAAGAATACAAATACAATAGTAGAATATTGAATATAATTAATTAATTAATTAAAGAAAATACAATTTATTTTAAAATAACTATTTTCCCCAAATATACCAAAATTTTCCCAATGTCCTAAATTTATGATGATAGAGGCAAAGTGTCTTTAATTATTATTAATCTCAACAAAGATTCATTTAAGACCAAAACATATTCAACTTACTAGAGATAGTGCAGTGATCTAAACAGTATCATTTTAATTTACCCATGTTATCAGAAAGCATGTGGTACATATTCTTAGGAAAGTTTTGATAACTTAATAAACAATGTATTATATCCCAATCACCTTTTTAAATATTTTGATGTTTATTTCTTCAAAGGACATTGAATTGATAATATTGACTAATAAGGTATAAAATCATGCTTAAAGGGGAACATCAAAGTTATAATTTAGTCTTGAAAAGCCCAGAGAAAACTGAAAAAAAATACCCACACTTAAAGATTGCTTTTCAAGTTTTAGTTGGTCAAATTGATTTTTCTGTTATTCTGCAAATTAAAGGGACATAATCCTCTCAAATTGATTAACTGTGTGCTTAATATCACCTGGAGTGAATAAGAAAATACCAAATAGGCATAACTCCCTAACCAAAAAAGGAAGGTCTGCATTGACAGTATTTACACTCCCTTGTTATACAGAGGTTCAAGTCAACCTGCTATAATCACAGCAGAGGGTACGAGATTTTAGATTCATGAGCACAAATGTTTTTCTTTATAGGCCTCTTGCTTTACAGGGTCATGAATCTGTGAGAAACAGCAGACTTTATGAGGATTTTCCATGGGAAAATGTTCATGAATCTTAGTAATGGCCCAGTTATCATTTCATCAGCATCACACTGAATTTCACTGTAAAACCAAGGTTAGTGACTTCCTATTGGAAATGCAAATAAGGAAATTGGCACAAAAGTCCTCTGTGTCTTTGATTAGAAAATCATTTCTCCAAAATTTCTTCTTCTAAACTTTTTTATCCTCTGCTCTCTTCTTTTCCCAACTTTTTTTAATGTGCCAAATTCTTGCTCTTTGTACAAGACTCAGGTCAAATCATCTCTGAAGCTTTCCCTGAGGAAACCTCACTCCCCACATGAGGTCATAACACCAGCTCTGTGCTCCTTTAATATTTGGTACTTAGCTCCATTAACACTTATCTCTCTATATTGTAGTTCTTTGCCAAATCTTTTCAATTTTTTTATCATCAGCACATAGCCTCTGCAATGCCACATAGTAGGCATTCAGTCGATATTTATGTCATAAATGGATAAATAGATGAAAGGAAGAAAAATGTCCCTGAAATTTTGGTTTTATTTGTGCTTATGCCCATAAAACACTGATAACCATGAACACTGATATTTGTTGCAAAAATCTTCATGAATCCAGAAAAGAAGTAAATACAATGTCAAGTAATTTCTGTTACAGAAAAACCAAATAGTGGCATGACATTTCTACTTATAATAAAACAAAATAACCACATATTTTCTTCTGTCCCAAGTTGTTCAGGATCTATCATAATTTTAATAGTCCTGAATGCAATCCAAATGGTACACTATCTAATCACCTGAAAATAATATGACCAGCATATAAACAATAAAAGTGGATAAAATATTCAGTGGGAATGTTCATCTCACACAAGAATTCTTACCCAACTCAAGTTTTTGGTTTCCTAGATTACATAAATATTGAAAACACACTAAAAAAAGTCTTGTTCACATACTCATAGAATCATTGAAACTTTAACTTTCCTAGAGGGAAGAGACCAGAAAGAGGGAAGAGTAGAGAAGCCAAAACACATAAAAATATTTACAAAGTGAGATAAGCCTTCTTTATCTTACAGGTAAAGAAATTGAAGCTCAGAGATACTGAACGGTCTATGGAAGATCATCCTTCTTATTGACTTCAGTTTAAAATGAAAGGCAACCTAACATAGCTTAGAATAGCCATTTAACAGTGTTATTCTGCCATATGCCATTGATGCCTCGGAGCTTTATGACTGCTTTATGAGAAGAACTGAGAGCCTTTATGGGATAAAAACACAAAGTTTGGATGCTGGTAATTTACTCTAGTTTTCTCTAAACCAATTCTACCCCTACACTAAGATCTTATTTATATGTTTGCTTAGCATCATTCTGAGTCATTACTACAGACTGTGCACTCCTTGCCCTTCTCAGTCATCAGACAAATTTATGCATTTTGTTATCAGATTTACTAAATAAGAGGTTTTGCTTAGTTAAAACCTGCCTATTGAAAAAGTCATTTCAAAGACTAAATCCTACTGATAATGACTGAGAAACAGCAATATGTACTTGTGGAGTTTGTTTGTTAATGACTGCTGATTTCCCTAGAGGTTACCCTTCAGTATCTAGAGAGATGCGTCTTATATTTGAATGTTAATGAAAGTCACCTGTGAAACTATCAAAGTAAAATTGCATCAAACAGTTTAAACAGGAAAGGAAGGCTTTATTCAAGACTATTCCAAGAGGGGAGAGAGATTTAATGCAATGTGATGAAACAAAAGGCAAGGGAGTTTTTAAGTGCTAGCAAGGTCAGCAGAAAAGCACTGGAGGATGTCAAAGGGAGGCTGGTCAATGTGATTAGACCATCTGTGTTTTCTAGTTGGTACTTATTGAAGTTACACTCTTACCCTCCACAGAGGGTAAGTGATAGAGGCACTCCCTTGATGATTACATTTCAAAGTAATGACACTCAGGTCTTTTTTTTTCTTTTTAATGAATTGTATTGTGTATATTTAAAGTATATAATATGATGTTAGGAGATATATAGATAGAAAAATGGTTACTATAGTGAAGCCAATTAACATATCCAACATTTCACAGTTACCCATTTTTTTGAATGTGGCAAGAACATGTACAATCTACTCCTTTAGCAAAAATCCCGAATATAAAACACTGTTATTACCTTTAGTCCTCATGCTGCACATTAGACCTCTAGACTTGTTCATCCTACATATCTGCTATGTTGTATCCCTTGACCTACGTCTCCCATTTTGTCCTATTTGATTTTTTAAGATTCTACAAGATCATGTGATATTTTTCTTTTTGTGTCTGGCTTATTAGCATAATGTTCTTCAGCTTCATCAATGTTGTGGCAAATGGAGCAACACTTGTTATTTCTTGTATTTTTGATAATGGCAGTCCTAATGGGTATGAGGTGGCATTTCATAGTAATTTTTATTTGCTTTCCCCTGCTGATTAGTGATGTTGAGCATATTTTCATAAACCTCTGGGCCATTTTTATGTTTTCTTTGAGAAAGATATTCTTGGGTTTTAAAACTGGCAAGAGGCTGGGAATATTTACATCTCAAAGGGGAAGAGAAAGAAGTTATAATAGAAAGTTTTCTAAAGTTAAATACCATAAGAAAAGGTAGGTCAGGGCCGTGGGTCACAAAGAAACCTATCTATAAAGATTAACAAAGCTGTCGAGAAAATTACAGCTGTCTTTTTAAATACCTGTTAAGTAAACTCCTGAGCCCAACCATTCTTATTCAATAGGCCCTGTTGTGAGCCCAGGAAATTTGCATTTTTAACAAACACATCAGTGATTCTCATGAAGAAGTTTCATGTAATAGCAAACAGATTTCAACTCTTATCAACTGGTTGGCTTAAGGCCTGTATTAAGAATACTGAGACAATATGCAGGCTCAGAAAGAGGGCCATGATCAATGAGTGACATCTTCAATGAGCAAAGGATGGGAGAGGGACAGGGTGTATAGGCATGCTGTGTAATTGCCATCAGGCCTGGGTATTTCCCTGATGGTGCAACTCCCACCTGTGGCCACTTAACCATTTCATCAAAAAAGAGAGAGAGAGAGAGAGATAAAAGAAAAGTTAAACCCTTAAAGTCTATTTACTGAGTGCCCAAGGACTTTAGTGAGCCTTGAAATATCACAACTTTAAAGAGAAGCTACATGGCTTAAATAATTTGAACAGCAGAGCAAATTTTCCATTTGTGAGTGAAAATTTAGAGGCCTATTATCTTGAAGCCATTTCAGAGGGGTCAGTGATCTGGAGCATGGTAGTGGTACCCTCCTTCCAAAGTGCAAAATAAGTTGTTAAGCCTTGAACTCACCTATCATTAAAAAAGAAGTACAATGCTTGGTAGGTCTTCTTGGATTTTTTCAATGATTGAATGATACTCAAAGTGTCTGTGGCAAATATAGGTGCTGGATAAAGACTTTGGCAAGATCCTAAAGGAGAACAGAACCACCAAATTTTAAAAAAATAAATGTGTCTTCTTCTGTAGATAACTTGTGGATAACTATTTTCCTTTTGAAAAATAGCTTCTAGCTTATCAGTGGGTCCTAATGGAGACTGTACCCTCTAAGTGTGAGACATTAACTATTGTGGGAACCTGCCCCCGATAATTCAATGTACGTTCTTTTCTATTTCCCTAAGTGTCAGCCGGTCTGAGAAATAAAGGGAAAGAGTATAAAAGAGAGAAATTTTAAAGCTGGGTGTCTGGGGGAGACATCACATATTAGCAGGTTCCATGATGCCCCCTGAGCCGTAAAACCAGCAAGTTTTTATTAGCAATTTTCAAAGGGGAGGGAGTGTACAAATAGGATGTGGGTCACATGCTTCAAGGGCAACAAAAGATCACAAGGCAGAAGGTCAGGGTGAGATCACAAGGTCAGGGCAAAACTAGAATTACTAATGAGGTTCCCAGGTCCCTATGTGCACACATCGTCATTGATAAACATCTTAACAGGGTTCAAGAGCAGAGAACCGGTCTAACTAGAATTCACCAGGCTGGAATTTCCTAATCCTAGCAAGCCTGGGGTTGCTGCAGGAGGCTAGGGTATGTTTCTTTTCTTATCTGCAACTGCATAAGGCAGACACCCCCAGAGCAGCTGTTTTAAAGCCCCCCTCCCCCGAATGCATTCTTTTCCCAGGGCCGTTAATTATTAATATTCCTTACTGGGGAAAGAATTCAGCAATATTTCTCTTCCCTGTTTTCAGTAATAAGAGAAATATGTCACTGTCCTGCCTGGCCCACAGGCAGCCAGACTTTAAGGTTATCTCCCTTGTTCCCTGAAAATTGCTGTCATCCTGTTCTTAAGGTGCCCAGATTTCATATTGTTCAAACACACATGCTTTATGAACAATTTGTGCAGTTAATGCAATCATCACAGGGTCCTAAGGCAACATACATCCTCCACTTACGAAGATGATGGGATTAAGAGATTAAAGACAGGCATAGGAAGTTGTAAGAGTATTGATTGGGGAAGTGATAAATGTCCATGAAATCTTCACAATTTATGTTCTTCTGTCATGGCTTCAGCAGGTCCCTCCATTTGGGGGTCCCTGACTTCCCACAACAATTAAGGAACCATATGACCTGAGATACCCATTTTGAGATGGTGTTATATGATACTTACAAACTACAATGTTGGCTGATGGAAGCAAATCATCATCAAGTGAAAATAGTATATATGTGACTAGGCTTGTAGAGACCTGGATGGCAGAAATAAGTTACAGGAGCAGGTGGTCACACTCCCATGTCACCTACTCCTGCTTTATTGTCCCCTTTCCCCTAATCCATACTCAGGAATTCATGGATAATCACCTTTGATAATTTGAGCAAGGACGAAAAAGTCTTAGTTTATAGATGGTTCAGCATAATGTTTTTACAACCTAGAAGGAGACTGCTGCAATTACACACCCACTGAGCAAAGCCAACTATGAAATGACACTGAAAAAAAAAAGTGGTGAAGGAATCCTCTCAGTGGGTAGCACTTCATACAGTTTACCTGGTTTTCTACTTTGTCTATGCTGAGAAATTCAGAAATACAGACCTAAAGTAACTTGTGGTGATGGACCTAATAGATATTTACAGAACATTTCATCCAATGGCTCCAGAATACACATTATCTTCCTCAGTGCATGAATCATTCTGAAGGATAGACCATATGTTAGGTCACAAAACAAGTCTTAAAACATTCAAAAAATTGGAATAATATCAAGCTTCCTCTCTGATCAAAATGGAATAAAACTAGAAGTCAATAATAGAGGAATTTTGGAAACTATACAAGCACATGGAAATTAAACAATATGCTCCTGAATGACCAATGGGTCAATAAAGAAATTAAGAGGGAAATTGAAAATTTTCTTGAAACAAATAATGGAAACACAATACACCAAAAACTAGAAGATACAGTGAAAACAGTACTGAGAGGGAAATTTCTAGCTACAAGTGCCCACACCCCAAGAGAAAAAGAACTTCAAATAAATAACCTAACATGGAATCTTAAAAAACTAAAAGCAAGCACAAACAAAACCCGAAATTGGAAGAAAACAAACAAAAATCAGAGCAGACATCAATGAAATTGAAATGAAGAAAACAATACAAAAAAAATCAATTAAATGGAAAGTTGGTGTTTTGAAAAGATAAAGGAAATCAATAACTCTTTAGCCAGAGCAACTAAGAATAAAAGAGATGAGACCCAAATCACTAAAATGAGAGATGAAAAAGAAGACATTACAACAGAAACTGCAGAAATTCAAAGGATCATTAGTGGCTACTTGATATGGTTTGGCTGTGTTCCCACCAAAATCTCATCTTTAATTTCCACATGTTGTGGGAGGGACCCAGTGGGAGGTAGCTGAATCATGAGGGTGGGTCTTTCCCATGCTGTTCTCATGACAGTGGATAAGTCTCACAAGATATGATGGTTTTAATAAGGGGAGTTTCCGTTCACAAGCTCTCTTCTCTTGTCTGTCGCCATGAAAGACATGACTTTCACCTTCTGCCATGACTATGAGGCCTTCCCAGCCACATGGAACTGTAAGTCCAATAAACCTCTTTCTTGTGTAAATTGTCCAGTCTCAAGTATGACTTTATTAGCAACATGAAAATGGACTAATACAGTAAATTGGTACCAATAGAGTGGGTACTGCTGAAAAGATACCCGAAAATGTGGAAGCGACTTTGGAACTGGGTAACAGGCAGAAGTTGAAACAGTTTGGAGGGCTAAGGAGAAGAAACTAAAATGTGAGAACATTTGGAACTTCCTAGAGACTTGTTGAATGGCTGTGACAAAAATGCTGATAGTGATATGAACAATAAGGTCCAGGCTGAGGTGGTCTCAGATATTGGGAACTGGAGCAAAGGTGACTCTTGTTATGTTTTAGCAAAGAAACTGGTGGCATTTTAGCCCTGCCCTGGAGATTTGTGGAACTTTGAACTTGAGAGAGATAATTTAGGGTATCTGGCAGAAGAAATTTCTAAGCAGCAAAGCATTCCAGAGGTGACTTGAGTGCTGTTAAAGGCATTCAGTGTTATAAGGGAAGGAGAGTATAAAAATGTGGAAAATTTGCAGCCTGACATATATGATAGAAAAGAAAAAACTCCATTTTCTGAGGAGAAATTCAAGCCTGCTGCAGAAATTTGCATAAGTAACCAGGAGCCAAATGTTAATCTCCTAGACAATGGTGAAAATGTCTCCAGGGTCTGTCAGAGGTCTTTATGACAGCCCTTCCCATTACAAGCCCAGAGGCCTAGGAGGAAAAAATGACTTCATGGGCCAGACCCAGGGTCCCTGTGCTGTCTGCAGTCTGTGGACTTGGTGCCCTACATCTCAGCTGCTCCAGCCATGACTAAAAGAGGCCATGGCTCAGCTTGGGCTATGGCTTCAAAAAGTGCAAGCCCAAAGCCTTGGTGGCTTCCACATGGTATTGAGCCTGTGGGCACAAAGAATTCAAGAATTGAGGTTTGGGAATCTCTGCCTAGATTTCAGAGGATGTATGGAAACACCTGCATGTCAAGCAGAAGTGTGCTGCAGGGGTAAAGTTCTCATGGAGAACCTCTGCTAGGGCAGTGCAGAAGGGAAATGTGGGATTGGAGCCCCACACTGAGTCACCACTGGAGCACTGCCTAGTGGAGCTGTGAGAAGAGGGCCAACTATCCTGCAGATCCCAGAATGGTTGATCCACTGACAGCTTATACCATGTGCCTGAAAAGGCCACAGACACTCAACACCAGCCTATGAAAGCAGCCAAGAGGGAGAATGTACCATGCAAAGCCACAGGGGAGGAGCTGCTCAAGACCATGAAAACATACCTCTTCCATCAGTGTGACCTGGATGTGAGACATGGAGTCAAAGATCATTTTGGAGCTTTAAGATTTGACTGCCCCGCTTGATTTTGGACATGCAAGGGGCCTGTAGTCCATCTATTTTGGCCAATTTCTCCCATTTGGCACAGCTGTATTTACTCAATTCCTGTACCCCCATTGTATCTAGGAATTAACTAACTGGCTTTTGATTTTACAGACTCATAGGCAGAAGGGACTTGCCTTGTCTCAGGTGACACTTTGGACTGTGGACTTTTGAGTTTAATGCTGAAATGAGTTAAGACTTTGGGGGACTGTTGGGAAGGCATGATTGGTTTTGAAATGTGAGGACATTAGATTTGGGAGGGGGCAGGGGTAGAATAATATGGTTTAGCTGTGTCCCCACCCAAATCTTGTATTGAATTTCAATGTGTTGTGGGAGGGACCCAGTGGGAGGTAACCGAATCAAGGGAGTAGGTCTTTCCCATGTTGTTCTCATGATAGTGAATAAGTCTCACAAGAGCTGATGGTTTTCAAAAGGTGAATATCCCTGCACAAGCATTCTTCTCTTGTCTGCCACTATGTGAGATGTGCCTTTCACCTTCTGCCTTTTCAGGCACATGATTGTGAGGTCTCCCCAGTCACAAGGAACTGTAAGCTAATAAACCTCTTTCTTTTGTAAATTGTCCAGTCTCAGGTACATCTTTATCCGCAGCATGAAAATGGACTAATACACTACTATGAGCAATTATATACCAATAAAGTAGAAAATCTAGAGGAAATAGATAAATTGCTAGTTGCATAAAAGCTAACAAGATTTAACCATGAAGAAATCCAAAACCTGAACAGACCAATAACAAGAAAGGAGATCAAAGCTGTAGTAAAAAGTCTTCCAGCAAAGAAAATCCCAGGACCTGATGGTTTCACTGCTGAATTCTACCAAACATTTAAAGAAGACCTAATATCAATCCTACTCAAGCTATCCCCCCAAAAAGAAAAGAATACTTCTGAACTCATTTCTACAAGGCCAGTATCACCCTGATACAAAAACCAGGGAAAGACACATCAAGAAAAGAAAACTACAGGCCAATATCCCTAATATGGGTGCAAAAATACTAAAAAAAAAATGCCAGCAAACCGAATGCAGCAATACATTGAAAAGATCATTCATCATGACCAAACAGGATTTATCCTTTGGATGCAAGGATGGTTCAACATATGCAAATCATCAATGTAATGTATCATGTCAACAGAATGAAGGATAAAAACGATATAATCATTTCTATTGATGTTGAAAAAGCATTTGATAAATTTCAACAACTCTTCATGATAAAAACCCTAAAAAAACTCAGCAGAGAAGGAACGTATCTCAACATAATAACAGCCCCACAATTGTATCATACTGAATGAGGAAAAATTGAAAGCCTTTCCCCTAAGCTCTTGAATAAGAAAAGGTTGCCCACCTTCACCACTGTTATTCAGCATATTACTGGAAGTCTTAGCTAGAGCAATCAGACAAGTGAAATAAATAAAGGGCATCCAAACTGGAAAGGAAAAGTGAAATTATTTTGTTTTCAGATGATACAACCTTATATTTGGAAAACCTAATGACTCCACCAAAATACTATTAAATCTGAAAACAAATTCAGTAAAGTTGCAGGATAAAAAATCAACATACAAAAGTGGTAGCATTTCTATATGATTTCTTTTGCCAACAATGAACAATCTGAAAAAGAAATCAAAAAAGTAATCCCATTTATACTAACAACACATAATTTTAAATATCTAGGAATTAACCAAAGAAATGAAAAATGTCTACAATGAAAACATATACAACATATAAACCTACAAAGTATTGATGAAATAAATTGAAGAGGACAAAAAAAGGGAAAGATATTCCACGTTCACGGATTGGAGGAATTCATATTGTTAAAATACCAATACTACCTGAAGCGATCCATGGATTCAATGCAATCCCTATCAAAATTAAAATGACATTCTTCACAGAAATAGACAAGTCAATCCTAAAACGTATATGGAATCACAAAAGACCCAGAATAGTCAAAGCCATGCTGAGCAAAAAGAACAAAACTGGAGTAATCACATTACCTGACTTCAAATTATATTAAAGAGCTGTAGTAATCAAAAAAGAATGGTACTAGCATAAAAACAGATACACAGACAAATGGGGTAAAACAGAGAACTCAGAAACAAATCCACACATCTACAGTGAACTCATTTTTGACAAAGGTGCCAAAAGTATATACTGGGGAAAAGACAATCTCTCCAATAAATGATGCTGGGAAAATTGGATTTCCATAGGAAGAAGAATGAGTCTAAACCCCTTTCTCTTGCCATTTACTAAAATCAAATCAAAACAGATTGAAGACTTAAATCTAAGAATTCAAACTATGAAACTACTACATCAGCAAAACTCTCAAGGACATCAGTCTGGTCACAGACGTCTTGAGTAAAACCTTACAAGCATAGGCAACCAAGGAAGAAATGGACAAATGGGATCATATCAAGTTAAAAGCTTCTTCACAGCAACACAAACAATAGAAAAAGTGAAGAGACAACTCATAAAATGGGAGAAAATATTTGCAAACTACCTTTCTGACAAAGGATGAATAACCAGAATATAAAGAGAGCTCAACAACTCTATAGGGAAAAAAATCTAATAATTTAATTTAAAAATGGACAAAAGATCTAAATACACATTTATCAAAAAAAGACATGCAAATATCAAACAGGCATAAGAAAAAGTGCTCAACATCATTGATCACCAGAGAAATGCAAATAAAAACTACATTGAAATATCATCTAACCCCAGTTAAAATGGTCTTTGTCCAAAAGACAGGCAACAACAAATGCTGGAGAGGATGTAGCAAAAAGGGAACCCTTCTACACTGTTTGTGGGAATCAAAATTAGTACAACCACTGTGGAGAACAGTTTGGAAGTTCCCCAAAAAATGAAAAATAGAGCTATTATATGATCCAGCAACCCCATTCCTGGGTATATACCCAAACGAAAAGAAATCAGGATATTGAAAAGACATTTGCACTCCCATGTTTGTTACAGCACTGTTCATCATAGCCGTGGTTTGGAAGCAACCTAAGCATCCATCAACAGATGAATGGATAAAGAAAACGTGATACATATACACAATGGAGTGCTATTCAGCTGTTAAAAAAGAATGAGATCCCATCATTTGCAACAACATGGATGAAACTGGAGGTCATTATGTTTAGTGAAATAAGCCAGGCACAGAAAGAAAAACTTGATGTGCCCTCACTTATTTGTAGGAGTTAAAATTAAAACAGTCAAACTCAAGGAGATAGAGACTAGATGGATGATTACCAGAGGCTGGAAAGGGTAACTGAGGAGCTGAGGAAAAAGTGGAGATGGTTAATGGGTACAAAAAAATAGTTAGAAAAAAAAGAGCAAGCTCTAGTATAGCAGAACAGAGTGACTACAGTCAATAATAACTTGATTGTATATTTTAAAATAACTATGTTATAATTGGATTGTTTATAGCACAAATGATAAATGCTTGAGTGGATGGTTACCCCATGTACCTTGATGTAATTATTACGCATTACATGCCTGTATCCTCATATACTCCATAAATATATATACCTATTGTAGATCCACAACAATTAAAAATTTAAAAAAATATATAAAGTGACTTGTCATCAGTAGCTAACTCTACTTTGTAGAGAATATCTGTGTCACATGTGAATGCTTACCAAAGAGCATTAAATGCAGAGGAAGCTCTCAATAATTAGGTACACAGATAATATGTTCTATAGATGTCATTCAGCATCTCTACTCAACCATTCAAGTGCTTGCTCA
The DNA here is from genome assembly GCF_001698545.2 of Rhinopithecus bieti. Taxonomy (NCBI): domain Eukaryota; kingdom Metazoa; phylum Chordata; class Mammalia; order Primates; family Cercopithecidae; genus Rhinopithecus; species Rhinopithecus bieti. Next base: position 692,177 of record NW_016808467.1, on the reverse strand, counting down.
GAAGGCTACCGACTTTCAGTATCTACCTTGCCAAGAACAAAAATAGTGTTGAGACCCCAAGATGGCACTATTCCCTAAGGAAACTAGTCAACTACTGGATGTGAGGTTTATACATTAGACCCTTTCTATCAGGAAGAGTGTAGTTTGTCCTCACAAGTAGACACAGATTCTATATGCGGCTTTGCCTCCATAGTCTATAATACTTCTGCCAGCACTAATGTCATTAGATATATGGAATGCTTATTGATCATCATGGTACTCTACATACCATTGCTATTTACTGTGAACTCATTTAACACCAAAGGAAGCATGAAAATGGGTTTATACTCAGGAATTCACAGGTCTTAATAGTTACCTCACTAACTGGAAGCATCTTGCCTGACAGAATGGCGGAGTAGCCAACTGAAGTCTGAGTTATAGCACCAGTTGCCAGACAAAGCCCAGAAACAATTGGGCTCTGTTTTACAGAATGCAGTATATATTTGAGTCATTTTTCCCCCCTGCCCATAGTTAGAATACATGGGTCTGAGATTCAAGGGGAAGTTGTGAGAGTGACTCCTACTATTACACTAAAAAACTCACTTGAAAGGTGAGATTTCTATCAGTCATTTTGGGCTCCTCCTGCCACTGAACCAACAGGCAAAGATGTGGATTGTTTACTGGCTAGGATGATAGATTGCAATCATCAAGAGAATAGCAGATTGTTGCTATAAAATGGGAAGGGGAAAGACAATTTTTAGAACCCAGAGGATTCTCTGGAGCACCTGTTAGAAGTTCCATGTCCAATAGTAAAAGTTAATGAAAAACTACAGTAGCAACAACAGCAAAGGCTGGGCCACTGAAAATTCAGACACTCCAGAAATGAAGATTGGGATCACTCCATAAGGTAAAGAATATTGAACAGTATGTCGAAGGTAAAGAAGGATATAAGGGCAGTGGAAGAAGGACATCACAAATACCAACTATGGCCTTGTGACCACTTACAGAAATTAGAATTGTACTATTATATTTCCTTTCTTCCCCTTTCCTTTTATTCTTTTATATAAGAATTGTTGTGGCTGGTTAACTTATGAGTTAGTTTTTTATTACGGATTATTGAAATGGAAGAATGACTAAACTTAAGGAGTAAGTAACATCATGTAGGGATGAATAGCGTGACTTCCCTGAGATGGATGTTATAACCTTTGGGACATTGAGCCTTCTATTTGGAGACAGAGCAAGAGAGATGGAGAGAGAGAGAGAGAGAGAGAGAGAGAGAGAGAGAGAGAGAGAGAGAGAGAAAATGAATCCAGCTAGGACTTAGGATGATTATTGTTGTTTATGGAAGTTCAAATATGCAGATGTGTATGGATGGTAAGTAGTCAATGGGTGAACTACAGCCAGTTGTTAAGCTCTGCACTTACACACTCTGGTTTGTAATGCTGGGGCTAGGACTCAGCAAACTGCATTTCTCCTTTGCCAGCTGCCTCTATATTAACTTCTACTAGTAGAGACACTAAATCAAGACTGGAAGACCAGAGAGTAAAAGAACTGATGTGCTCCTTTCTTTTTGCTTGCTCTTTCTGATGTTATCACTCCAGGAACTGTCCTTCAGTCCTGGCAGTAGAACTTGGTTCCAGAAACAGTTGGCTCTAGCCATTGTGCTTCTCCCAGAATCTGCCTTATCACACCATCCTAAATGTATCAGCATCAGCTGGCAGCACCTTTCCATTAGCAGTCTGAGTCTCAGTTCCACAAGGCCATTCCTTTGTTCTCCTGCAGTAGCAGAAGCAGCTGGACACCTCTGTCTTCTCCATGTTTGGTTTCCGGTTCTGGGTTCCTGGGTTCTAAGATTCTAGCATCTGATAACACTCACTTCTTCCCTTTGTTCCCCCATCAAGAAGCATGGTGGCCACTTTTTGTGGTTATGACTTCTATGTTTTCTTAGTGCCTTCTTTCTGCCTTAGTATGTTCTCCTAACTCCTGTTGAACAATTGCATATATTTCAATCACTCTGCTAAAATAATTACTGTGGTTCTGCTTTCTGATCTTGATACTTTGGAATACTATTTATATATCATACATAATATATGTATATAATAAGGATCAAATACATTTTCTTTCCAAAGTGTATATGAAAGTACATGCTATATATAGTCTACTACCTAGTTTCACTGCTTGAATCTTCTCTCTCCCTAACTCTACAGTCTACTCTCCTCAATGCAGCCAGAATGATATTTTTTTTGAAATTTGCATAATAGTCCAATGGCATCTCTTCACAGAGCAAAATATAACTGCTGACCATGGTCCACAGGTATTACATGATCTGACTCCAGTGACCATGCTTCCCTCTTTCCCTCTAAGCATCCATCAGCACTGGCCTCCAATTTTCTTGAGCACACCAGTCATTCTCCAGCCTCAGGGACTTTGCATTTGTTCTTTCCAGTTATTCACATGACTCTTCTTATCTCTTTCAGGTTTCTGTTTTAATGTCACCTTTTTTCACAGAGGACTTCCCTGAACACCCTACATACAATAGCTCTCTCAGTCTGTCACTGTTTTCTTTGCTGCTCTACTTTGCTTTCCCCAATAGGATGTAAATTCTATGAAGGTAGAAACAGTGCTGCGTTCACCTCTGTATCCCTAGTGTCCAGAACACTGTCCAATACAAAAGAGATGCTCAATGAATACTTAATGAGGGCATCAGTAAACAAATTCTGCTTCAGTGTAACCGTTATTGACAGACAGATGAACTAATCCACTCAAAATTTTTAATCCTTGCATTGCGTGATTCCTTTCTTTTTAATAATTTCAACAAACAGGTATTCACACCCTCTTAGCTATCACCACTAAAACTCATTCTACAACAGTATTACCTATTTAATATACACCAACTAGAGGAAATGAAAAACATAACATTAAACCTTAAATTCCAGCAATGTAAAATTTAAGTTGATTTTTCTAGATTCTGGGAGTTTACAAACTCAACCTTCCTCTTTTTGGTGCTACTTTAAATCTGTAGCACTCTTTTACATCGAATGAAGTTTTTACCACTAGTATGAGAATTAGACACCCTTCTAAGGATCAACAAAATCCTCAAAGGCAGCCTGATGCAGTGAAAAGATCATTGAACTTGTTCTGTCTTGGCTCCACACTCCCTTATGAAGTGATCTGGGGCAAATCTCTGACCCAATTGGGGTCTCAATTTCCTCATTGATCAAGGAGACGAATGAAGAAAATATTTTCTAAGTCTGTTCCCCAACTCAGAGATCTTATGACTCTAAGAAAGATGAATTCACTTTCAAGTGCAACCCACAGTTAATTACCTCATGTAATTTTAAAAGAATAAAACTAGGAATTACTCTTTATTGTCTCTGACCTTATATTTTATCAATCCATTTTCTACAGTCATTTATCTTTGAATACAAAATACTTGGAATAAGGAAAATTGCGAAAAGATTTTAAATTTCAAGTCCAGTGGTACGCTGGGCCTGCTTGCACCAGCTCATGAAAGCAGATTGTTAAATTTTCAAGAATTTTGCATGCCTGTTATCAAATACAGCTAATATTAAAAATTAAATTATATATTTACCATTAAATGGACTATATTTTTTTAAAAAATAATAAAATTCAAAGTTTGTCACTTTGTTATTATTTTGCAGTTTGCAATTGTCTATGCCCCTATTTTATCAATATGGTGAAATAGTTAGCCACTACACATCTTTTCCCAAATCCCCAAATCTGTGTTCAGTGACATGCGGGTAACTTGAAATCATTCATGGTATGGGAGTATTTATGCTATGGAAATAGGCAAATGCTACATATCGAGGCTTTTTTTTTTTTTTTTTTCCTAGGAAGTCTATTGTTAAAAATGTACATCACGGACTCTCTTTAGGTGCCTTGCTTTAGAAGTTAGAAATTAATGGACCATATGGGCCTATATTTTTCAAACTCAAAGACCAAACATTCAGGTTTTTTAAATTATGGGAAGCCTTTCCTAATCTTGCCAAATTGATCATCAATCTGTCCCTGTGAGGCAATGAAAGGAAATAGCATGTCTAGCTGGGATTAGCTGATGGTACAACAACCAATCAGTTCTTTAAATCCAAAGGAAGAAAATCACTTCTCTAATTTCCCCCAAGTAATTGCAAGGAGGAAAAGATAACTGTAGAATCTGAAGTGTTGTGGAGTGTAGTTATGATGGCCATATTTCAAAATTCCAGACCAAGGCTAGACAATATTTCTTTTTCTATAAAGAGCTAGATGGCAAATATTTTGGGCTTTACGGGCCATACAATCTCTGTTGTACTCAACTGTGCCATTGTATCATGAAAGCAATCATGGACAATATGTAAAAAATTAGGTGTAGCAGTGTTCCAATAACATTTTATTTATAAACCTAGCACGGTAGTATGTTCCTGTAGTTCCAATTGCTTAGAAAGCTGAGACAGAAGGATCACTTAAGGCCAGGAGTTGGAGGATGCAGTCTGCTCTGATCGTGCCTGTGAATAGCCACTGCACTTCACTCTGGACAACATAGCAAGACTTCATCTCTAAAAAATAAATAAATGAGTAAATAAAATGAAAATGTTATTTACAAGAAACAGGAAGCTGGCCAAATTTGGCCCATGAGCTCCAGTTTGCTGACCACTGTCATAAACAGTTCCTAGAACACTGTAGATTCTGAGTAAATATTTATTAAAAGAACTTACAATAATTAGTTCAGGCTGCCATAACAAAATACCATAGATCAAGTGACTTAACAGAAATTTTTATTTTCTCACATTTCTGCAGACAAGGACTCCAAGACCAAGGCTTCAGCCAATTTGATTACTGGTCAGGACTCTCTTTCTGGCTTGCAGACAGCTAACTTCTTACTGTGTGGTCACATGGCCTTTCCTAAGTATGCATAGAAAGAGAAAGCTCTGGTGTCTCTTCTCTTCTTAGAAGGGCACCAGCTCTATCAGATTATGCCCTACGCTTAGGACCTCATGTAATTTTTACCATCTCCCAACAGGCCTCTTCTTCAAACACAATCTCATTGGGGGTTAGGGCTTCAGCATAAAATGTAGGAACGGGGGTGAGGGTGCCACAACTCATTCCATAGCAGAGTTGAATATTAGTATCAAGGAATCTGCCGTACTGTTTTTCACTCCTAACATATATTCGCAAAGCACTTCATAGTTTACAAAACTTTTTCCTGAGTCTTACCATACTTTGTACAATGTATACAAAAACTTGGATCATATAAAAGAGAAAGCTGTGGAAAACACTATAACAACGGACTATCTCTCTACCCCATTCCTCTCATGGACTTAGCTTTTAAATACAAGCATGAATAGGATAAAGAACTGATTTATCTGATGAATTACTTTATCTGTCCGTCCCATGAAACCACTTCATTATGGTGTCTTAAACTTGTCAAAGATAAGTTTACTACATTGCAGCAAACTCATTCTTTGCAGACAGTGGGGTAAAATTTAGTTCCACAGGTCTTGCTATTGATAATTGTGGTATTCTTGTTAGATGCAGGTCCAAGAGATATCTAAACTTCTTTTCATCAGCATAAAACCCAAGTGAGCCTTTTTTTTCTTTTTTTCTTTTATTATTATTATTATTATTTTGAGCCTCCTGCAAGAAACTTATAATTCCACAGTTTTTCAAAGAGATCAGCAGAAAGGTTTTCAAGTCGGGTCTTCTTTTTCTGAACAATTTTACAGATAGCCAGCTGGAACCTATTCATGGTTTCTGTGTATGCAAGTTAGGGAGGAAAAAAGCAGGGCTTAAAGGAGAGGAATGTAGTATCAGGACCTCAACCTCCATATGTTTTTCCCCAAATGTAATTGTTTTACTATGCAGTAACATTTGCAAATGAATGTAAAATTGCCTATAAGACATAATAGGTCAGAGAAAGCAATTTTATGGTTCTTGTTTGCATTGGCATCTAAAGCAAGCTAAAATTCTTTATGACTTCATCCCAAATTTGTTCTCATAATGAGGTATTTTTTATTTTATTTTGCTACCTTGGAAAATACATCTTAAGACCATTGATGTTGCAATATTCCATCCATTGCAAATTATTGCTAGATCAAGCAATACTTCTGTCGAACCTAAACACCAGATAAGACTAATTATACATAAGAGTTTTGAAATATATACTTTGAAGAATACTCAAAATATATTGTAACTTCAATTATTACTGTCCTGCTAAAAAAAAAAAAAAAAAGTGATGCATTTTTTTGTTTGGTTTGTTTTTTACCTTTTAAATCATTTTCAAATGCTATAGCCATGAAGGATCACAACAAGGCTTGCTAAAACCTCCACATCAGATCAAATGGAAATACATGAAAGATTGAAGATAGTGGGACAAGAATTTTGGAAACTGGGCTGTAGGGCTAACCTCAGGAATGACAGCCAGAAGTCCAAATAAAAGTGATCAGTGTATCATAGCAAATTGGTTCAATCTAAGTCAACATCTCTATTCATTAGGATCTAGTCTTTATTATGAAGATCTAGTCTTGCAATTGGGTTGTGAAAACAAGAATTTCCAACAGTGGCAAAACTCTGGGTTAGGTGAATGAGTTATCATCTTAGTTTCCAAAAAGAAACAACAAGCTTCCATCACCATGGGGACATGGGGAGTTGGGAATCAGGTCTGAGGCAAAGAACTTTCAAGGTAAGGTTTCAGGCTTAACAATTAAGGCCTTTATTTCACCAATTAAGATGCTTATTTTATTTGTTAAAAAAATTTCCTAACTTCTCAGTTCACAGTGAGGTCACTTTGACATTTAAAAATGTGTTCTTGGAGAAGGATTTAAGATGGCTGACTAGATGCAGCTGGGATGCACCTCTTTCACTGAGAGGATCCAAAATATCAAGTAAATCTCCACACTTCAAACAAATCTTTTGAGAGAAAACACCGGAATTTAATAGAGAGGTGATTGAAGAAGGAAAAAGTGGGGCTGCCTGCTTAGTGTTGCCAGTGCCGGGAATAACTCCTAAACCCAGACTAGACCCAAGTAAGGGGTGAGTGAAGGAACCCCCGGGCACCATATTCCCACTGTGCACCTCTGAGATCTTAGCTACAGCAGTCCCCATGATCCCTGCAGATCTTTAGACCGGCAGGGGAAGCTGCTGGGAGAACACACAGGCACTGCTTGAACTCTAATGGAGCCCAAAAGGCTTCAGTGTACTGGGCAGCTGCCTGAAAATGCGACTCTAGGCACCCATCCCAGCAAAGGCTTTGTGTCCTGCCGTAAGGGCTCCTGCTCTCTGTCTGGCAGGAGAGAGCTACCCCAGATATGTTCATGCCTCCAAGACAGACTGCCCTGCCACTGTTGCAAGAACAAGGTGCATCTGAGCCACAAACCTCCATGCCTGCCATTCCCTCCCAAGACTGCCTGTCTGTTCATTCCACAGGAGGTCCACAGCATTATCTCCATTGCCTACCTGAGCAATTTGTTGGTGGACTGAGAGCAGTTCTCCCCCAATGCTGGCCCCATCACAGCTGGTGCTTGACCTCAAGGGGTCAGGGGAAATATCTGCTGGCCTGTCCCACTTCCCCAGAGCAGGAGCTGAGCAGGCCCCACAGCTGCCTGCTTTGCTGAAAACCCCAGGCAGATCCTTCCCCTGAACAGACTCTGGCAAAGAAGAGGCACCTCCACCCTGCACTGAAGGCTTGTCCCAACAGCCTAAGAACTGGGACCCCAGACCCTCATGAAGTTCAACACGTACACTCCTCCTCCAAAGCCTGGTTAAGGACTGGGCTGACTCAGCATCACCCAGCTTTGACCCATCCAACTCCCTTACCCTGAATGACTTTTGGGTAAACAATGAAATTAAGGTAGAAATCAAATATTTTTTTGAAACAAATGAAAATAAAAACATAACATACCCTAACCTCTGGGATACAGCAAAAGCACTGCTATAAGGAAAGTTTATAGCATTAACTGCCTAAATAAAAAAGATAGACATTTATAATATAAATAAAAAAGATAGAAACCTAATGTCATACCTCAGAGGACTAGGAAAGCAAGAATAAACCAAACCCAAGTATAGCAGAAGAAAAGAAATAAAAAATAAGCAAAACTAAATAAGTTTGAGACCAATAAAATGATACAAAGGATCAACAAAAATTGGTTCTTTGAAAGGATAAACAAAATTGATAGACTGCTAGCCAGTATAACCAGGAAAAAAGAGAAGATTCAAACAAGCACAATCGTAAATGATAAAGATGACATTACAAATGATACCACAGAAATACAAAAGATAAGCAGATTACTGTGAATGTCTCCATGTGCACAAATTAGAAAACCTAGAGGAAATGGATAAATTCCTGGAACATACAATGTCCCAAGATTGAACCAGGAAGAAATAGAAATCCTAAACAGACCAATGGTGAGTAATAAAACTGAATTAGAAATAAAAAATTTTCAAAGCAGAATGCCCGGGACCAGATAGATTCACAGGCGAATTTTAACAGATGTACAAAGAAGAGCTGATACCAATCTTACTGAAAATATTCCACAAACCTAGGAGAAGGGACTCCTCCTTAACTCATTCAATGAAGCCAGCATCACCTTGATACCAAAATCAGGCAAGGAAACAACAAAATGGAAAACTACAAGTCAATATTGCTGATGAAATTAGATGCAAAAATCCTCAATAAAATACTATCAAACTGAATCCACCAGCACATCAACAAAATAATTCATCATATTCAAGTGGCTTTTATCCCAGGAATGCAAAGGTGATTCAACATTTGCAAATCAATAAATGAAATTAACCACATGAACAGAGTTAAAACAAAACCATATGATCATTTCAATAGACCTAGAAAAAGTATTTGAAGAGATCCAGCATGGTTTCATGATAAAAACCCTCCACAAAGTAGGCACTGAAGTAACACCTCAAGATAATAAGAGCCATTTATGACAAACCCACAGCTAACATCATACTGAATGGGCAACAACTGGAAGCATTCTTCTTGAAAACAGAAACAAGACAAGAATGCCCACTCTTACCACTCTTATTCAATGTGGTCCTGGAATTCCTAGCCAGAGTAATCAGACAAGAGAAAGAAATACAAAATCCAAATGGAAAAAGTGGAAGTCAAATTATCTCTCTTTACTGATAACATGATCTTACACCTAAAAAACCCTAAGGATTCCTCCCAAAGACTCCTAGACCTGATAAACAACTTCAGTGAAGTTTCAGGATACAAAATCAACGTACAAAAATAAGTAGCATTTCTATACACCAACAACGTTCAAGCTGAGAACCAAACCAAGAACTTAATCTCATTTACAATAACTACACACATGAAAAAAATCTAGAAATACATTTACTCAAGCAGTGAAAAATCTCCACAAGGAGAACTATAAAACATTGATGAAAGAAATCATACCTGATACAAACAAATGGGAAAACATCCCATGCTCATGGAGTGGAAGAATCAATACCATTAAAATGAACATACTGCCAAAAGCAATCTATAAATTCAATGAAATTCCTATCAAAAAGTACCACTGTCATTCTTAAGAGAATTATAAAAAGCAATCCTACAGTTTGTATGGAACCACAGAACTGCCAAATAGCTGAAGCAATCCTTAGCACAAAGAATAAAACCAGACGCATAACACTACCTGAGATTTTTAGCATTAAATTCCTAAATAAAAAAGATAGAAATTTATGTGAGTAGATTGACTATATAGGATAGAAAGGGGCAAAGTAGAAAAAGAAATTATAATCTGTTCTTTAAACAAATTTATAACATTTTTTAAGGATGAAATATCCAGAGTTTTTTAAAGTTGGAAGAAATTACCTGACTTCAAATTATACCAGATGCTGTAACTAAAACAGCATGGTACTGGCATAAAAAGAGACACATAGATTAACGGAATAAAGTAGAGAACCTAGAAATAAAGTCACACCTCTACAACCAGCTGATCTTTGACAAAGTTGTCAAAAACAAACAATGGGGAAAGAACACCCTATTCAGTAAGTGGTGGTGCTGGGAAGATTGGCTAGCCATATGCTGTAAAATGAAAACTGGGCTTTTATCTCTCACCACATAAATAATTAACTCAAAGTGAATTAAAGACATAAATATAAGACCTGAAATGATTGAAGTCTTAAAGAAAAGCCCAGGAGAAACTTCTGTACATTGGCCTAGGTAAACAATTTATGAGTAAGACCCCCAAATGCAAATGCAACAAAACAAGAATAGATGATACTTATTAAACTAAAAAGTTTCTGCACAGCAAAACTAATATTCAACAGAGTAAACAGACAATGTACAGAATGGGAGAAAATGTTTGGAAATTATACCTCAGGCAAAGGATTAATATCTAGAATCTACAAGGAACTCAAACAGCTCAACAAGACAATAATAATAATAATACCATTACAAAGTGGGCAAAAGACATGAACAGACATTTCTCAGAAAAAGACATACAAGCAGCCAACAAACAAAAATGCTCAACATCACTAATCATCAGAGAAATGCAAATGAAATTCACCTTGAGGTATCATCTTACACCTCAGAAGGGGTAATATTAAAAAGTCAGAAAACAACATATGTTAGAGTATATGTGGAGAAAAGAAAATAATCATAAAATGTTGGAGGGAATGTAAATGGTTATGACCTCTATGGAAAAGAGTATGGAGACTTTTCAAAGAACTTAAAATAGAACTACCATTTGACCCTGCTACACCACTACTGGGCATCTACCCAAAGCAAAAGAAATTATTATATTAAATAAAGACACCTGCACTAGCATGTTTACTGCAGCACTATTAACAATAGCAAGTCATGGATGCCACCGGAGTGTCCCTCAAAGGTTGACTGGATAAAGAAAATGTGGTATAAACACACCATGGAATACTACACAACCACAAAAAAGAATGAAATCATGTCCTTTGAAGCAATATGGATGCAGTTAGAGGCCATTATCCCAAGTAAAATGGCTCAGAAACAGAACATCAAATATCACATGTTCTCACTTATAAATGAATAAATGATATGTAAACAACGGGTACATATGCACATAAAGATGGACTCAAAAAGAGGGAAGGATGAGAGGGGAGTGAAGTTTTAAAATTGCCTATTGGATACAATGTTCACTGTTTAGGTGATGGGTACACTAGAAGCCCAAACTTCAGCATTATGCAATATATTCATGAAACAAACCTGCACATGTAGCCTGAGTCTAAAATTAAAAAAAAAAAAATTAACATAGTATTAGTGAGAATATCCCAAGATATTTTTTAAAATTATTCTTTAGCAATATTCAACATCTGTATAGGACTTTTCAGCTTTCAAAGGACTTGCACATATATAATTTATTCTTCACAGCATACCTGAAATAGAAATGTAACAGATATTTTCATGCTCACTTTATCAAGAAGAGACAGAATTGTGTCACAGAAGCCCAGGGACCACGCAAGTCTCTCCAGCCCTTGTCCAGTGTGCTATATCAGGATGCCTTTAAACAAGCAGGTGATGTAAAGCTTCTCCTTCCTGATCTTTTCCATATGCATGTGAGAGAATGTGAATGGAAGCAACACACTGTCTTGGCTGTAGACTGGTCCTTGTCATCACCCAGTTCCTCATCTGAAATCTTCTATGTCAATATTCTACTCAGGACAAAATCTGCCATTCTTTCTGTTGTTTCACTCCCACTAAATTCACTTGAACTTTACTGAGATCCCAGTTCCTTGTATTCTTCATTTTGACTTTCTCAGGATCATTTATCCATCCTTGCTTTACTCCTCCTTTGCCTTGATTCTCATTTGCTACCAAATTTCCTTGGCTAATCCTCAATGCGCAATAGCCTTCATTTCCACTGTCATCAATCTATCCTTTGGTGTCAGCTATGTCCCTTAATTTTTTTTAAAAAAAAGGAGCAAATTTCTTCCAACTTAAAAAATAAAACTCTGGATATTTCATCCTCAAAAGTGTTATAAGTTTGTTTAAAGAACAGATTAAAATTTCTTTTTCTACTTCACCCCTTTCCATCCTATATAGTCAATCCACTCACATAAATTTCTACACTGTCTGCAATGTAACAGGTCATAGAGTAATCAATAAAGTAAAATGTGTTCATTTAAAAACTGTTTACTTCAGCTTTACTTTGACAAGACCCATCTGTAATGTGAAACATGACCTTTTTATAGACTTTTGTTATATATATAATGTTTTGGCAAGGGAGTCTTGCAAGAAAAAATATTACTTCCATATTTAATTTGATCGTTTATAAATATTCTCTCTATTATTCCGGTTACACATGAAATTATTATATTTTCAAAGAAAAGTTGATGGAATAGAAACATATGGATTAATCAGGCATTTTTTGAAGACAGCTTGTATTCTATTAAAATTCACAAAATAAAACATATTTTATAACTAGAGCATTTTCCCATGGTTCAATTTTAACAAGAAAGTCAGTCTTTAATGGGCATATGTAGGGGTATATATATGTGTATATGTGTATGCATGTTTACTTATAAAACTAGAAAAATTATCCATTTCTTCAAGCTTTTGTGATCCTTCCAATCAAGTCACCAATATACTGATTATACACTGAATGGCTGTGAAGCAGTTTCAAGATTCAGACTTTACTTTTCCATGTCAAAAATGTCTATGTCTCTTACATGCTTGAAGTCTGCATTCATTCAGACATGGTCTAGCTTCTATCAAGCTGTAGGCCAAAGACCTGAGAAAACTGCATGACTGTTTCAGGAATGTTTTCATAATTACTCATCCAGTTTAAGACAGAGAGAAAAGGAGGGCATGTCAGGGCGTTCCATGGGGATATTATTGGTGTGTTCAGGAATGGATATATTATGTGGGAATGGGGCACTTACATTTAATTATGGAGCAGTTGTTCAAATGGGAAAATGTTTATTTTAATGTACGTAGATTATGCAGTAATGTCCTTGTCCTCAAATGCAAAACATTTCTTTCTCGCTCTCTGTGGTATTTTGGAATTTCACCCTGTTTTAAGACAAAAACAATGATTAACTGCCAGTATACATGCACAGGAAAGGCTTTCAGGCGCCAGGCATTTCCCAGGAGGGAATCCCTTCACAGTAAATTGCATCACTTATTCTTATTATGGTGATGTTAGGGTATCGAAACCATACCAAACCAGCCATGATGTGGGCTGTTGACACAGGAAGGTGCAGAATCCCAGTGCAGCAAACTTCTAAAAGTAAGTTGCTATTCCAATTAAGCATGGCACTACAGATCTATTACTAGTTATCAACCCACTGGAATACATAGAATACATGTTTCTAATGAAAATATTGTGGGAAGAGGGCAGATTGTTTTTTAACAATCAAAGATTTACCAGGGATATTATTTGTCTCTTTCTTTTTAATTGACTTACAGTCAACTCTATATTATTCTGAGGCTGATAATCCAATTGTGGACTCCACCATCTACTGATTTCCCCTCATTTTCTCTCTGGTTCATGGCCTTTTGGACAGCATATTGCTCATTAGCAACCCCACCCAACGCTGGGCAGGAGAAATAGTCTGCTGGAACAGAAATCAGTCTATTCTGCTCCTTGTTAGTAGTTCCTGAAGAGGATGTGGAAACTGTTCATTAAACTGAGGCTTTTGGACTAGGAATAGATGTCAATTATCTATGTATCTCTGGCTTCCAATACCATGGATAATTGAGAGCTGGCCACACTACCAGACACTTATGCCACAACAATCTGTTAGTCTGTTGTTGAGGTTTATTTCTACTCTTTCCACTCCCTTGGACTATACTACTATTTCCTAAATCCCAGATTTGATGATCACCAAGTCTGAATCCTTCCTGAAAATATTTCAAAGGTAGCAGTCATCTCCCTTAGCCACTGAAGCAGCAACAAAATACTAGATACCCATCCATTCTACACTTGTGCTGTTGGTAAATAAACAAATAAATAAAATCCTTGAGTCTATATTTAGAGTGGATTCTATGTGTCATTTACTTTCTTCATATAGAACACATTGAGTTATACAGTCTGAGGAAGAGAGAAAAAATGTAAACTTGTCAGATCTTTAAAATTTAATAGACTATAACCACTATGATTTTGATGTGGATGTTTTGAGACTATTAAGTTGGATTATTTTTCTTCTTTGTTACATATGAGAAATATTGGGTTTTAAATTTAATTTTAAACATGAGGAATTCAAAGTAAGTGAGATGAAACTGAAACCTTATCCGTAGGCCAGGCTGGAGTTTGATGTACACATATATTAGACCATTATGCTTCATCATGATTTTTTAATTAAGGAGAATAAAAGAGATTTGAGAGGAATTTACAGTGGTATATAAAGAGAGCAAAAGTTCAACTGAGAAAAAAAAGGGAAAGAAAATATGTTTCTATGAACATGAAAGACATGGATCTAAAAATCTACTATAGTTGCTAAGAGTAAATAGTAATGAACTGACATTATAAGGTGAGCAAGTCAGATGCAACCTGGCCAGCAACATCTGTTTCGTCCCAATAACACTGACTAAAAAGAAAAAACACCTAAGAATTAAAACAAAGAGTATAATTATTATTTATTCATTCATTCAACAGCTATCAATTTTAAATCTAAACACTAGAACTAAAGAAGAATGCTCTTCCTGCTTGCAAAGAGCTCCAGAGAAACAATTTTTAAATGAGATGTAGGTAACATGGAAATACAAACCATATACAAACAATTTTTGAGTTAGAAGATGACAACTAGAGATTATCAAAACTCTCCCAAGAAATTTCAGTTATTCCTTCTAAGATTACTAGTGGCAACCCTTGATGAAATAAAATCTACTTTTTATCTATTTTATACCCATTACAACTTAAACACTAAAGAGTCTTATTAAAAAATGAATTGCTTTTAAAATCCTCAAGTCTTCCCTATAACCAGGGTAAACAGCTGACTTCCAAAGTGATTAACTTTAAGTTCATTCCATTCAATAATGTTTTACTGAGCATTTACCTATATAAATTAAATTCCTTAACTAAAGTACTCCCCCTCAAATCAAAGTGGTTATGCTTCTAAAAACTCTGATTGGAGAATTTACAGGATAGGAACTGAAAAGTGGCAGAACATGCCACTCCAAAATATGCCTCTTTGGCATAAGGGAAGGCCATTAAGAAAAAGCAGATAAAAGGAAATCTCTCTGACCTCCCTTGTTTGCCTAAAAAGAGGATATAAAAGTGTCCTTCCTCACTCTCTACAAGGAAAGACAGATGTCAACCATAAGAAAAACCCTATCCCCTTATCAGCCCAGAGAAGGCACCAGAGAAATCCACACAACAAATTTTACCAACCCCCTTATCTACCATTAGTTTCCACATGTATTTGCCTTCCCACAATCCACCCTTGAGTGCTCAAAGTCCTTTTCCTTTGCCTTGTCATTTCTTTATGAATTTACTGTTCATTGTTAAGATGTCCTATAAGTCCATGTTCTAAACACTCCTTTTTACTCATCACTGAATACTCCCACGTGCATGCAAAATGCACTTGTTAATAAACTTGTGTCTGTTTTGTTAATCCATTTTTTGTCAGTAAATGAGCCTAAGACGGATAGAAGAAAAGAAAGATTTTCCTCCTGTGCAGAAATTAAGACATTGTAGAAAATTAAAACAGGAAGATATACTCACAACAGAACCTATGAAGACACTGTTGTATCTTCTAAAGATATCATGGTTCTCCCATTCTTGGCAATATTTGGACCATCTTCATTCCCTGCTGACCCACATGTTTACAATTTCACAATAAAATATGTATTAGTTTAAGAACATCACAATATTTATGTAGCATATACTTTCATTGAATAGCACATATTATTACTATTGGCTATGAAATATCATGTGGGAAGGCAATAAATATAGGCTGACGAAAATGGTAGCCTCTGCCCACCTGTGCTTATCAAGCAATTGAAATGAGGCTATTCCACATTGAAATATGCTTTAAGTATAAAATACACGTGGTTTTAAATATTTAGTATAAAATACAAAGGATCTCAGTAATTTTATATGTATTACACATTAAAATATTTTATATATTCAGTTAAATAAAACATATTTTTAAAATATTTTTAACTTCCAGGGTACATATGCAGAACATACAGGCTTTTAAAATAGGTACATATGTGTCATGGTGGTTTCTGAACCTTTCAAACCATCATCTAGGTTTAAGCCCCAAAAGCATTATGTATTTGTCCTAATGTTCTCCCTCCCCTTGCCGTCACTCCTCGATAGGCCCCAGTGTGTGCTGTTCCCCTCCCTGTGTCCATCTGTTCTCAATGTTCAACTCCAACTTATGAGTGGAACATGTGGTGTTTGGTTTTCTGTTCCTGTGTTAGTTTGCTGAGGATGGCTTCCAGCTGCATCCATGTCCCTACAAAGGACATGATCTCATTCTTTTTTTATGGCTGCATAGTATTCCATGGTGTATACGTGCCACATTTTCTTTATCCAGTCTGTCATTGAAGGGCATTGGGTTGGTTGCATGTCTTTGCTATCATAAATAGTGCTGCAATAAATTCATATGTGCATGTGTCTTTAGAGTAGAATGATTTATAATCCTTTGGGTATATACCCAGTAATGGGATTGCTGGGTCAAATGGCATTTCTGGTTTTAGATCCTTGAGGAATCACCACACTGTCTTCCACAACGGTTGAACTAATTTACATTCCCACCAACAGTGTATAAGTGCTTCCATTTCTCCAAAGCATTGCAAGCATCTATTGTTTCCTGACTTTTTAATAATTGCCATTCTGACTGGCTTGAGATGGTATCTCAGTGTGGTTTTGATTTGCATTTCTCTAATGACCAGTGCTGACGAGCTTTTTTTTTCCATATGTTTCTTGGCCACATAAATGTCTTCTTTTGAGATGTGTCTGTTCATATCCTTTGCCCACTTTTTGATGGTGTTCTTTGTTTTTGTTTTTGTTTTGTTTTCTTGTAAATTTGTTTAAATTCCTTGTAGATTCCGAATATTAGCCCTTTGTCAGATGGGTAGATTGCAAAAATTTTCTCCCAATCTCTGGGTTGCCTGTTCACTCTGATGATAGTTTCTTTTGCTGTGCTGAAGCTCTGTAGTTTAATTAGATCCTATTTGTCAATTTTGGCTATTGCTGCAATTGCTTTTGGTGTTTTAGTCATGAAGTCTTTGCCCATGCTTATGTCCTGAATGATATTGCCTAGGTTTTCTTCTAGGGCTTTTATGGTTTGGGGTTATACATTTAGGTCTTTAATCCATCTTGAGTGAATTTTTGTATAAGATGTAAGGAAGGGGTCCAGTTTCTGTTTTCTGCATATGGCTATCCCGTTTTCACAGCACCATTTATTAAATAGGGAATCTTGTCCCCATTGCTTGTTTTTGTCAAGTTTGTCAAAGATCAGATGGTTATGGATGTGTAGTGTTATTTCTGAGGTCTCTGTTCTGTTCCATTGGTCTATATATCTGTTTTGGTACCAGTACCGTGCTGCTTTGGTTATTGTAGCCTTGTATTATAGTTTGAAGTCAGGTAGTGTAATGCCTCCAGCTTTCTTCTATTTGCTTAGGATTGTCTTGGCTATATGGGCTCTTTTTTGGTTCCTATGAAATTTAAAGTAGTTTTTCCTAATTCTATGAAGAATGTCAATGGTAGCTTGATGAGAACAGCATTGATTCTATAAATTACTTTGGGTAGTATGGCTATTTTCACGATATTGATTCTTCCTATCCATGATAGATGGAATGTTTTTCCATTTGTTTGTGTCCTCTCTTATTTCCTTGAGCAGTGGTGTGCAGTTATGCTTGAAGAGGTCCTTCACTTTCCTTACAAGTTTCATTCCTAGGTATTTTACTTTCTTTGTAGCAATTGTGAATGGGAGTTCATTCATGATTTGGCTGCTTGTCTATTGTTGGTGTATAAGAATGCTTGTGATTTTTGCACATTGATTTTGTATTNAAAGTAGTTTTCCTAATTCTATGAAGAATGTCAATGGTAGCTTGATGAGAACAGCATTGATTCTATAAATTACTTTGGGTAGTATGGCTATTTTCACGATATTGATTCTTCCTATCCATGATAGATGGAATGTTTTCCATTTGTTTGTGTCCTCTCTTATTTCCTTGAGCAGTGGTGTGCAGTTATGCTTGAAGAGGTCCTTCACTTTCCTTACAAGTTTCATTCCTAGGTATTTTACTTTCTTTGTAGCAATTGTGAATGGGAGTTCATTCATGATTTGGCTGCTTGTCTATTGTTGGTGTATAAGAATGCTTGTGATTTTTGCACATTGATTTTGTATTCTGAGACTGTTAAATTTGCTTATCAGCTTAAGGAGATTCTGGACTGAGACAATGGGGTTTTCTAAATATACTATCATGTCATCTGCAAACAGAGACCATTTGAATTCCTCTCTTCTTAATTGAATACATTTTATTTATTTCTCTTGCCTGATTGCCCTGGCCAGAACTTCCAATACTATGTGGAATATCAATGGTGAGAGAAGGCACCCTTGTCCTTTGTTGGTTTTCAAAGGGAATGCTTCCAGCTTTTGCCTGTTCAGTATGATATTGGCTATGGGTTTGCCTTAAATAGCTCTTGTTATTTTGAGATATGTTCCATCAAGACCTAGTTTATTGAGAGTTTTTAACAGGAAGTGATGATGAATTTTATCAAAGGCCTTTTCTGCATCTGTTGAAATAATCATGCGGTTTATGTCATCAGTTGTGTTTATGTGATGGATTACATTTATTGATTTGCATATGTTGAAACAGCCTTGCATCCCAGGGATGAAGCTGACTTGATCGTGATGGATAAGCTTTCTGATGTGCTGCTGGATTCCATTTTCCAGATTTTATTGAGGATTTTTGCATTGATGTTCATCGGGGATATTTGTCCGAAATTTTCTTTTTTTGTTGAGTCTCTCCCAGGTTTTGGTATTAGGATGATGCTGGCTTCATAAAATGAGTTAGAAAGGAGTCTCTCTTTTTCTATTGTTTGGAATAGTTTGAGAAGGAAGGGTACCAACTTCTCATTATACCTGTAATAGAATTTAGCTATGAATCTGCCTGGTCCTGGGCTTTTTCTGGTTGGTAGGCTATTAATTACTGCCTCAATTTCAGAACTTGCTATTAGTCTATTCAGGAATTCAACTCCTTCCTGATTTAGTCTTGGGAGGGTGTATGTGTGCTGGAATTTATCCATTTCTTGTAGATTTTCTAGTTTATTTGCATAGAGGTGTTTATAGTACTTTCTGATGTAGTTTGTATTTCTGTGGGATAAGTGGTGATATCCCCTTTATCATTTTTATTGTGATGTTATTTGATTCCTCTCACTTTTGTTCTTTATTAGTCCAACTAGTAGTCTATCTATTTTATTAATTTTTTCAGAAAACCAACTCTTGGATTTATTGATTTTTTGAAGGGGTTTTTATGTCGCTGTCTCCTCAGTTCTGCTCTGATCTTAGTTATTTCTTGTCTTCTGCTAGCTTTTGAATTTGTTTGCTCTTGCCTCTCTAATTCTTTTAATTGTGATGTTAGGGTTTCAATATGAGATCTTTCCAGCTTTCTGATGTGGGCATTTAGTGCTATAAATCTGTAGTAGCTAGAATAACTTTGATGAGAGGGAGGGTAATGCTATTGGACTCATGCACAGCTTCTATCACTGGTCCTATGACTACTCCATTAATGAGTCCAACGTGTAAGGGTGGCTGAGGACAGAGTGTGGTTGAACTTCACTGGATCAGTCATTCTACACTAGTGACCATTAATGTAAAACACAAAGATCCACACGTTTGGTGTCCACTCCCATAGAACCTTTTAAATGTTTGTACCACAGACTTTCTTGTATTCAACCTTGCAATCTTTTTCATCTAGACCCCTTACCAATGTTAGAGCAGACTAAATATGGCCTGAGGAGAACTCCATGCTTCTATATATTTGAGTCCTTGTGGATGAACTGCAACCTAACTTAATAGGTAGACAAGACTGAAAAACCTAACTTGGGAGTATGTACCTGTAACAATCACTGAGTCTTTGCCAATCCCAGCAGCCATACTTCAACCATCCATACACTGCTGAGTGTTCAAACTGTGTTCAAATAAGTCAAACGCCAAAATGTAACCAATCCAGCTGTTTCTGTACCTCGCTTCCAATTCCTGTATGTCGCTTTACTTTTTTTGTCTATAAACTGGTTCTGACTGTGAGGCACTTCTGGAGTCTCTCTGAATCTGCTGTGATTCTGGGGGCTGCCCAATTTGCAAATCGTTCATTGCTCAATTAAAATCTTTTAAATTTAATTGACTGAAGTTTTTCTTTTAGCACCAATGAGCCAAGCCTTTGGCCACTGCAGAGGAGTCAATGTATATCCTTACCTTATGCCATTTCTTCCTCTTCAAAATGTTAACAACCAAGTGTACTATTCAAAAATCTACCCTCTTAGAGGATTTTCCCTAACTAATATCTTCCAGGGACACCCCTGAATGAGGCTATCAGGTGACAGTAGTCCATTTCAGGTTACATCAACATGTCAGATCAATCTAACCATGAACTAAGTCCAGAGCTTTTCTTCTTTTAACAGCTGAGAAGTAGGTGCTAGTATAACGAAGGTAGGGATACAATATGAAATGTGGGCCACCTGCTTGTGTAAACTTGTGCCCTCCAGATATTCTTGGGCCTGCTCAACCTTATGATTTGGTGGGTCTGATAATACACAGCTCATCATGTATAACTTTGGTCATATAGTAACTTGGTGTCCCAAACACAGGCAGTTAGTTGCTTTTTAAAAAGGAACAATTCTGTGCTACAGGCATCATGGTTTCATTCAAGAACCCTAGGAGTCTGAATTACAACTCTCCTATTCTAATTTGCCAGAAAATCTAGAGAACACTTTTACCTACTAGACACCTCTAGCATTGTTGTATCTGGTGTGTCAGATAGTTCCACCAGCAGGGCTGCTTGCACTATACCCTGAACTTGCTTCAGAGTTCTCTCTTTCTCTGGATCCCACTCAAAACTGACAGCCTTCCATGATATGCAGTGATTAGAGATAGGCAGTATTTCCTATTGTGATGTACCATGACCTGGACCTCTTTCTTAGTGACAGGAGGTACAAGATGCAATAACTTTCCTTTAACTAAGAAGGTGTGCCCCACTATGCCCAAGACCAATAAACAACTAAAAATTCTACTGATATTGCAGGCCCTGAACATCTGTAGTATTAACAGTTATCTTCCACAACTACACACATATATTTTATCAGAGCAAGGAGAATATTTGCCACTTTGGGCTCTACAATTCCAGGTCAGGGAACCAGTGTGAGCATTCTACTAGCTGAAAAGTGAATTCCTCTTATGTACTCAGGAACTGGGTAAATACCATAGACGCATCTTTAGACCAGTCTGACTCACAGTCTGAGGAACATGGGCCAGGATTCTATTTAACACTTATCCTCCATATGTCTCCATTCTAACAAGGTCCATGGTAGTGTTACAGCTTCTGAGGTATTACTGTCAGCCCAATCTAGTATCCAGCAGTCCTTAAAAGATCTGCATATTGATGGTGTAGTAAAGTAGTTAATCTTGCCCAAAGAGAGATCTGGCCTTTTCCCCTCACCTCTGAGAGGTAATCTCTAACCCCCTAGAAGGTCATACTTGACACGAGTGTCTTTGTTTGCTGGGGGCTTTAGACCATGTCAGACAGTCTAACAATGTGATTTATGGTGGGAGCTTCCAATCATGCAGTAACAGCTCAACCTCCAAAGGGCTGGGAGACAGGTCAGCCACATGGGCTTTTGAACATGGAGTCTCGATAAAAACTCTAAATATCAAAGTTCCAATGAGTTTCCCCAGTTGGCAATAATCCATGCATATCATTATACATCTCTGCCAGGAGGCATTAACACTGTCCAAACTCTATGCAGAGAGGACATCTGGAACCTCCACATTTGGAAAACTCCTGACTCTTCCATTGGTTGATTTTAATCTTTCCTTTTTCTTGTAAGAAACTATAACTTGTGAGTATAATAGCTTTCGGTAAGTTCTATGACTTCTTCTAGCAAATTAGTAAAATTTAAGGTGATTTGGGGAGACTTTGAACTGGTAAGTGGTGTTAAAAGTGAAGATAATCTTGCACACTGTGGTCTCTGTAAACCTGTACTCTCTCCATTGTGAAATTGTTCCGGTTAATGGCCACATTCCTATGAGAGAAAATGTGAAAATATGAAAATCTGCTTCACATTCTTATTCTGACATTGCAGAAAATTATATAGCATTCTTACCAAACAAAGGGCTCTGGGTTGGAAAACTGGGTAAGGTCTAGAACCTAGCTGAGGGGCTTTATTTTTCCCATTGCAGTAATTAACATTATTCCTGTGCTAACCCACTGTTTGTTTGTTTATTGTATAAGTCAAGCAATGCCCTTGCTTGTTGTACATTTATCTCACTCATAGGTACATTATGGTACAATAGCCATTTCCACAGATCCCTGAGTGTCAAGGTCCCTTAGCTGCCTTCCTAGTCATGGAGCCCATCATGGTATTTTTGTTCACCTGGCCTGTGACAATTAAGTGCCAACACCTAGCCTCCGTCACTCCAGAATCCAATCATTCTCATTAACACTCAGAAGCTCAGTTCCAATCAGCCCTGGTCTATGAAGGACAACTCCACTGAGCTTCTTAATAATGTGGGTACACCACCCATGCCCACTAACAAATTCCTTATTATTTCAGTGAATGGAGCCATCTCTAACCCTCAGAGAACCTGGCTGGTCTCTTGTCTCACATATTCAGGCTGTTCCAGCATGCACATCTCTCCAGGCTTCTTGTCCCATCCTCAACACTCTGTGAAGGCAGATCAGATGCCTCCACTTAACTTTCTGTAAACTATCACTATTTTTCAACTTCAAGGAGCCATTCCAGAAGAGAATTAGTGATGCCAGTTCCAGGTAACCTTGTCAGAATACTACGTCCTGAGTTATAGAAGAGTTCCCCATATCAAAAACCTCTCCCCTATTCAGCATTATATTCTACTCTTCCTGCTCTAGCACCTTCAAGATTCAAGTATTTTCCCCTAGTTCTTGTGGATGCATATTAGCTAGATAGAGTAGTTTTTTCCTTGGGTAATTCTTTTCATCTCATAGCAGAGCAATACTTCCCTATTCAGCCCATGTTGAATCTTGACTCTTATTATTAATCTAAGCAATGAGAAGAGGCAGGGGACATAGCTTGTGAAAGACAACCAGCATCTTGCAAAATATCTACCTTATGTCCTCTGTAAGTGGTTTCTAGGCAATGAAAGGTTATTATCTTCTAACATGGAGGAGACAGCATAATTTTCTGCAGCCCAGAGGCATAAAAGAATCTAAGTCATCAAACTCTCAAGCCCGGCAATGCAAATGTGCTTATCCCAGATCTCAAGATTCTATTCCTTATAGGAGAGTTTCCAGGGCTATGAGTTCAACTTCCTTTGTAACTTCTCTATCCTTATCATCAAGTGTTGGACCTGGTTCTTAGCACCGTCTGTTTTCTGGCTCCTGGAGAAGTGGTTCTTTTTTTTTTTTTTTTTTTTTTTTTT
>NW_016808467.1:579962-668214 GCF_001698545.2 Rhinopithecus bieti | reverse complement strand
TTTTTTTTTTTTTTTTTTTAAAGCGGAGTCTCGCTCTGTCGCCCCGGGCTGGAGTGCAGTGACCGGATCTCAGCTCACTGCAAGCTCCGCCTCCCAGATTTAGGCCATTCTCCTGCCTCAGCCTCCCGAGTAACTGGGACTACAGGCGCCCGCCATGTCGCCCGGCTAGTTTTGTATTTTAGTAGAGACGGGGTTTCACCGTGTTAGCCAGGATGGTCTCGATCTCCCGACCTCGTGATCCGCCCATCTCGGCCTCCCAAAGTGCTGGGATTACAGGCTTGAGCCACCGCGCCCGGCGAGAAGTGGTTCTTAAAGACTGTCTGAATAACTTCTGGCTTTCACACCACCTCTGAAGACACTATTTGGCTGACAAGAACCTGTTATTTTTTTCCTCCAGGACTTCTATGACCATTAATGACAGTCATCCAAATAGACAGATTTTATGATTAGTACTGGTCCTACATATTTCAAGTGTAGAGTTATTGCATGAACTACTACATCCCCTTTCCATTTGCACCTCACCCCAGTCCACCAGAAGGAACAGTGTTAGTATTTGTGATATTATAGCTTATCAAGAGGTCTCACCAGCCCACATCCTCAGAAATGAATTCTTTGTCTCTAGTTGCTATGTTAGTGACCTAATCCATGGTCTGCTTCCTAGTACTCCATTTCTGGTACAAACTGTCTAATTTAGATTCTTCCAGGGATCAACCCTGAGATAAGGATTTGAATGTATGTAATTAATGTGAGAAATGATCCTAAAATGACCATTTGGGGACATAAACTAAGACACTCATCTTTGTGTGATGACTATAGATGAGTCTAGATGGTCTGGGCCTTATTTTCTCTGCTGACTGATCACTGCCTTCAGGACTGGACATAGTGCTGAATAGACAGACCACACACATGCTTAGGACATGGCAAGGTAGGGACACACAAAAACAAAGTTCATCCTCAATAATTTTATCAGAAAAAAAATCTAAAGAAAATCTCTTTTATTTTCAGTAATCATGTAAATTTTGTGCTATATGCTGCTGTAAATTGTTTATTATACACTGCTGTTTTGTTTTTAAACAACTTGGGTGTGGGAAGCACAAATATTTTCAGTGCTTTAGGTTTCTAAAAACATCTTAACCTAGGACACCCACTGCTGACCTATTCTGCCTACTCAATGAAGCCAGAAAATCAGATCCTGCCCTGCTGGGCTCCTGGCTAGTCTTTTCATTAACAATTTTAGCACCAGCATTGAGTCAACTTTTTGACCTGACTTCAAGCAAGCTCTCCTCTGAATATCATAACTGGTTTCCCAGTAGTCTGCTCTTGAGTGTCCTCAGCCAGCCAAATGCACCCAGGCTCAGGTCCAATAAGCTGCTCTCCTTCCAGAGATCTCCTTTCCCTGACCTTGTGCATTTCCCAAAACAGGAAATTCCCATCTCTACTTCTCCTTTTAATCAAGGAGATTTATGACCAAAAAGAGAGAGACAGAGAGAAGATACACATATTTTTAGAGAGAACTTCAGTCAAAATAATTATCATGTTAAGTTTTTGCCCCTCCCTTTCTCTCCCCTACAATTTAAAAATCACTTCTAGGGGAAATCATCCTGAAGACTAGTAATATAATTTTAATTAACTTTGTGATTTATTGCTAAGTGTCTGGATTTCATCATGGAGAAATTTTTTAATTAGAGAAATGAATGACATACTGTACTAAGTGCTTAACAGAGATCATGTCTTGACTGTTACCATCGCTATAAATACTATTTTTGTCCTTGTTTTAGTGATGAGAAAACTGAGGCTTAAGAAATTTAAATTTGGATCTAATGGGAATACTTGCTCTTACCCACTATGCTGAGTTTCATAGGAAATATTAAATAAATATTTGTTGAATGAAGTGAAATGTGGAAAGAACAAGATACAGAAAATGAGAAGAAAAAAGGCTGGAGGAATTCTCTAGAGTGGTTTGGATCCATTCCATTCTCCACTTTGGAAAAATCTATGACAGCTTCCAAAAGAAGAACTTCAATATTATTCCCTCTTGCCACTCTGACCTCAAATACTCCTTGTAAACCTAGGCCTAGACACAAATACATAGGTAGAAAAACATGTACACATTTCACACTCGTAAAAAACTCCAGTTGAGTAAGTAAAAATCAGGTTGATTCTGTGAAATAGAGCTGAAGCCACCACTTCACTGTTCCACCAGTTCCTCTGCTCTCCTCCAGTTTGGATTCGTCTTCGGGCCTTACCTCTGAGCCCAAAGTCCCTGCTTCTCAGACTAAACATGCTGATTGCCAATCCAAACAAACAGCTTTACTGACAACCAAGTTTTGCCTGGATAATTCTCTCCTTAAAAAAATAAAAATAAAAAGATACAAAGCATGCTCTGTCCCCAAAGGAATTCTTTCCTTCTCTGCTATTTTTTCATGTCAAGGAGAGAATCGGATATGTGATAGCTAGTTGTGCTCTGTCTCAAGAACTTAACAGGAATAACAGGGATGGCTGCATGGCCTAAATTTAAGAAGAAAAACTTTCAAATCAGAATAAAAATCAAAATTAAAATTCTGCTTCAACTTTTTGCTGATCTGTCTTTCAGAAGAACTGCTAGAGAACAAGTACTCTGTTGCTCGCTAGTCATGTGGATCTGAAATTACTAACAGATACATAATTCCAGACTTGATCTCATTTTTTGCTTGGCTTTGCTTTTAACTCTGTACATCCATGCTGAGGATTCAAGCTGCTTCCCCAGCTCATAACAAGCTCTTTTCAGAGACAAGTCTCCCAGCTTCCAGCTGCCTGTATTAATGAGAAGCATGAGTTTCAAATCAAAGCTTCAAAAGAATAATTTTCTTGGAACATTATCCTGTAATGGGTTTCTAATACAGCCTTCCTCTGGGGTATCTCTAGGAAACAGTTAATCTAGTGAGAGAAAAACCCAGGATCTTGGTACAAAGAGGGCAAAGGAGACTAAAGGTGGGCTGGATTTGGTACTGCCCTCATGCCGGGTGGTGGGGGAAGGCAGAATGGAATCCTGGGTGTGCTAAGACATATATGGGTCTGATTCTAAAGGCAGAAGTTTAACCTCACTCACCTTTGGAAAACTAAGCTAGTGCCTTAGTGACTTAAGTTCCCTGATATATGAGGGTATGACCAGTTCAATATGATTCCACAAAGCTCAAGCAACATGAACCCCATGTAAATACTCCAAATCCACAATTGGTTGGAACTCAGAGAAGGAGACGTTCTAGGTCATTGAATTTTCTGGTCAACTCAGAAGTGAAGAAGAAAAAAATTCTTCCTATTTCGATCTTCAGGACCTAAAGTGTTTATAAATGTATTAGTCTATTTTTCTGATTTATTCAGTACAGCATACAGAATATAATTTAATTTCTATTTGATGGTTCAGATACTTAAGGTCCCTAAGGTCATACTTTTGGAGATCAGTTACTTTGGTCCCATAACTATGAAGTCAGAGGTTAAGAAATAGAGCAGAGCTGCACTGACATTAGGTCATAATCTATAGGAGTTTAGTATAAATTAATCACTGACATTTATTGTCCTATTGTTTACTTATTTCTTGTAAAATTCAAAGGTTAAAAGAATTTTGATTAGTGAGTGATTCTGATTGAGAATTTACACGATTACTCTAGTTGTCTGTAACTTTTGCTGAGATGGAGGAGACCTGTCATCTTGAGCTGAGAAAGAGCCTGTTTCTAATTGGCTTTGTGGTTCACATAGTTCCATGAGTATCACAAAACCCATTGAAACGTACAGGGAGTGCCGGGCACAGTGGCTCACACCTGTAATCCCAGCACTTTGGGAGGCTAAGGATCACAATGTCAAGAGATCAAGAGCATCCTGTCCAACATGGTAAAACCCCGTCTCTACTAGAAATACAAAAATTAGCTGGGCATGGTGGCACATGCCTGTCGTCCCAGCTACTCGGGAGGCTGAGGCAGGAGAATCGCTTGAATCCAGGAGGCAGAGGTTGCAGTGAGCTGAGACTGTGTCACTGCATTCCAGCCTGGCAACAGAGCAAGACTCCATCTCTAAATAAATAAATAAATAAATAAATAAAGGGACACAATAAAAATTAAATAGAAACCAATCTAAACTTGTGTCTCCTGAACTAAAGTTGTTGTCACTGTTGTTGCTGATGTTTTTGTTAAAGACAAGGTAAAGACAAGGTTGCTGTTACACAGTGGGAGTATCACTTAAAAGCAAAGGACACCAGCTTCAGTTCAAGAGGAAAAGACCTTTTTAGTAATCGCAAGATTAAGATTTTTTTACTCAAATCCTCCAGAACTGCACAGCCCTTGGGTAATTAAAGATAAATCAGGCCCAAATCATGCGCACTGAGACCAAGAATGAGCAAAACTAACCACAGCAATAGTGACTTCAAGTGCCAGCAGGCACAGAAAGACCTTACACCAGCAGTTTCTTATGCCCCAATTCTCCAAAGGTTGTGTTTTTCCTGGCAAAAGAGGAGGAGAGGAGGTGCATTTCCTAAGTTGTCAATGGCCTTATGCTTCCTGAGTGAGAAGAGCCCTACTGAACTCACAGGGCGCCTCTTCTTTCCGTCAGCTCCATATTTGCCAGCAAGCTAGTGTTTATGGCTTCTCATGTTTGCTAACAAATATCCTCACCATCAGCAATTCCAACTTGACGTATTCCTCCCTGATGATTGTCCAGAATTCTGTGCCAGGCAGGAGGGTTAGGGAAAAAAGGAGGGGCATGGAAAACTGCAAGGGAAGGAGAAAAAGGGCACCAGGCAAAGAGAAGCCTGTCATGTACAATCAAACAATTGATTCATGTCAACAATTCTAAACCTATGCTCCTTTCCCAGCCTTTCCTACCTATTTTTTATTAGAGTTCTGCCAAGTAAAAAGTCAAAATGAAATCGTTGCCATCTGATTCTGTCCATATGCCATCCACAAAGTATATAAGTAATACCTGCTTATTTGTCTGATACAAACATTATGTGCAAGTAATGCTCTTCCACTTAAGAGTAAGATGAATAATAAGTAAATTTAATTTTTGACCTAATGCTCTAATTAATTTTGATGTGTACCCACAAGGACCTAAACTTTCAGCAGGTCAATAAAGTGATCCCTCTGTCTAAAAGTTGAAAGTCTTTTTGATTTCTAGATCTTATCCAAGTAGTCAGCTACTTAGGACTTTATTGACAGAACCTTGGAAAGTCAAGGAATGAGGAGATGTAGCCAAGACAGGAATGTAGAGTTTCAGACATTCTGTGTATACTAATAGTGATACTTAAACCACTAAGATTTCCATTCCATTGATACTAATTTATTTCAGATTGCTCCATGGTGCTGCTAATCAAAGCCAGCAAATACTCACCAAGACAAGCCAAAGGCGGAAATGACCTCCCCATACCCACGTCAGTATGTCAAGAGGGTGGTAAATAGTCAGAATGAATAAATACATAGTTGCTGAGGCTTTAATCCCATGATTAGAAAAATATACAGTTAAATGCCAGACAGAAATTTATAGCATATTTGTTAAATACTGTCCTAAAATATGCCCTAAAATCAGATTCAGATATGAATAGTGGGATTCCTGAGTTCAGTGTGCCGTTGCTTTTGATCTTTTTCAAACATTTGCTTAGTCAGAAATGGTTAAACAAAGAGTCTTAAGCAGTAGATTTCTTAGGAATAAAGAAAAACTATCCTTCAGTGACAGGAATGGAATTAAAAGATGAGTACAAAATGAGCACCTTTGAAAAGAGAAGGAGATTGATACTCTTTTGAGCTACGGTAAACTTCAATTAAATTTATAATTGAAATAAAAGTTTAAACTAATTTGAGAAACAATAGACCCATACTTTTGTCTTAATTTGTGAAAAAAAGAACAGTTGAGGCTAAGTCAAAAGAAACTTTTTTAAACTACTTTGTAAAATTGAAGCATTGGACCAGATATCTGAATGTACTTTTAAAACATAGTTCTAAGAGAAGTTCGGTAAGAAACAGAATAAGATCTATAGCTGAATATCATTTATGTAAATGTAAAATACAAATACATATAAACAAAGCAGTAATAAGCATTTAATAAGAGTATAATCAAAGCAGAAAACTATGCAGTGAACACATAAGAATAGCTAGCTATGGGAGTGGGTGGGACAAGTATAAGTGGAGAATGCAGATAGAATAAATTTTTAGAAAATGAACCTTATATAAATCCATGACAGCACTATCCATGAGCTAAGAAATATGATTATATCAACCGTCTGTACCCCAGTCCAAAAAATTATAACAATCAACAAAGCTTATGTATGAATGTGACAAAGTTAAAAACTCCAGGGATAATAAGAAAAATAATGGTTAATTAGTTCAATATGAAATGCAGTTATATCAGTCCAATAATTACTATGTCTGTCTGTGGTTCAGGACCCTAAGGAGTTTGTTGGAAAACTGCTCCCTTTTCATGATTTCTCTCATTGATTTTAATCCAAAAATGAATAATTAAAATCAAATTGGCTTTCATCTCTTACAGTGCACAACCATCTCGAGGTATATGTGTAAAGAAGGGTATAGATTTGAAATAATAAGAACAGAAAAACTTGGTGATGAATTGGATATGAAGTAAAGGGTGAACTTAAGGAAAACGCACAGGTTTCTAACTAGGGAAGTGAGTGGACAACATGCTACTGGCTGAGAAGAGAAATATTGGTGCAAGAGGGAGTGGTACAAATTAAACATCTCTATATTTGGTGCATTAGTGACTTTACATGGCCACTTCACATAGCTTCCACCAATGCATAACAAAGGTCAAGTCAGGTCAAGCATTTCTACAAGGATCCAAAAAGCTGTCTGATGATCTGATTTGATCTAGGGACAAAACTAGAATACTTAAAACATCCTCTCTGAATACTATTTCTCACAACTGAGGTTTCAATGAGCAAAGAGTAGCAGAAAATTCAAGGCCCTATTATTTAACTAGACTCTTAAAAGTCAGTCATAAATGTTAGACAACCATCTAAGTACTGGGAGGCACCAATGCATATCCCAGTCCACCTTCTCTTTTATAGTGTGATATCACCACTTCTCCATCAAGAAGTGTGGTCTGTGCTCCCTCACTTTGAACCTGCTGGACCTTCATAATGGCATCAACCAATAGATTATGTTGAAAAGGACACTGATGACCGGGCATGGTCATGGAAGATGATACGGTTTCCACTTTTCTTTCTCTCTCCTATGACACATACCTTGAGATCTCAGAGCCAACATCTACCAAGTCCACCTGTCATGAAGCTCCCATACTGGAAAAATAGCATGAAGCAACTACATAGATAGAGAAATACGCAGGAAGACTCCAATATTCCAGCCCCAAGCTGCTGGAGTCCTTAGTCCTCACAACCTAATCTGTAAGTTAAGAAGTTTTAGTGAGGTCCTTGGGTCTTGAAACAAGCTTATTGCAAGACATGAGAGACCCAAGTCAAAACTGGCTGGTTCAGCCATTCCTGAATTCTTGACCAAAGAAGCCACCTGAGATTTTCAAAAATCATTTTTATTGTTTTAAATCACTAAAGTTTGTGGAGACCTGTTATACAGCAATAGATAACTGATACAGCTATCTTTCATGAACTTAACCAGGATGTTACACAATGTAACAAATATTGAGTGTTCAAGAAATGCCAATATTGACATATAGAATGTTATCCTAATTAAAACAAAGAGAATGGAAAAAGAATCAAGAAAAAAATATTTAATTTTTATCTCAATCCTCAAAAAGCACTATATTTAAATCAACCACTTTAGAATGAAAATACTGGCCGAAATTCAACATAACTCATTATGTCTCCTGAGGCATCATTACAGAGTGTTTTTCTTTTTTAAAAAAATCACACTTAAACACTTTCTCTCTTACAAACTGTTAAGAAGTATCACTGTTACTATTTCATGATGAAGTAAGAGATCTCAGCATGTGTGTGGTTAGTTGTGGGTGGGATTGGAGTGGTAAGTCCTTCTCCAAATATACACCATTATGACCATCCAAAGCATTTCTCACAAAAACTAGTTCTATTACAACATGGTGGGTGCCATATTTTGGCTCCCTCACTGCCACACACATCATCTGCCAGCAGTCCATAAAGCATTACTCTAGTCCATAAACTCTAAGAGACTTTTAAAAATATTTGGCAAAGTTGTTTAAATATGAATTCTAACTGTCTGAAGCATAATTTCCCTGAAGCTAAGAAATGCCTAGAGCATAACTTCCCTGAAGCTAAATTTTAAACTACATTTCCCTAAGGTTCAGTAACACTGCATGCGACACTGTTGGTTGAGTCCTGGAAATACCTTTTAAAGATTCAACAGTAGACTCAAATCCCTGGCTGTATATCCCTAGGCTAAATCAAGATAAATAAATGGACCGAGTCTTTCCCAGCAATGATGGGAAGTGAGAAAAACCTAGCTGGAACAAAGAATTAGGCAGAGACTGACTCTAGTTCAAGCGTCCCCAAACCCCAGACCACAGACCAGTACCAGTCTGAGGCCTGTTAGGAACAGGGCCACAGAGCAGGAGGTGAGTGGTGGGTGATCAAGCATTACCACTTGAGCTCTGCCTCCTATCAGATCAGTGGTGGCATTACATTCTCATAGGAGAGTAAATCCTGTTGTGAACTGTGCATTCGAGGGATCCAGGTTACGTGGTCCTATGAGAATCTAATGCCGATGATCTGAGGTGAAACAGTTTCATCCAGAAACCACACCCACCGCTCTGTCCACAAAAAATTGTCTTCTATGAAATTGTCCCTCATGCCAAAAATGTTGGGGACCACTGCTCTAGTTCATCTACCAACTTGGAAAATGATAACTGTCACAACAAGAACAGGATTCTCAATCATTCTACCCCTGAATTATCTTTAGAAATACCGTGAATGGCCCCTGAAATGGTCATCCATGTCTCTCAGCTTGAACTATAATTTACGTGGGGGAAAGTCTCCCAAATACATGGGGAAAGTCTCCCAAATACATGCCTCCACCACTCCTTTGCAGCCCACCATAAATCCCCCACCACAGTTCTACACCCTACTTTGCTTCTCCATCCATATTTCGCTGGCAACTTTTACCTCTAACTTCTTTCCAACATTCCCCTTTTATGTGTTTATATAGCCATCTAAAATTCATGGGAAATTGAAGCATGGTGCAAACATTTACCTAAACACAAAATATTCCAAAAAGACAGTTGAATGCACTTAAATTTCAACATATCTAAATCCCACTCATTCTCTTTCTCATTTTCTGTCCCCAAAATGTACCTCCTGACTTTTCTGTTAATATTGTTGGTACCACATGTCTAGTCTCTCAAGCTAAAAAAAGTACAACTGCATTTCTCTTTTCAGTCCTATAAGGGAAAAACAAAACAAGTCTCATTAACAATTTCTTTAAACCCTTTTTTGCGTCTTCCCTTCTTTTCCATTTTTACTAACATTCCACCAGTTCAGACATTTATCTTCTCACATCTGGACTATTCCAGTGCCATCTAAGCTAGGCTTCCTAAATCACCTCATATGCATTGTCCCTCCCTCATTTGAAACCTTTAATGGATCTCTGTTGCTTTCAAATTACAGTTCAAATTCCTTTGGTAGGCATCTGTGTCTCTATCTGCTTTCTGCCTCTCTTTCAATCTACGACCATGTCAAGTGGAACTGGAATTCACACACTGCTACTAGAAATGTAGAATTATGCAACCACTTAGAAAAACAGTTTGGCATGTAAAAAAAAATAGACATTCTCATTCCATATGATTTAGCCATTCTATTCCTAGGTATTTACTCAATAGAAATGAAAGAATAGGTCCATACAAAGATTTGTGCATGAACACTTATAGTGGCTTTATTTCTAATGGCCAAAAACTGGAAGGAACCCAAGTGTCCATCAACAGGTGAATGGACTGGAATACCACTTAGCAACAAAAAGAATGAACTATAAATACGTACTGCAACATAGATGAACCTCAGAATTATTATCCTGAGTCAAAGAAGCCAGACAACATTTGTATAACGTTCTAGAAAATACAGACTAATATATAATGACAGAAATAAATACTTACAATGCTGTTAATTTATTAAAAAGAAATAAAGCACACTAATGGTTGCCTGCAAACCAGAAAGTAAAAAAGTAAAAGGACTGGAAGAGAAGAATTACAAAGACATTCAAACTTTTTTTATTAATACAAAATATGTTATTTATTATGGGTGATACAGTGTGGATGTCTGTTCCCTCCAGATCTCTTGTTGAAATGTAATCCCCAGTGTTGAAGGTGGGGCCCGGTGGAACGTGTTTTGATCACGGGGGCGGATACTTCATGAATGGCTTAGTGCCATCTTCTTCGTAATCAGTGAGTTCTCGCTCTGAGTTCATGTGAGATCTGGTTGTTTAAAAGAGTGTGACCCATTCCCCCCCACCCCACCCCTCTTCTTGCTTCCTCTCTCACCATGTGATGTTCCAGTTGACCCTTCACCTTCACCATGATTGGAAGTTTCCTGAGGCCCTCACCAGAAGCAGATGCCAGCACTATGCTTCCCATACAGCCTACAGAACCATAAACCAATCAAACCTCTTTTCTTTATGAATTACTGAGTCTCAGGGATTTTTTTATAGTGATGCAAAAACTGATACATCTGTCTTTGTGTGACTGGCTTATTTCACTTGACATAATGACTCCAGTTCCATCCATGTTGTTGCAAATGGCATGATTTTATTCTTTTTTATTGCAGAATAGTATGTTATTGTATATATACATATATATACACCACATTTCCTATATCCATTTGTCCATCAATAGGCACATAGGTTGATTCCATATCTTTGCTATTGTAAATAGTGTTGTGATAAACATGCTGGTTCAGGTATCCCTTTGACATATCGATTTCTTAGCCTTTGGATAAATGCACAGTGGTGGGATTATTGGATCATATGGCATGAGCCACCATGCCCAGCCAGAGTCCTCTTTTTAATAAGATTATTTGGTTGTTTATTATTGAGTTATTTGAGTTTCTTGTATATTATGGATATTAGTAACTTGTCAGATGGATAGTTTGCAAATACTTTGTCAAAGAAACTTTTGACAATGATGGATGTGTTTATTATCTTGATAGTGGTAACAATTTCACAGTTCTGCACATATATCAAAACTTATCAGCTGGGTGCAGTGGCTCACGCCTGTAATCCCAGCACCTTGGAAGGCTGAGGCAGGTAGATCACTTGTGGTCAGGAGTTTGAGACCAGCCTAGCCAACATGGTGAAACCCTGTCTCTACTAAAAAAGCACAAAAATTAGCCAGGCACGGTGGTGCATGCCTGTAGTTCAAGCTACTCATGAGGCTAAGGAAGTAGAATCGCTTGAACCTGGGAGGTAGAGGGTACAGCAAGCCAAGATTGTGCCACTGCACTCCAACCTGGGCAACAGAGCGAGATTCCATCTCAAAAAAAAAAAAATCCTTATTAGTACACATTAGCTATTCACTGTGTATTACACGTCAACTATATCTCAATAAAACTTTTTAAAATTTTCTTCTAAAAAATAAAAAACGGGATACATGTGCAGAATGTTCAGGTTTGTTACACAGATGTACCTGTGCAATGGTGGTTGGCTGCATCTATTGATAAGCCCTCTAAGGTCCCTTCCTTCACTCCCCACCCCCCAACAGGCCCCAGTATGTATTGTTTCCCCTCCCTGTGTCCATGTGTTCTCAATGTTCAACTCCCACTATGAGTGAGGACATGTGGTGTTTTGTTTTCTGTTCCCATGTTAGTTTGCTGAGGATGACAGATTTCAGCTTCACCCATGTCCCTGCAAAGGACATGATCTCATCCCTTTTTATGGCTGCATAGTATTCCATGGTATATACATACAACATTTTCTTTATCCAGTCTATCATTGATGGGCATTTGGGTTGGTTTCACGTCTTTTTATGATAAATACTGCTGCCACAAATATATGTGCGCATGTGTCTTTATAATAGAATGATTTATATTCCTTTGGGTATATACATAGTAATAGGATTCCTGGATTAAAAGGTATTTTTGGTTCTAGATCCTTGAGGAATCGCCATACTGTCTTCCACAATGGTTGAACTAATTTACATCCCCACCATCAGTGTAAAAGCATTCCTATTTCTCCACAGCCTCACCAGCACCCTATTGTTTCCTCATTTTTTAATAATCACCATTCTGACTGGTGTGAGATGGTATCTCATTGTGGTTTTGTTTTGCATTTCTCTGATGATCAGTGATATTGAGCTTTTTTTCATGTTTCTTGGCCACATAAATGTCTTCTTTTGAGAAGTGTCTGTTCATATCCTTTGCCCACCTTTTGATGGGGTTGTTTTTTCTCTTGTAAATATGTTTAAGTTCCCTGTAAATTCTGGATATTAGACCTTTGTCAGATGGGTAGATGGCAAACATTTTCTACCATTCTGTAGGTTGCTTGTTCACTCTGATGCTAGCATCTTTTGCTGTGCAGAAGCTCTGTAGTTTAATTACATCCCATTTATCAATTTTGACTTTTGTTGTAATTGCTTTTGGCATTTTTGTCATGACGTCTTTGTCCATGCCTATGTCCTGAATGGTATTGCCTAGGTTTTTTTCTAGGGTTTTTATGGTTTGCGGTTTTACATTTAAGTCTTCAATGTATCTTATTTTTTTTTTATAAGGTGTAAGTAAGAAAGGGGTCCACTTTCTGTTTTCTGCATATGGCTAGCCAGTTTTCCCAGCACCATTTACTGAATAGTGATGGTTTCTGTCATTGCTTTCCCTCATTGCTTGTTTCCCTCATTGCTTGTTTTTGTCAGGTTTGTTGAAGATCAGATGGTTGTAGATGTGTGGTGTTATTTCTGAGGTCTCTGTTCTGCTCCACTGGTCTACATGTCTGGTCTATATGTACCATGCTGTTTTGGTTACCGTAATCTTGCAGTATAGTTTGAAGTCGGGTATCATGATGCCTCCAGTTCTGTTCTTTTTGGCCTAGGATTGTCTCAGCTATACAGGGTCTTCTTTGATTCCATATGAAATTTAAAATAGTTTTTTATAATTCTGTGAAGAACATCAATGATAGTTTGATAGGAATAGCAATGAAACTATAAATTACATTGGGCAGTATGGCCATTTTCATGGTATCGATTCTTCCTATCCATGAGGACAGAATGTTTTTCCACGTGTTTATGTCCTCTCATTTCCTTAAGCAGTGGTTTGTAGTTCTCCTTGAAGAGGTCCTTCACATCCTTTGTTAGCTGTATTCCTAAGTATTTTATTCTCTTTGCAGCAATTGTGATTGGCATTCATTCATGATTTGGCTTTCTGCTTGCCTGTTACTGCTGTATAGGAATGCTTGTGATTTCTGCACATTGATTTTGTATCCTGAGACTTTGCTGAAGTTGCTTATCAGTTCAAGGAGTTTTGGGGCTGAGATGATGGGGTTTTCTAAATATAAAATCGTGTCATCTGCAAACAGAGTCAACTTGATTTCCTCTATTCCTATTTGAATACACTTTATTTCTTTCTCTTGCCTGACTGTCATGGCCAGAGTTTCCAATATTATGTTAAACAGCAGTGGTGAGACAGGGCATCCTCGTCTTGTACCAGTTTTCAAAGAGAATGTTTCCAGTTTTTGCCCATTCACTGATATTGGCTTTGAGTGTGTCATAAATAGCTCTTATTTTGAGATATGTTCCATCAATACCTAATTTATTGAGAGTTTTTAACATGAAGCAATGTTGAATTTTATCGAAGACCTTTTCTCCTTCTATTGAGGTAATCATGTGGTTTTTGTCTTTGGTTCTGTTCATGTGATGGATTACGTTTATTGATTTGCATATGTTGAACCAGCCTTGCTTCCCAGGGATGAAGACAAGTTGATTGTGGTGGATAAATTTTTTGATGTGCTGCTGGATTCGGTTTACCAGTATTTTATTGATGATTTTCACATCAATGTTCATCAGGGATATTGTCCTGAAGTATTCTTTTTTTGTTGTTGTTGTGTCTCTTACCGGTTTTGATATCAGGATGATGCTGGCTTCATAAAATGAGTTAGGGAGGAGTCCCTCCTTTTCAATTGTTTGGAATAATTTCAGAAGGAACTGCACCACCTCCTCTTTGTATTTCTGGTAGAATTCAGCTGTGAATCCATCTGGTCCTGGGCCTTTTTTGGGTGGTAGGCTATTAATTACTGCCTCAATTTCAGAGCTTGTTATTGATTTATTCAGAGTTTCGACTTCTTCTTGGCTTAGTCTTTGTAGGGTCTGTGTCTCTAGGAATTCATTCATTTCTTCTAAATTTTCTAGTTTATTTGCGTAGATGTGTTTACAGTATTCCCTGATGGTAGTTTGTATTTCTGTGAGATCAGCGGTGATATCCCCTTTATCATTTTGTATTGTGTCTATTTGATTCTTCTCTCTCTTCTTATTAGTCTAACTAGTGTTCTGTCCATTTTGTTAATTTTATCAAAAAACTGGCTCCTGGATTTGCTGACTTTTTGGAGGGTTTTTCATGTCTCTATCTCCTTCTTCTCTGATCTTAGTTATTTCTTCAATTCTTCTCTGATCTTAGTTATTTTTTGTCTTCTGCTAGCTTTTGGATTAGTTTACTCTTGCCTCTCTAGCTCTTTTAATTGTTATTATCCAGGGGCTCAGGCCCAGGGATATCCAAATTCTGTACCTGAGCCTCTGGCTATAGTTATTGGAGATCCTGCAGGGAAGCCCCACCCAATGAGGAACGATGGGTTAGGTTTTGGCCTTAAGAGGCACTCTGCCCGCGCCTGCCACAGCAGTTGTGTTGAGCTATGGGGACGAGTGATGGGACCAGGCTGTTCAGCCTCCCTGGCCCCAGCAGGAGAAAAAGCACAGCCTAGAGCTACTGAAATGGGTGCTGCCCTTCTGCCTGCCCAGGGAGCTTAGTGTGTTAGGCAGTTTCCAGTCCCTGTGCTGGCTCCTGCCTCTCCCTCAAGGAGCTCAAAAGGCTTAGACAGTAGGCAGTGGCAGCCAGCACTGGTCGCCCCTTCCCCTGGGAGTTTGGTAGGCTTAAGCAGATTCCAGCTGAGAGGCTGTAAGAATCTGCACATTCCAGGGTTGGGACGCTCAGCACCAGTGGTGTGGGTTCATGAGTGGGATCTTCCAATCCGTGGGTTGCACAGTCCATGGAAAAAGCACAGTTTCCCCAGTTGGATAGCACGCTCACCACCTCCCTTGGCTGCGGGGAGGGGGTTCCCCTGCCCATGTGGCTCTCAGGTGGGCCGCTGCACCACACTGTTCCTTCTTTCCGTGGGTCATACCAACCTTCTAGCCAATGTTGATGAGAGAACCTGGATGCCCTGGTTGCTGGTGAAGGATTCACATGCTTATGTTTTTTAAAATGGGAGCCTATGAACACCACTGCTTCTAGTAAAGGCCACTGCTTCTAGTCAGCCATCTTGGCCCCACCCCCCAGTAATAAAACTATTTAAAAGAAAATCTTATCTTCGAATGCTCACCTTACAGAATAATCTCTTTGAGTCAAACTGGTCAACTAACTAATCCAAGAATGTACTGTGAAGCTTCACACATCTGTATTTATCCTCCTGCCATCCTCCCACTTGAAAAACCCTCCTACTTGCTTTTCAGAACACAGATAACTTCATACCTCCTTGGTTGAGACTTACCAGATCATTCCAACCTGTAGATTTCTTTTCTTTGAATATCTAAAATTTGAGTACACAATAACCATCATTTGGCATGCCCAAATATAGCAGAGAGTCCAACATAGGTTTGAATCCTAATTCTGCAGCTTACTAGCTCTGTAAGCCTAGAAACTTAATCCCTCTGAGCCTTTGTTTCTTCACCTCTTATACATTGCTAATAACAGTATCCATTCAATAAAGTCACAAAATGTAAATTACTTGGTATAATAGCTAGTACATAGTACACAACTAATCTTTCTTTTTGTAGATTTACTATGTTTTCTTCTGATGTTTCTTATATGAAATATTTTTGGAAAGGGTAGTAGAATCATCTGGTCTTCTTGATGGTGCCTATCAGAAATAATTCCATCTAAGCCCTTTAACAATGGACATAGACAACCCTTCATTGGTTTGATTTTCCTATTCCTGACAATACCCTTTCCTGGAAGGAAGAGGAGACTAGAAAGTTTTGGATTTAAAATATTGCCTTGACTGTTCCAAGTATTATGGTTTCTCTGCTCGAGTAAGCTTAAGCTGAGCCCAGACATTATATTTAAATAACAAAATACACTTAGTCATATTCTCAGAATTTGACTTTGCTTCACTCCAAATAATACAGTAATCCCTACCAAATACATATTATCTACATGATAAGATACAAAGACATTTGTAATAAGCCCAAAGTTACAAGTTTAAAAAGTGACTAAATACAATTTGAACCAATGCCTGTCTGATTATGTCATGATACTCCTAATTACATCATGTTTTCATTTTTATTAGTTATATTTTGAATAATAAAATTCAGATTATAAACTTTTAATAGTCAATCATTAATTTATTTATATTAACTGACTCACATAATGCTACCTCTCACTTAATACAGGGTACTTTCTTTCTTCTGGGAAATGGGTCTCCAGATGCTTTGGTTTCTTAAAATATTTATTGTCCAATTATATTTGGTAAGATTTCCCCTTCACTGAAACTTTTCTTTGAGGAAAGTGAAAGAAGTCAGCTGTCATTTTGTATTTTCCCTTTAGAACTTACAGTATCTAGCTTAGTAGTGCTGACAATGCCCCTCATTGTTAACCTAATTCATTGTCAAAAGTGTTTGACTTTTCTTCCAATGAGGCCATGTAAATTAAGAGAGATGGTCATTACCTTTAAGCAATAAGAAGGCAGATAAAAATCACCAATCCAAATAATTAGTTGCCTAATTGGTGCTTTGGAAGCTTATGCTATGATGAGAGTTTCATCTCATAAATTCAGTGCCTGAATGAAACCCAGTACCATGGCAACTTCAACTACAAAACCCACTTGCAAATGGAAATATCAATATGCATAAACTATACATTTGTAATCTCATCATACAATTTGACCCATCAGAGATGATCTCTCCTAAACACTGTTTAAAAGACTAGGCATGTGAACCTCTGGACAACAACAAATGATGTTTTTGGCTAACCTACACCTTAGCAGCTAATGGAGAAGCTTATTAGGTACTTGATCAGCAACATCTATAGCATTATCCCCACATTGTTATAATTTGTCATTATTTTAACACTTTTTTTCTCTTAAAGAATTTATTTTAAACCTATTATACCACAGTATGTTTTATACACTGACATACAACTCCCTAATAAGATAAAGCAAAGACAAAAAAGTTTATCTTATTAGAAACAAGATACACCACCACTTATTGTCTTCAAACATTATTGCACTTTAACTTTCTTAATTTGACAAAGCATTCAAGAAACAATCTGCAGACTAGTTTTAACAGACAAATAACACCTGTAAGCAGACATGACTGTCCTAAATTGTTTATTAGGTATGAATTTTACAAACTTTACTTATATTAGCGGTAACGGTGGAGCTGGAGAGTATTGCGCCTTCTCCAAGCTGCCCGGCGAGAACCACCAATAGTATGGTGGAACTTATGGCCCTTTCCAAGGCCACGGCTCTTTCGGCCTGCAGATGTCAGCCCACGCATCTCCCTGTGCTTGTGGACTGGTTTGGTGATCCACTGGGTGTCAGGATTTCTTCTGATAGCTTTATGGAATGGATCAATGAGGATAACCTCAAAAAATTTGTATGTGGAATCTTCTCCAACCCAGTAAGAATTCAGGACTCTCAGAGCCCCACAGTGGCGTCCAGCTCGCTCCTCTGCAACGGACTGAAGGCTTCGAGCAAACTTTAGCTGGTTAACACCATGATGGACAGGCTTGCCGTAAGTTGCACCCTTAGGAACTGGGCGTTTTCGGCCACCACGGCGAACACGAATCCTATATATAACGTAACCTTGCTTGGCCTTGTAGCCCAGTCGGTGTGCTTTATCAGGCCGGGTGGGGCGGGGAGCCCTGTGGAGAGCAGAGAGCTGGCGGTACTGCCAGCAGCGGACCCTCAGAAGAAAGCGCATGACATCAGACTGCTTCTTTCTCCATAGCTCCTGGATGTACTTGTATGCACCCATCTTGGCTTACCTGATGGCTGCCGCCAGACGGAAAGGAAAGAGCTGTACTCCCTGTTTTAACCCTTTTAAAGCATTAATTATGAAACCAGCATTATTCTAAGCACTTTGCATGGGTTAACTCATTTTATCTTTACAACTCCATGAGATAAGTACCATCATGGGATATAAGGCACAAAGAGCTAAAGCTGCCTAGCCAATAGGTGGTATTATTAACAGCATTATTAGCATGTTAATATCAATAATGTGCTCAAAGATAGACTTAGATATCACAATAAAATTTAAAAATTGAATTTCAAACAGCTGCCTCATTTACCATCTCAAGAATCTATCCAAGCAAAAGGCCTCACCATGTCTTTCTTAAAATGTAGATGCTTGGTAATCTGTCAAAATAAAGAGAATAATTTCATGAACTCGAAACATAGTTCCTTCTTCAGAAAGTACACAATTCAAACTTTGAAGCTGTGAAGATTTTACACATACACAAAATCTTGGATATATATCTCTATCCTTTGTGCTATTTACTAGTAAAAGTCCAATGAGAAGCAAACAAAAGGTGAAGAGGGCACCCTACAACCTTAGAAGGTATTAGAACAGCTCACAAAGTAGAATGAAGCTTGAACTATTTTAATTGTTTTGTGTTCTAATGGATATTTGTGTTTCAAATAGTTTCAAAATCACTTTAGTTTTATAAAACTCTATTTTCTCCACCTCCAAATCCTCCTTTCCCCACCTTAAATCAATCCACTCCAGGTCTTTGGGGACTGCCAA
Organism: Rhinopithecus bieti; assembly: GCF_001698545.2. NCBI lineage: Eukaryota > Metazoa > Chordata > Mammalia > Primates > Cercopithecidae > Rhinopithecus > Rhinopithecus bieti. Next base: position 649,308 of record NW_016808467.1, on the reverse strand, counting down.
TTTGGAACATCCTCTGGCTTTGACAATTGGCAGCTGGGATCAATCAGTTCATAAAATCCATCTTGTCAGCTAAAATAAGTCATATTTCTTAAGCAAGACAATCTGTTCAACAGCTTAGGTCTTAAATCCATGAAAACATTTGCAAAAACACATTTTATGCTTGCTCTTCTTAAGTTCTGAGGCTACAGATGTTACAAAAACCACCATTCTGGAAACTCTCCCAGTCATCTCTTCTTTCCTGAAAATTTGAAGGTATCTTCTGGGCTCAACAGCGAGCAGAAGACCAGCTTCTGAGAGTCATGGGTGGGAATATATTTCCTCAATGTGGGATGAATCCTTGCTTCACCCTGGGCAGTTACATAGTAGTTTCTATCTGCTGTGCAATCAATCCAGTTCATCATAAGCCAATGTCATCACAGTACAGTTAGACTGGCTTCCTGTTCTGGCTGTCCCTAATAAGAAAAATTTACATCAAATTATATAGATTTGAAAGTGATTGCAAAGCTTATATAGCTAAGTGATCTCAAGCAAGGCATATCTCAAGCTTCGATCTCCTTCTCAGTAAAATGAGACGGCTGGAATGACAAAACACATTTCTTTCCAATTCTATAACTCATGATTCTACTTCTTCCTATTGCTTTCACATGCGAGGAAGCCTACTCCATCATCATTGCCAAATTCTCCAGGACCATAGTGGGTTGGTCCTCACATAACATCATTCCATGAATGGTGATGGGTTAGATAAACCTATTTGCAGACTTCATCATACTACAAAGTACTGGAAGGTTTCATAAGAAATAAAAGTTGGTGTTCCCCATGGTACCTCCATTTGATTATCACTACTTCTAAATAGAATCACTTCTCAACACCTCATACCATAACATCAAAGTGGGAAAATATACATTAGACCAATGATCACATTACTTGGGCTGGCTTCAGACAAACATCAGTCACTGATAATTCCTCTTCCTCCCATCAAGCCAAAACCACCCTGAGAATCCTCAACTCAACCTTCCAGACAGCCACCAGCAATTGTTCAGAATTGGCATCAAGGAGAGAATACATTTTATATTGTGACCTATGCATTAATTAGTCCCAATCAAAACCCAACTGTTGTCTATACATCTAACTGAATGTGTTCTGAAACATACTCATTCTCTTCCGACGAAGCATCTCCCTCTCTTCCTGTGTTCCCTATTTTGATAAATGACAATACTGGCCGGGCTCACGCCTGTAATCCCAACACTTTGGGGGCCTAGGCGGGCAGATCACTTGAGGTCAGGAGTTTGAGACCAGCCTGGTCAACATGGTGAAACCCAGCCTTTACTAAAAATACAAAAATTAGCCGGGTGTAGTGACAAATGCCTGTAATCCCAGCTATTCCAGGTGTTGAGGCATGAGAATTGCTTGAACCTGGGAGACTGAGATTGCAATGAGCCAAGATCATACTACTGCACTCCAGCCTAGGTGACAGAGTGAGACTCTGTCTCAAAAAAATAAAAAATAAAAAATAAAAAAAAACTCATGATCCATTTATCCAAATAAAATAATATTTTGCCTTAACCTCAAGTCCTGCAAATTTTATTTCCTAAGTCAATTTTCACATTTACTCTCTTCATTCAAACGAACACTTCCCTAGTCTAAAGCCTTATAACTAATTTCCCTCTAACATCCTGAAATAGCTTTTTAACTAATTTACCTTGCCAATTGTCTTGCAAATATCCTATTTCCCTATTTTAAATGCTTCAATGAATTCTAATGCATATGAGCATAACAGCCTCAGTTTATTTAAACATCCTATATGACAGCACAGGGTTCTATGAGCAAGTCAAAACTGCAGGGCCTTTTACAGTTTAGCTTTGGAAGTAATATCACTTCTACCACACTCTATGGGACAAGGCAGTCACAAGCCCACTCAGATTCATGGGACCCTTGATTACAGGAGTGTCAAAGAATTTGTAACCATGTTTTAAAACCACTATGTGCACTTCTCTCTTTCACGTGTTATGCTACAGGAAAAAAAAAAAAAAAAAAAAAAAAAATGGAACTAATAGTTCCCCAATTATGTCTTTGCACGTACTATTTTCCCATCATAAAATTTCTCCTTCGCCTCCTTGGAAAACCCCTATTCATTCCTCTAAAATCATTGAAAAAACACAGTGGCTCTCCACTGTGAGAGCTTCACTGACAGCGCCAAATGAACGTGAACTCCCTCCACTCTCCAGTAAGATCTCACCTCCTAGTCCAGTGCCTCTCAAGGATACAAATCTCCTGGGATCTTACTGAGATTCAGACTCATTAGTAGGTCTAAGGTGAGGCCAAAGATTCTGCATTTCTTACAAGCTCCCAGAGGATAACTATGTTGTTGGTCCATTGCTCTGAGAAGCAACAGCCCAGTCAGAAAGCTTACTCAAATTGCTGTCCCAGGGTGGAGTGTTTCATCCAAGGAAAGGGTATAGCACAGGAGCAGGCTACAGAACATGCATTTGCAGAGAGGTCAGAGAGGGAGAGAAAAGTTGCAGCAGGCTCCTAAGAGCAGGCGGATTGTTAAAGTACGTGTATTTCTGAGACATAGGCAAAGAGTGAAATGTGGGTACAAACCAATATGAGGAGAACCAAACAAGACAAAACAAGCCAAAACCTAGCCAAAGCTTTAAGTGAAGGGTGGGAGACAGAACATAGAGGAATCCTAGAGATGGTGAAAGGGTATCCATAAATGTTTTTCATAGGTTAAAGATAAGGAGAGAGCCAGTAGGGCACTAGGCTAAGACTAACATTTTCTAAAATTTTTGCCTACACTTCCATTGAGGATATGGTCTTTCTATGACAAAATTTTAATTTGCATGTCTATATCTAAACTAGACCTACTATAAGCTTCCTAAGACCATGGACTATTCTTGTTTGTTAAAGAATCATATTTAAGAACATATATATGCTTTTGGGGTTTATATCTTAACTCTGCCATTACCTGATATGTGACCTTAGGGAGATTATTTAATTTTTTGTTTGCTTCAGTTTCCTTAAACATAAAATTGGGGGTAATGACAATAATGTCTGCACAAAAGAATACTGAGAGAATTAAAAGAGAATATATATAAGAGTGCTTAGCCTGGAGCATAGTAAGCCTTTAATCAGTGTTTGATATTATAGGGAGCATGATGTCTAAGAGTTTGGGATTAGAATCAAACTACTAGAGTAAAAATCTCCAGCTCTCTGATTTGCTACTCATGGGACCTCAAACACAGTACTTAACTCCTCTAAGCCTTAGTTATTTCAACTGTAAAATTAAGATGTTAATAGTACTTCTCTAATAGGATTAAGAGAATTGAGATTATTTAACCCTGATAAATGCAATACATTTTCAATGATTATTTATTACTGTGCTATCATCATCTTCAGAATGAGTCTGGCACATACTGGGCTTTCAATATATATTTGTTAAATGACTAAATCATATTGTTAACATAAATAAATAATGTTTTCTACTTAATCATAAGTAAACAAGTAATATTGTCAACATTAACCTCAGCGATTTCACTTGCTTTCAAGATACTGTGATTTACTTAGGAAAAAATTTTTCTTAGGACAACACAAGGAAAGAAAGTCAAGTAGACACAGCAGACCCCTCTATCTCCTTGGATCTAATAGAACAGCTTCACTTTTACCTTTTTTATATGTTAAGCTTCTATGTAAGTTTCACTTGAAAAATATGAAGTTTCACTTCTATGTGAGTTTCACTGTTCCCCCCACTAGGGCATGAAGAATTATATCATATTTTCCATAACTATGTGTTCTCCTGCAGACCATAAAAGAATAGCACAGCATCCAATGTACAATTACATATTCTGGGGACCACACATGCTAATGGATGTAAATACCTAACAATAATGAAAATTAAATGAAAGGCAGCTATAACACCATTCTTCTCCAGTTTCCCATTTGTCTACTGCCTGAGAATCAAAAAATGCACTTGGCTAGAAACAAATATGACCCTGACCAGCCTGTCAGAATTAACATAGTGCTACTGTACTAGCAAAAGAATTAATAAGAATAACAGGCCTAGTTCCAATACACATGGTGGGAAACCTCTTGCTGACAGAAAGATAGAGGACAGAATTCATCTCAGCATTCCACTGAACATTTTAACTAAAAACCACAACTCAACTGTACCCCAAAGAATTTGAGAATTTGCAATACATCTGATTACCCTATTTTACAATAAGTGTCTGGACTAGAATCCTAGAAGGGTCACATTCTTTCCCAACTAGTGTTTGTTACAGAAATGCATTTTGGGAGACATACGGATTTTTTTTTACCTCATATTTATGTTGTTAGACATGGGATAAATTCAAACATATTTTGTTTCATAAATTTATATAATCTTTCTTCTGTCTTCAATGGAATTTGGGAGTGTCACAAAATTTTAAACTCCAAAAGGAACGTTTTCCACAATTTCTTTCACATGCAATTCAATGCTGCTCCTTCTGAGAATGAGCACGTGGCAGGCACTCCAGACACTCCCCAAGAGATGCAATGCACATTTAGATGGCTAGATGTTGCAGATATTTCCATCCTAATAAAAATCCTCCCAACTGGTTTGTTTCTTTGTGGGTTCAAATATACAATGTTCTTTGTATAAGTAATAAGCCCCATGGTCTATGCAGATAGAGATTATAGAAATCAAATGATGTGACCAACCATATTTGGCATAATATTGAGCAAGAGAAAATAATTATCAGTGAATTTTAGTCTTATGTTCCCAAACAGTGGCATTGAAAAAAACCTGATCGACCCTACTCAAGTAGGAGTTGAGGTTCATTATTGAAATAGCACTAGATGAAGATACGTGGGTTACACTAAAAGATGGTATTTGGCTACAGGCCATGGAATATCCCAATTCTGCTCCTCACCAGCCACATCTTAATGAAAGATTCTTAAATGACTATGACCAGGGCCAGTGAAATCTTTACTACTAAAAAGCATTCTAATTCCATTATAGAATTCCAGTGAGATGGCCTACACCCACAGTGGAACACAACTTCCCAGGCGGATCTAAGGAAGTTAACTTCAATGCAATGCCCAGAACCACACGCCAAATCTCAAATCTGTTCATCCAGGGGAAGGGCCAAGAAGTGAAATGAGTCAAGAGGCGGAAGTGTCAGAGATTCTCGTCTTTACCGTCTAGAGTGTGCATTCCCATACTACATATCCCAGAGCTATCGCTGGAGTGAGAGAAGGGGAGAGATTCAAAGAAGCTGCTTCCAGACCTACTTTATCTACAATCATGAGAAAAGAAAGAGCCTTCTTTTTCTGCGTGGGTTGCCATTTTGGTCAATCCAGAGCACCACTCTCTCCTCCTGAGTGGGGAATGTGGTGTGTTGGTGACTGAGTAATCCTTTGGATAAGAACAGAAAAGGGCCCTAAGCTCCCTTGGGGTTTCAAAGCGCTGACAAAATCCATCTAAGTAAATTCCACCCAATTTTGCATGGGGGAAGAAAGAACAAGTTAACTTCATACCCCAGTAAAATCCTAATGCCACCTGGTAGGAAGTCATAGAATTTTCATGAGATATTACTGATGCAAGTAGACTATGTATTTTAATGATGTAGGAGAAAATAGGACTATTGCTAGATAAACAAAAATATGTAGTTTAAAAAGTGAAAATTCATTCGCTTAATAAGTGAACAACCAGACAAGCTCTATTTTCTCTTTTAAATGAATATTTTGGAGTTAAGTAAACAAAGGCACAATTATTTAATTAATTTTTTTCCTTTTTAATGTGTCATGTTGAAATAGACTCTTATACCTAGGTTACATACTTAAAGGTAAGTAACAATGGCATGAATGCTGTGATGATGCACACTCCTTTCATCGTCCCACTGATACTACCAGATCAACCACAGGCTATGGACTTTGTCTTAGGACTGGCTCAATTGCCATGAAGTCCTCTAGAGCTGAGATGGCTGAAACAGACATGTATCCCCTGCAGAGACAAAACGGAGCTATAGGGGAAACACTGGGACTAGAAGCAGCTTCTGCCTCGGAATACAATAAATGTCTCACAGTATAAAATAAATGTCTTCCAAAGTTTCTCACTCATTACTATATTCCCCGTAGCCCCAAATTATCATCTTATGAAACTGACTCCTATTGTTGAGCAATTAATGGAATACTTACGCTTATATATAATCTCTCTCTCTTCTGGGGTAGACAGGAATGATGCAAATGGCTGAGAAGGGTGATAAGCATAGTTCACCCACGCTGTGTGGTCCAGAGATTTTGTGCTTCTGTTTTGGCAACACCATAACCAACCAAGGAGAAAATCCTCCTGTCCATTAGCTCATTGTATGTTGGTAGTACCACAATGAGTTTCTCCAGAAATGTTCATCAACATTCATTAGTCAGGGAAACATTTCAATAGTGGAAGCATATTACTTCTATTTTAATGTGAGTTATAGGGTCCAAAAACTAGTCACTTAGGCATCCTCCAAGCCAGGCAACTTTCTAATTATAAATACCATGGAAAAACTACAACCAATATTTATTGAGCTCTTTCTACGTGCCACTTCTTGAGAGACACTTTGTACACACTGTCTCATTAATCCCACACAACAATCCAATGAATTCGGTATATTTTATTTCCATTTTACATATGAGAAACCTTTGAAAAATATAGATGTAAATCAAGCACGGATGACTTCATATGTGTGCATCTAACCAGATTATTACCCTCCATTCACTATAACTTGAGGTCTGACACAAACAAAAAGTGATCTTTAATTTTTGTTGTCCTAGATCTTTTGAGGGGGGAAGAGTAAGGCATAACTTAAGCAACGTTTTCATATTTTTCTCCACACTACCTCACAGCTAGGTAGGTCAAATAACATGTCCTTGTTGGAGCTTCTATCCATTCTCCATTTGACCAGCAAGAGAAAGGTATTTTGTACAGACTCACTTTCCCTCCCAGTACATCAAAAATTTACATTTCTCTTTTAAAGTCCAGTTGCATGGTCCATCTGTTCAAGCTGGCTCTTATCCTGATTCATGGTGGCTACAGGAGGCGGGTGAGGAAATCCACTTTCTGGGGAAAACCAAGCAATGTTGTATTAATTAAATTTGCATCACTGTTGTAAATACACCCAGAGGCCAGGGTGACGAGTGCATTTTATAAATCAAATAAATGAATAATAACTTCTAGAGGTTACTAAATGTAAAATGTTTGAAGAACAGAAACCAGATGAATCTAAACCATGGCCAAGGGTTACCCTTACTAATTAAAACATAGACTGAAAACATTAACCTGATTCATAATCTAAATAAAACTCCATTTCTGGATAACTTTCCATCTTTATGAATTTTTTATTACAACAGAAGGTAACCACATGAAAGTCATTCTTAATGAACTCAATATTTTTAACTTTCTGAAATAAAAGACAAAAGGAAGAAACATGAAGAGAAACATAAAGAACGCCATATTTATAATTATTTCCCTGCACATATCACATCTCAAACACTTGGCCTTTCCATTTCTCTTGTCTTTCAGGGCTGCCTTAAAACTTCAGAAACTCTGGAAAAATAAAGAAAGGAGGGAGGAAGGAAGAAGAGCAGGGAAGGAAATGGGGAGGAAAGGAGAAGATAGAAAAGAAATAAGAAAAGAAAAGAAGGGATTTCAAATATCTATAAGAGTTAATACATAGGAACTAATATATATAATAAAATACAAAGTTTAAGGTCACCCAGCTTTGAACCTTGGCTGAGAATGAATTTGTCTATGCTTATGATTCAAAATAGCAAAAAAATACCTCAGCTGAATTTTGGGCAAGTGTAGCTGAAGTTCACTGTAGTTTTTTCAGCACATTACTGTCATTTCCAACTTTGGGGTTATTAGTGTTGTTTTCAGCATCAGTTACTATCATGTGAATACTGATCAGGCTAATGGTATTCTGCTAGGCATGGTGGGCTCACCAAAGCATAGTTAGATTTGGTTTTAAAGAAGAGCTTTTTGTTTTAAACCAACAAAACATCTGTTGATAGAAACAGAAGGTCTGAAATTAAGAATATTTAGCCTGACAGGGCACGGTGGCTCACGCTTGTAATCCCAGCACTTTGGGAGGCCAAGGCAGACGAATCACCTGAGGTCAGGAGTTTGATAACAGCCTGGCTGACATGGCGAAACCCCATCTCTACTAAAAATACAAAAATTAGCCGGGTGTGGTGGCGGGTGCCTCTAATCCCAGCTACTTAGGAAGCTGAGGCAGGAGAACTGCTTGAACCCGAGAGATAGAGGTTGCAGTGAGCCAAGATTGTGCCATTGCACTCCAGCCTGGGCAATAAGAATGAAACTCCGTCTCAAAAAAAATAAAAATAAAAATGAAAATAAAAAAATAAATTAGCCTAAATTTATACTCCTGGAAATCAATGGAAAATCCAAGGATAAAAGGTATATCTTTTTTTTCCTACTGATCTTCTGAAATAAATTATGATAAGGGAAGAAAGGAGGGAAGGAAAGAAAGAAATCCACAGCCTAAGGGCATACACAGATATCAGTCCCCTCAACTCTTAGGATAGGGGCAGCCAACGACCCCAGATTTTGATCTCAGTTGCCTTGTCTGTTTATTCTAGTGTAGCAGAGAAATATTATAATTGTTTTTTCCTTTCTATTTGTACAAATTTATGGATAACATTAGCAATATTGTTATATTCATAGATCACAAAGAAGTCAAGCCAGGGTTTTTAGGGTACCCATCAACTGAATAATGTACATTGTACCCATTAGGTGATTTTGCATCAGTCTATCATTTCATGTGTGATCCATGACATGAAATGTGTAAGGAAATACTGATCCAAGGACTTGTAAGTTTTTACTGGATACATCATTTCCACAAATTTAGTCATCTTGTGAATTCCCTCAAATTTGCCTAAGAAACACTTACATTTATAATATATATTTATTCTCTATTATAACTAAATTATATGCACATCCTCTTTTTTAGCCACAGTGTGAGTTAACCTTTAAGGAAGCTTTTATCATTTAGCCTAATTTCATGCAGCTTAAAACAATGCATAATCAAGCATTTGGAAAAATATAGTATTTTAGTTATGGAATGTCAACCATTCTGACGTCATTTTCTATATTTAAAAAGCAAAAAGCCTTCTGCTTGGTTAGAAGAGACCTTTTCTGGCTCGTGCTGGCTAGCCCTGGAATGGAGGGTAAGAGGGCAGTGAATAAGGACTCAGCCTCCTTTACATAAGGTGGTTTGGTCAGCTGTCACAAATACGTCCTCTGAACAAAGGCCTATGCCATCTGTGATCCTGGCACTGATCATGAAGGAACCACACCCACTGTCTTCCACATAATTTCCAGCATGCCAGTAAACTCTATCATACACATTACTATTAGAAAAGTCCCCTCCGTGCCTCCCTACAGCACAGAGCACCAATGTTAGAGACAGGGCTTCCACAAGGCATTGCAAACTTGCTGGAATTCTACATGAACCTTCCATAAAAACAAATACAACTCCAAAAGCAGACGTTTTTAACTTCTACAGTGAGAACTATAGAATTCAAACAAAAGTGAAATAAATAAAATGTTGAAATTTGAATTTTTTTACACAGTCTAATTTAAGAATTTATAATTCAAAAAAGAGAAAGCAGAATCACTTTTATATAAATACAAAATATATATTTCAGTTTTTACTACTCATTATTAATAGACGTTTTTTCACTTAAAATAATTTCATTGGGTATTGCTTAGCAGTATATTTGTACATGAAGGAAAACTAACAATAACCATAGTAAATGATCATCAGTAAACTGTAAAAACTCATGCTCCAAGCCAAGTAACCACTACAGAATTCGGTGTTTGTTTATTTGTAACAAACTTTTCTTGAACATAACCAGACCACCTGTTCACAAGTGATGGCTTCTAAATGAAGGTAAATAGAGAAACAAGTGCAACTTTTTCACTGAAAATTCACAAATCAGTTCAGACATACCTGGAAAATTATAATGTAAATAAACTAAATTTATGTGACTGATAAGAGACTCTGGTTTATGTATGTTATATTTGGTGGCTGGTTTTGCCATGCAGATGACTCAAGTGAGCCCTTTCTACTCTATAATTTTTATCTCATCTATTTAGCACTAAGGTTGCCCTCCTAAGACCTCTCAGCCTTAGCCTAAGGTTTGATTTTCAAATCTAGCAACGAGCTAGTATCAGCACAGACTAAATATGTCTCAAATAAGAGAACAATTCATTGAGTTTCCTTTGATACTGTATTGCATGGTGCATCTCTTCTGGCAGAGTGGAGGAAGGCTATTGATATATGGTATCCAGTCAAAGACATGTGCTTCCAATTATAGCCTTCAAAATCAAGACAGGATACATAACCATATCCCTGGGGGTATGGAAATTACACCATTAGAGAAGCATGGCCAGAGGCCAGTGATTTGTAATGGTATACTTAATGAACATTGCATTTTCATCTAAACGTGCGTTCTATTTATAATAATATAAAGCTATCTTTTAGATGAACAGAAAAAAACAGGCATAACTGGCACAGCCACATAACTATAGACTGAAGAATATTAAATTAATAGAGTATACTAGTGTCTGGCACAAGGAGAGGCATGCCCAGATGAGGGCATGCTGAGAAAAGGTGCTGGCATACACCACAAGAAAAACTACACACTGGTGTGTAAAAGAGAGCACACAAGACAGGATTTAGGAGATGAGGTCTCTACATTACACACTGAATTGTTACCAAATAGCTTCAGAATCAATAAGCAAACTCCTCCAGTGACCTTAATAATAAGCAATTCCCAAGTTTCAAGGGTAGAGTTGTAGTGTAAATTCTATGATGTCAAGGCCAGTGATAGAGAGAAGGGTGGACTCCACATAAGATTCTGAGCCCATAAAATTTGGAAGAAACTTAAGGGCTGCCACATGTCCTGGCTCTTGCTCAATTTCCTTGCCTGCACTGAATCAGGAGAAAGAAAAGTGAAAACTAACCACCACGCAGGTCATCAGCCCAGTGCTGATCTATGGGCACCAATGGGTATCCACTGGTGTATCTTTACAAGTTGTGAAGCAAGAATAATATAAAAGCGACTAAAAGAGATACAGACAACATAATCTGGCAAGAGAATCACAGCTTCAGTGAACACTGGAACCTGAGGGAGGCTGATAACTTGCCATATGTTATTCATTGTGCCAGAAAAAGAACAAGGAAATAATATGAGGAACAACCCTATGGTCCAGAAAGGAAGGGAGAAGAAGTAATGGACAATGTCCTGGAAATGGGTATTTTACAGCAAACACTGCCTATTACAGTTCAGTGCATGTTTATGACTTTTCAAGGTGTCACCTAAAAAGCCCATCAAAGTGTCATTGTCCTGATTTGATCATCACACAATGTATGCATGGACTGAAACATCATACTGCACCTCATAAATATGTACAGTTACTGTGTTAATTAAAAACAAAAAAAATTAAAGGCATCATTGTCTTAATTTTATAGGTAAAGCCATTATCTATAATTCTTGCCAGCATATTATATGAACCAACAGAAGAACACTACAGACTTTCGATTGTAAATGCTAATGAATGTATTCTCATAACCTTTATTCATCCATTCTTAAAAGCTGCATTGGTTCTGAACTGACAGTTTACTTCACATTTAGCCAGGGTCATAGGAGCTCAAAACAGATGAAAAGAAAATGAAATTTTGAAAACAAAATAGAAGCTGAATAGTCATTTATTAAATTAGTATAAATATAAAGAATCAGAACCTCAACAATATCTTTTAATACTTTAAGGTAAAGTATACATCTTAATAGAGCATGACAAGAATAACCAACAAAAGGAGAATTTACTATACTTTTTGAAAGAGCTTTGAGACTTTTTAAAAGTATAGGTAAGAACAATGTGTTCAAAGGCACTTAACCCTGGGCATAAGTAAGACTTCCTTGCCTTAGGATTGATGAGAGAATGGGGCATGTTGCCAGGAAGAGCTAAAAAGCCCCCACTGAAACACAAATTTCCGTAGAGGATATAACCCAAGAGTCCAAGGTTATATAGGTATCAACACACTGTGGGGCAAAAAGGAGATATCTGATATAAAACCCACTTCAAGCTCTATCATTCTATGAGTGTAAAGTGAAAATACTGAGATTTCCATCACAGTTGTTTCATTTCTCTAACTGCTTCACAAGTTAGAGAATCGTGGAATTATAGCATCTTCAACCTGAATCTTCAAAGATTTTCTAATCTCTCACATTTTATAGGTATGCAATGTTACATTAAGTAATACGCAACTGAAATAATAAGCTGTGAGCAGAGAAATCTAAATGTACTCCCATTTCCTACATTCCCAGTAAAATTATTGGGCAGACCTTAAACCATCTAATGCTTGAATTTAGTTTGACCCCATCTCCATAACATTCAGATTCTATCTGTGCAAACATCACTGCTGCATAAGACAGAGGTACAACATTACACAACTGAATTCTTGGTTGGTTGGTTGGTTGGTTGGTTGGTTGGTTGGTTGGTTGGTTTTGAAACAAGGTCTCTCTCTATCACTCAGACTGGAGTGCAGTGGTGCAATCATGGCTCACTGCAGCCTCAATGTCCCAGGCTCAAATGATCCTCCCACCTCTACCTCTCAAGCAGTTAGGACTACAGGCAGGTGCTACCAAACCTGGCTAATTTTCGTTTACTTTTTGTAAAGATGGGGTCTCCCTCTGTTGCTCAGGTTGGTCTCAAACTCCTGTGCTCCAGCAATCCTCCCACCTTGGCTTCTCAAAGTTCTGGGATCACAGGCATGAGCCACTGCCCCCAGCCACAACTATATTGAAGTGCTTCTTAATAAAATTGTATGCATCCCATCAAATAGCATACAGAAACTGATTTTTTTTCTCCTTTCATCTGGGCCCTCATAATCACCAAAACAGATTTTCAAATAATTTTTCCTTGTGGTAATGACCCTAAAAATTCTCAACATTAGTGGCATGAAAAAATAAAACTTGAGAGAAAAATCTTTTTTCTAGTTTACCATTAAAAAAATACATAGATTCAAATAAAACTGAATGAAACTACTGTTTACTTTTGCTCAGTCAAGACAATGTCCTGAAAATAAAGTCTTAGTAAGTATCCGATTGCTTGTTTGGAAGGTAGGTAGGTAAGAATTGCCTTCTGTTGATTAGGAATTGACCAACCTGGGAGATTACAGAGGATCTAGGTTGCTTCCTTTGCAACCAGCAGAAGTCATCCATTTTATAAGAGTTTGAAAAAAACAATTGGAACCCAATGTAGCTATAGCCCTGCAAGGACTTAGATAAATCCTGGTGGCATGAAAGGAGAGAGGCCTCCTAGCCACTGATCAGTGCAAATTCATTTTATGTAGCATAAGCCCTTGCCAATAGCAGAGGAGTATGCTTAAGCATGTGCACAAATAAAATGAGTGCCCATTCTTGGATATCAAGGAATCAGTCCCAAGTCCTCTTGGGACAACAAACTCCTGTTTGCATAGTGAAGGTTTTGAAAACTGTGTTCCTAATCCATCTCTTCTAAAGAAAGCCAGGATCAACTAAAGAAAAGAAAACATGTGGGACATTTTATTAGGGAATATCATAGTGTCCTAGGTTATATTAAAGACTATTTCAAGATTTCCTCAAAATATTGACCCTTAGCACTTTAAGAATTCTCAGGATTTGCATGAAATGGTGAGAAGTAAAACAGAAAGGGGATTAAAATGCCATCTCCAAGTTAGTAAATAAGAATAGTGCTTCTTCATGGTTTGGAAGAATTAATATTGTTAAAATAACCATATTCCTAAAATGAGCTACATATTCAATGCAATTCATATCAAAATACCAATGATATTCTTCACAGAAACAGAAAAAAAATACTAAAATTCACATGGAACCAGAAAAGACCCTAATAGCTAAAGCAATCCTGAGCAAAAGAAATAAAGCTGAAGGTGTTAAACTAACTGATTTCAAATTATACCACAAATCATTAGTAACCAAAACAACATGGTACTGGCATAAAAACAGACAAAATAGACCAATGGAACAGAAGAGAGAGCCCAGAAATAATTTTATATATTTATAGATAACTCATTTTTTACAAAGGCACCAAGCACATACATTGAGGAAAGGACAGCCTTTTTAATAAATGGTGCTAGGAAAACTGGATATCCACATGCCAAACAAAAAAACTAGATCCCTATCTTTTAAATGTAAGTCCTGAAATTATAAAGATACTAAAAGAAAACATGGGGTAAATGCAACAAGACAGTGGTCTGGGCAAAGTTTTTTTGGGTAAGGCCTTTAAAGCACAAGCAACAAAAGCAAAAATAGACAAATGAGATTATTTCAAGCTAAAAGCTTCCACACAGCAATGGAAACAATCAACAAAATGAAGGATAAGCCACAAAGTGGGAAAAAATATTTACCAAATTATCCATATGACAAGAGATGAATAACCAGAATATATAAGGAACTCAAATTCCTCAATAGTTAAAAAAAAACTAATTTTAAAATGGGCAAAAGACTTGAATAGATATTTCTCCATAGAAGACATACAAATGGACACGAGGTATGTTTTTTAAAATGCTCAGCATCAGCAATCATCAGGGAAATGCAATGCACATCGAAACCAAAATGACATATTTTTTGTCTTTTCAATAAAAGTCATTTTTATAACATTATAAAAAGTTATAATGGCTTTTATCAAAAGACAAACAATAAATGCCAGCGAGTAAGTACAGAAAGAGGAACACTTGTACACTATTGGTGGGAATATAAATTTGTCCAGCCATTATCGAAAACAGTACAGCATTTCCTCAAAAAGCTGAAAATAGAACTGTCATATGATCCAGCAATCCCACTACAGGATAAATATCCAAAGGAAATCAGTATATTCAAGAAATATCTACACTTGCAGGTTTATTGCAGCACTATTCACTATAACCAAGATATGGAATCAACCTAAGTGTACATGAATGGATAAATAAAATATTTTATATATATATATATATATATACACACACACACGCATACACACATATACACACCCACGATGGAATATTATTCAGTCGTTAAAAATAAAATTATATTACTTGCAGCAATATGCATGGAACTTGAGGTTATTACACTAAGTAGAACAAGCCAGGCAGAGAAAGATAAATATCACATGTTCTCACTTATATGTGAAAGGGGAGCTAAATAAAAGTGGATCCCTTGGAGGTAGACAGTAGATTGGTGTTATCAGAGTCTGGGAAAGGAAGAGGGAATGGGGGATAAAGAGAAGTTAGCTAAGGGGCACAATACAGTTAAATATAAGAAATAAGTCCTAGTATTTGATAGGAGAGTAGGGAAATTATAGTTAATAACTTATTGTATATTTCAAAATAGCTAGAAGAAAAGAATTATGTTCCCAACATGAAAAAGTGTTTGATGTAATAGATATTCCAATTACCCTGATGTGATCACTACATATTGTATGTATGTATCAAAATATCACATGTACCCCAAAAATATTTACAACTATTATATATCAGTTTTTCAAAGCAAAAAAAAAAATTAAAAGAGAATTGAACTTCTTTATATAGCCATTTCTATCAGTCTTTCATAGGAAAACTTTGGAAAGTTTTACTCAAAAACAGAAAAAACATAAGAGAATATGAATAAAACATAAATAATTACACACAATAAGCTAAAATAGAGGGAAATACCCACTTCTGTGAAGACACACACTCCATCCCATATTAACACAGCACCATGTTATAAAACTTTTGACACTGCCCCAAAGTGTGTCATAAGCAAGTGAGCTTCTCAGGGGAGGACCATGCCCTTTTCCTTTTGATATATCCAGAGGCTACATCAGAATTAAATACAATGCCTGACAAACTAGTAGGTGCTCCGTGGTGCTCATAAAACTGATCTCCCTCCATGTCTTCTCACTTAGCCAGAAGACGATAAATTTAGGACAAGACACAATAGCACTGAATATCATGGTGGATGTGAAAAATAAAAGCAGATCATCAAACACATTTAATACACATCTTCTAACAAGAGTTCATGGTAAAACTTTCAGAAATTCTATTGTTCTTGGATTTCCAATTCTGCATCTAGGTTTTGTTTTTACAGATAGGCATAAATCAGTAGGAGAAGATTAACTGGAAATCTGGCCAGTTGCATCCACAGTTACCTATATCACATTTACTTCACACAGGAAGAACACTGACCTCTGGAAAGAATGTTTAGCTCTTGGTGAACGGAAATTGGACTAATTGGTTTTTTTTCTTGGTTCAGAAAATCTGCTGTGACTGAGACCTTCCCCATTCCTCTATAAAACATTTTCCAAAATGTCTTTGGAGTAACCTGACAATGAGTATTTACCACGTGCCAGGCACTGTTCTGAGAATTTTATGACAATAATGTATTTAATCCTCAAATCAAGTGAGAAAATTGAGGCACAGAGAAATAGTCTTCTGCAAAATTACACAGCTAGTAAGGACAGACGTGGGACTTGAGCCAAGTCAAGCTGGCTCCAGAACCAGTATCTTAATCATTATACTATACAAGGCAGTCCCTTCACTTTTGATTTGGTGTGCCAGTTAATTCAGGACAAAAACTCAACCACTTCAAAGTTTAAACTTCCAATGAGGGCTATATTTCCCTGCTGTTGGTTCTCTCCTCCCTGCTCTTCTTTTCTGGGATAGTATCAAGGTAAAAAGAGAACACTACATAGCATCCCAGCAATAAAGAAAGGGGTTCTTCTCTGCATCTGTGCTGACTTCAGCTGTGTCATCTCACACTACTTGGTCTTTGGGTGTTGGCTTCTGATCCCTCTGTTGTTCTGTTGGTATCAAAACTATACCTCAAAGAGTTAAAGAAACCTATGACTAAATCTTGAGTTTGCAGGACAGCAGATAAGAAAAGAAACAACTTGCCAAAATGCTAAAACTTCCCCTGCTTATGAGATGTAAAACAACGACAACTGGCTGAAACTGCTTGGAACCAAGATGGCCAACTGGAGTTTGCACAGAACGAGTTACTGACATCACAGCCTGAATTTCCAGTGTGTTTCATACCACTGCCCATGAATTTGCATATGCAACCCATGAGGAAGCATGAAAAGATCACCATGCATGCCCAAGGACTTTCCAGACCTTCCATTTTCTTCCACCAATTACCTAATAATCTCAGAAGCCACCCCAGAACCTTTTCTAATAAAAATACTGCCTTGAAGCCAACACAGGAGACAGATTTGAGCTTGACTCCTGTTTCCTTGTGAGTCTACTTCCAACATAAAACTTTTCTTTTCTCAAAATCCTGGTGTCATAGTATTGGCTTCTATTGCATCAGGTAGTAAGCCCCCTTTGCTTGATAACAATATAACCAAGTTACCCATTTCCTTAGGACAAGTGCTAGCATCTGATGTTGTAGTCCTTGCCCAAGCTTCAGACTACGATGTCTACCACACCCTGCGCCCTCCAAACCTAACCTTGGTCTCTTCCAGTCCATCGAGTTAAGCCTCCTTAAATTCCACTAGGACATGAGTGAACTTCTGGGCCTCCTATTTGCCATTCTTGACCACAGAAGGCTTGGAGTATATCTCAGTTCCACCATCCCTGCTCTACTATGGCCACTCCATCTTGGTGTGAGGTCCTCATCCCAGAGTTTATGCAGGAAGCTGTCACAACTTCCACTGCTTTGGGACTCCAAGATATGTTTGCTGATCCCTATCCAACCCCTTGAGTTATAACAACAAAAGGACAAGTGTGCAAGTCCAAGTGAAGCATGGGTCAGGAAACAGGCACCCCATCTCTCTTTCTCTAGTCTCCTCTCTCCAGGATTCTTTCTTCCAACTGTTTAGGAAGGGCTGTCCTCATTCCTGGGTAATAGAGAAGTGCCCTCATATCACCTCCTGTGCCTTCCTCACTATGAGTTTCTAATACTCTCACCCTATCTCTGCAGCTTTAGTTTCTTTTCTCTCAACACATTTTGGCGTTTTCAAATTAAATATTTGACTTTCTCAATGTTTTTTTCCACTGGAATTCCACTGGAAAAACGTTTTTTTCCAAGGGAATTGGCCTCAAGATCCTATTTTGGATGCCAAAATCTGAAAACTTACTCCTTTGTTCTTGTCTAGGTGTTTTCTTTGAAGCACTGAAGCACTGGATGTCTCAATCCCAAAGAGTAGCAGAAGCAGGAAAGAGCAGGAAAGAAAAATACTTCACACAATCACCTTAGTGAATAGAGGACACTTTTCAGGCAAAGATCTCACATAAAGCTCATGTGCTTTGGCTGGCATAAAATGAAAATTTTTTAAAATAGAATGAACTGCTGTAAATGCGAATTTGTTAGGCTTTTCCCATCATCTCCTTTTTCTTGACTTGTTTGAAAAGCATAAGAACTATGAGAAATCTTTTTCTTGATATAATATCACTGAGTAGATTCAGTGAATTCTGGGACTTAAACAGGAATCAGGCTGGGCACAGTGGCTCACGCCTATAATCCCAGCACTTTGGGAGGCCGAGGTGGGCGGATCACCTGAGGTCAGGAGTTCGAGACCAGCCTAGCCAACATGGTGAAACCCTGTCTCTACTAAAAATACAAAAATTAGCTGGGTCTGGTGGTGGGTTCCTGTAATCCTCGCTACTTGGGAGGCTGAGGCACAAGAATCACTTGAACCTGGGAGGCAGAGGTTGCAGTGAGCCAAGATCACACCACTGCACTCCAGCCCTGGCTGACAGAGTGACACTTTATCTCAAAAACAAAACAGAACAAAACTAAAACAGGAATCATTTGATAAGAAACAGAAATCTGAATATTTAACACTAATTTATTTATTCATTCAGCAGGTATCTATCACACAGTTGCTGTGTGCCAAGAGCTATACTAGTGCTAGACATATGGTGGTAAGTAAAATAGTCAAGAACACTGCTGTCATGGAGATTACAGTATTTCAGAGGAAAGACACTGAATAAACAGTATATTTAGGATTCTTCCCTGAGGATAAGTGAGAGTTATCCTCTGCTAGAAGCAAGGACCAGTGAGTGAGCAGTTAGTTTCCCAAGCAGAAGAAATGACACCCAGCAGGGTGCCCTCAAGGAGCAAAAAAAACACCCATGTGGTGGTATTGTAGAGAGGGAAGGCAGAGTAGTAGAAGATAAAAGTAGAGAGGTAAGCAGTGGTTAAGTCATTCATGGCCTGATGAGTCATGTTAAGGATTTTATGCTATCGTCTAAGAGCAACCAGAAGCCCTTCCATCATGTTTAACCAGAGAATTATGTTATAAGAACTGCATTTAAAGCATTTTTATCATGATTACAGTGAGAGGAATTGATAGAATAGAGGTTAACAATGGGAACAACAGAATCACTTTAAGAGGATGTTATGGAAGTTCAGCTGACAACTAATGCTAGCTTGGACTTGGATCATGGTAGTAGCGATGGAGGGAAGGGGGATGACTGGAAATACGTTTTCTGGTAGAAATATAGGACTAAGTAAGAGATTAGATATGAGGGGTAAAGAAGAACAAAAAGGTGAAAAATCAGTGAAAGAAGCGACCACGACTTTCCTATTCATCACTGCATTCCAGCACAGTTCCTTACAGATTGCAGACACACAATTGCTATGAATAGGCTGCAAATGGATTGAGATGCTTTTCTTTTACTGACCTGAAAAATAATGGAGAGCAGCAGAACTAGAGAGGTTAATATCATTAATTCAATTTTGAACATAGGGAATTTGAGATTTCTGTATCATTCAAGTATTAAAAAAACAATTATAAGCACTGAATAGATGAGTCAAAAGAGAGAGGTGGCTTGCACTTACCCATTTGGTCATTGGTGGCATATGCAAGGTAATAAAGAAGAGGAATAGAGAAGATTACCTAGAAAGAAGGTATTAGAATGAGAAAGAAAGAAGGCCAAGAAACCAGGCCTGAGGGATAGCAACATTTAAATCTCAGGCAGAAATTATTTTAAAATATACAATAAAGCATTATTCACTATACTCACTTCTTTGTGCTGATGTGATTATTACACATTGTATGTCTGTATTAAAACATCATAGGTACCCCATAAATATGTACACCAATTATGTACTCATAATAATTAAAAATAAAAGTTAAATACAAAAGGAAATGGGAACAATAAACAAATTCGTGGCCATTATATTAAAAAAAAAAAAAATAAAAAAAAAAAGAAAAAGGGAACAAAAAAAAAATTTGTGGGCATTATAAAAAAAAAAAAAAAAAAAAAAAAAAAAACTTAGGCAGAAGGATTTGCCTACTGTCTCCAGCAAATTTTCCTAATGGTGAGTTAATATGTCTCACTGGCTATCCTTAAAAACTTAAAATTGAAGGGATACTTCTGTGTTATTAATAAATATTTACTGAAAATCTTCCTTCTCTCAGATAATTTCCTAGGTGTTGGAGACACAGACCTAAGGAATAGTCTCTACCCTGGAAGAGCTTAGGGACCCAACCAGCCATGTGACTGTGCTACAATTTGTTCTACATTATGAGCAAGAGAAAGTGGCAAGATTAAGCATTTTCCACCTTCATCATAGAGTGCTCTGGGCTCAGCTACATAAAAGTAGATATATTTCATGACATCTAAGTCATAGGTTTTCTATCTTTCACACCAGGTAGTAACTAATTAAGTATTGTATATTCCTTTTTAAAGACACAAAGAAGGAGACACAGGAGAGTGATCATGGTAATATGACATCACTAGTATGATAGTGATAGCATGACATGGAGAGATGGAAGTATGAAAAACCACAAGGGAGTGCAAGCCATGTGAAAGCAGAAGTCAAGAGTCAAACAGAATAAAGAGTAGAGTAAGAAAAGCAACTGGTTGTAGAGTAAACCTCTGGAAGCAGGTAGGGAGAACAAAATGATAGGGAGCTGAGTTACAGAAAGGCAACTGCTCAATGTTCTGATGTATCATCTGTTTCATTGTAATTCTCCATGTGCCTGAAGGTTCAACTGCTGACAGTTTTCTTACATCTATGCATATCATTACAATAAACCTCTATTTACAAAAATAACTAAGCCCCCTCTCTGCATGTCTTATGCTTGAAAACTCTGATTAACACTCCAAGAGCAAATTTTTCACTAGAGGTAATCAATATGATTTTCAACATTACTCTGAAGTTCAAACTTGGGTTTATAATATCTCTCTCCCTGATATATCTTACAAAATATCTGGAAAATCTTTGGTGATGCGGTATTTGTGTTTAATCAACTTGGGTTTGTAATATCTATCTCCCTGATGTATCTTATAAAATGTCTGGAAAGTCTTTGGTGATGCTGTATTTGTGTTTAATCAATGCACATACAAGATGAATTATATACCTAAATAAATCTTTTGGATACTCTATAAGCAGTCTAAACTTAACCAAATAGTTAACATTTTCTGTAATTTTATGCTTAATATATCACATTCTTTATGAGCTCTAAATGCTCTAAACATCCAGATATAATCTAAGAATTATATTCCTTCATAGTTTAATACACAGTACTCATGAAGAGTATAAAAAAGAAAGTGTTAAGAATTCACTTTAGCAATTCCCAAAAGGTCCCCATAAGAGAAGGAGATTTAAAGAAAAATGTAAGATTATATCTGCAAAAATGATTTCCTGAATGACTCATTCATAAAACGAATAGCCTGTGTGAAATGCCTCACAAATCTCTCCCCTTCTGAGAGTAGTTAGAAGCTGGATATGATGCGGTCAGAGCAGGTCTCTGGAAGTCATGCAACTCCTCATTTGAGCAGAAACCAATGGAGGCTTTTGAGTCCACAAACCTGAATCCTGAAAAATAGTGTTTAAGCTTAGAAAGAGAATCTTCACCCAAGATCTCAGGAAATCTAGAAGATTTCCCTTCCACATAATGATTTCCAAAAACATATCAACAGGATACATAAATATGTATATGTACTATGTAATATATAAGTAATAATGAAATATGTAGAATATATTACTACATTAATTTGTAATATACTATTAATAATGTAATATTAATAAGAGAATATACACATATATGTTACAGAAATATATATTACTCTCTCTCTCTCTCTCTCTCTCTATATATATATATATATGTATGTATTTCTGCATGCTGGGCTAGGTCCCGATAGTGGTGCCGCCCAGGGATCACTTAGGAGAGATTAGGCACTCCCTTGATCTCAATTAGTCCATCTCAAGCAAACATAACAACCTAAGTAACAATAAGAGTGCTTGCTCTGTCAATACAGCTCCAAGATAAGCCCTAGAGGCCCCTCCTCCAACCAAATTTTGATGCCTAGCCTCCTCCTACTTAGAAACTCTGGGGCTAACATTGGGCACTGAGATAACAGACGCTATGATCCCCACTTTATCAATGAGGATGGAGAATCAAATTTAGTAATTTGCTCATATTGGAAAGATAGTATATGATACAGCTAGTCCTCAAACCCAGATCTGCTGATTCTGAAGTCATTTCTCTTTGAAACTATTTCCCACTGCCATCCAAATGACTGTGTTAAACAAACTTCTTTGAACAGTAAACATGAGCATTTGGGAGCATGAACATGGAAAGATTGTATTTGTCTGAAACTCTTCCAACTCTAAATCACATGAGGACAGGGAACATATATTATTCATCACTATATACCTAGCAGAGTACTGATTATGTGGTTGATATGTAGTTGCTGAATGAATAAAAATCAATTAATTAATTAGGTGCTAATTAATCTTTTTTTTTTTTTGAGATGGAGTCTGGCTCTGTTGCCAGGCTGGAGTGCGCTGACACAATCTCGGCTCACTGCACCTCCTTCAAACTATTTCCCTGCCTGAGCCTCCCAAGTAGCTGGGACTATAGGTGCGTGCCACTACACCTGGCTAATTTTTTGCATTTTTAGTAGAGACAGGGTTTCATCATGTTGGCCAGGATGGTCTCCATCTCCTGACCTCGTGATCTGTCCGCCTTGACCTCCCAGAGTGCTAGGATTAGAGGCATGAGCCACCGCGTCTGGCCTTAATTAATCATGCTTAATTATACAATCTACTCTGTTAGTGAGTACATTTTAAAATTGGTTCTACACAATGTCTGACATTTTCAGTTTAAAAACCATACTACAATAATTATTTAACTTACACAGATTTTGTGAAAATGTATTCCACTCAGCAAACACTTTAATGTTAGTGTTCCATGGCTTTCAGGTGACAATATATATATATCACTTTTTCAGAGCAGTGATAG
The DNA here is from genome assembly GCF_001698545.2 of Rhinopithecus bieti. NCBI lineage: Eukaryota > Metazoa > Chordata > Mammalia > Primates > Cercopithecidae > Rhinopithecus > Rhinopithecus bieti. The sequence goes on along the minus strand of NW_016808467.1, from coordinate 626,045 downwards.
CATTTGCTCCACCTAATTTATGAAGGTAGTATTTTCTTAATCAAAAATGAAGTGAAAATGATCTCTCAAAACAAGTATTGCATTATCCACTTCTGTGAGGATATACAGCAAAAAACACAAACAAATATCAAATAACATTGTTTTGAAACTCCATAGTCATTACAAGTTGTATAAATCTAGTCATGTGAAATTATTTATTTCATAAAACTAAGATCAATTTGTTTATAACATCCCAGGGAAAAGTGTCTCTTGATGAACCAGCTCCTGGAAAATTCTAAATTCAAAACTGAGTTCTTTTGGGAAGTTTGTACAAACAAGGAAAAAATACATATATACGTTTAATTGCTTTTAAAGAGGAAAATATGTAATCTTTCTACAATTACATAACTGAAAGCCAAGTAAACATTGTTTCAAATTTTTCCACAATTCTTGTGGAATTACTAAAGTAAGGGTATGCATCAATTATAAGTCATAATTTTAAAATTATAACTAAATGAATATTCAGATAACAGCTTCTATAATCCTGTCTTCATAATGCAGTTTTCTTCCAAGGAATGCAAGGAAATTTCAAAACAACATTCATTCGCACAACTTATTTTCACCAAATCCTATCAAAGTTTGTCATATGAAACTTAAAAATAACAAAAGTAAATACTTATTTTTATTATATTTTAAGTTCTGGGATACATGGGCAGAACATGCAGGTTTGTTCCATAGGTATACATGTTCCATGGTGGTTTGCTGCACCCATCAACCATCATCTACATTAGGTATTTCTCCTAAGGCTATCCCTCCCCTAGCCCTCCACCCTGCAACAGGCCCTAGTGTGTGTTGTTCCCTTCCCTGTGTCCATGTGTTCTCATTGTTCTATTCCCAGTTATGAGTGAGAACATGCGGTGTTTGGTTTTCTCTTCCTGTGTTAGTTTGCTGAGAACGATGGTTTCCAGCTTCATCCATGTCCCTGCAAAGGACATGAACTCACCCTTTTTATGACTGCACAGCATTCCATGGTGTATATGTGCCACATTTTCTTTATTTAATCCATCATTGATGGGCATTTTGGGTTGGTTCCAAGTCTTTGCTATTGTGAACAGTGCTGCAATAAACATACATGTGCATATGTCTTTAGAGTAGAATGACTTCTAATTCTTTGGGTATATACCCAGTAATGGGATTGCTGAGTCAAATGGTATTTCTGGTTCTCAATTCTTGAGGAATCACCATACTGTCTTCCACAGTGGCTGAACTGATTTACACTCCCACCAACAGTGTAAAAGTGTTCCTATTTTTCCACATCCTCTGCAGCATCTGTTGTTTCCTGACTTTTTAATGATCACCATTCTAACTGGCATGAGATGGTATCTCATTGTGATTTTGATCTGCATCTCTCTCTAATGACCAGTGACAATGAGCTTGTTTTCATGTTTTTTGGCTGCATAAATGTCTTCTTTTGAGAAATGTCTGTTCATATCCTTTGCCCACTTTTTGATGAGGTTGCTTTTTTTTCTTGTAAATGGTTCCTTATAGATTCTGCATATTAGCCCTTAGTCAGATGAATAGACTGCAAAAATTATCTCCCATTCTGTAGATTGTCTGTTCACTCTGATAATAGTTTCTTTTGGTGTGCAGAAGCTCTTTAATTAGATCCCATTTGTCAAATCAAATATTTATTATAAATGTCCAAAACTCAGTTTCCATTTATCCAATTCAAAGTAATAATTACTTTATGTGTAAGCAAATAAGTAATCACTATTATAATATTATTTTTAAAATATGGATTCATGTCTTATTTTTCCTACTATTACCCAAACCAGAAAAGAACTCTGTTTAGGTTTTCATTTGTTCTTCACTTGCCGGCCATAACCTTCCTGTACCCTCATCTTTTTTTCCTTTTGGATGCCTTGCACCGCCTCATATGCCATTGAAACTATCCATTACATTGCCTATTAGCCAATAACTCAAATAATAAGAAAATTATTCCAAGACAATAATACGTAATGTTACATTTTTAGATTGTTTTGAAAAGTGTTATGTCCTCACACAAGGCAAATCCTTTTCTGAATGCTGATTTCTTTCAGAGGGGAAAAAAAAAAAGTACTAGCCCAAGCAAATTAAAGATGCTTGAGTTTCCATATGAAGTTTGGTTGCATGTGTACTCTTAATCTCTTAATCGAGGACTTCTAACAAGAATTTGCTATGCAACACAATCCACAGTGTATTAAAGAACAGTCATTTCAGAGCAAGAGCTGTAAAGTGGTCCCACAAAAAAGAGAACAGAACTCCATTAGAGACACAACAATATATTAGCATTCCAAGGGCTTTGCCTAATGGAGGACCGTTTTTCACTGGGTATAAATTACCCACTCAGCACCTCCAAGGCACAGCCCATTGAATTCAGCAAAGACACAAAGAAAGTAAACTCAAAAATCTCTTTAAATTTTCCAAACTCAAAGTCTGCATGCTATGTAGGAGTGTCCTTTATATTTTGAGGTAGAGAACCATAAAGTAAAATAACAACTTACTCTTTCCTAGGCAAACTGCTCATGGACTCATGGTACTATAAAACAATATAGCCTATAACTTATATTTCACATTTTCAAGTAATAAGAATGCAAAAAGAGAAAAGATAATTCTCTAACTCAAGAAAATATTCAAAACCTCTTTTTTGTGTACTCATAATTCAAAATCACCAGAGGTATAAAAAGCATTCTTGGCAAAATCAACCAATATCAAGCCCAACTTGAGTAATTTTTTTTTCCACATAAAGGTGGATTGAAATTATGTCTGGGGTAGCCAGGCGTGTTGGCTGATGCGTATAATCTCAGCACTCTGGGAGGGCAAGGCAGGAAGATTGCTTGAGCTCAGGAATTGGAGACCAGCCTGGGAAATGTGGCAAAATCCCACCTCCGCAAAATACACAAAGATTAGACGGCGTGGTGGCATGTGCCTGTAGTCCCAGCTACCTGGAAGGCTAAGGTGGGAGGATCCCTTGAGCCCAGGAAGTCAATGAGGCCAATGCTGCTGTGGACCGGATAGAGCCACTGTACTCTAGTTAGGGTGACGAAGTGAGACTCTGTGAGAAAAGAAGAAAGAAGAAAGAAGAAGGAAGAAGGAAGAAGGAAGAAGGAAGAAGGAGAAAGAAAAAGAAGAAGAAGAAGAAGAAGAAGAAGAAGAAGAAGAAGAAGAAGAAGAAGAAGAAGAAGAAGAAGAAGAGGAGGAGGAGGGAGGAGAAGAAGAAAGAAGGAAGGAAGGAGGAAGGGAGAGAGGGAGGGAAGGAGGGAGATAGTTGTGTCTGGGTAAGCACAATAAGAAATAGTTCTTTTTTTGTTGTTTTTCTTACAGATTTGCTATGAATATTATCAAACATTTGTCCCTTCTGCTCTCTTGTCCCTACCACTCCTTTGTAAAATTTGTTCCAACTTCTTACCATCAGGGTTTTTTATATTTTACTCAGAAGCCAAGAAAGCCACTGTTAGCATAAAGAATGCACTTAGAAAATCTATTATTTTCATTAAGAAAGTTTCTTTAGGATATGATTTTCTCTGCAATCCACTGTTCATTTTCTATTGCATAAGAAACAACCCTAGGATTTTGTACATTCAAGTTGCTCAGTTAAGACTTCTTCCATTCCTCCAGAACTCACAAGAGGGATGATTTGCCTGGTGATCTTTTGGCCTAGCAACTAAACAGGACTATCACACTTAACGAGTTTCCAATAAAAGGATGATATTTATCACATTAAGTAGATAATGTGAGATGTTAGAAGTTTGTAGGTATAAGTAATCACAGGTCTTACCCTAGGGGTTCCATCCAATATGTGAGATAGACATAGAGTGTGAATATGGATAAAAGATTACTCATCCAAAGACACGACTTCTGGTATGCTTAGTTCTTCCACTATGTTCCCCCAAATCATTACCTTGGAGCCATTTGTTTGCCACCTGCAGAGATAGAGAAACAATGCTTGCATCTTACAAGCACCATAACCACAGCCAATGGGGGGACAATAGCAGTGGGCTTTCCCCCAGAGAAATAACTGCAGATGGAAGCTGGAAGGATTACACCAATACTACTTCCCCCTTGGGAGTGGAATGCAAATTGCTGTAGAGAAATACGAGGAGAGAAAAATGTTTTCTCTCCTGTATAGAAAAGCACAATGAACAGTAAGAAAATATTTTAATTCTCTCCAGTAACCTGGTGGGAAAATTTGGTATCAATCACAGACTTAATTATTTGCAGTAGATTTTGTTGCCCAAAACTCCATTCTCTACCATGTATAAATGTTTGTGAAGTAACATTGCAGCTTTTATCCAATGTGAAATATAGCTGAACACTGATATCCATTACATATAGTTTCTCTCTCTAACATAGTGAACAAAACACCTTTTCTATGATAGCCATGCAGTTATTTTCAAAATGAAAAAGTGACCTGGTTGCTGATATATATAAGAGGTAATAAGGCACAAAGAAATGAAGAGATTGGTTAGGAACCCAGCTGAAGGACCTAGTAACAAATATTAATTTGGTGTGATATTTCCAAATGGCTAATTTTCAGATCCATATTATATTGATGCCAATATAATATGGATCTGAAATATTTGAACAGCATGTTTTGCTTTCAAATCATTCTTATCTTTGTTACATAAAATTCATATATTCCCTGAAGTGTTAAAAACTCCAAGAGGGATTAAGAGCATAAAGAAGAAATCACACTATTAGCAAAGCCTTCTACAATGTGGCCTTGAGAAAGATCTTCCTGGGATTTAATTTCCTTAACTATAAAATAATTACCTCCAAAGTCACTCTAAAATTCCATTATTTCTAAAATTGTTTAATATAGCTAAACTTTAATGTTTATGTTAAATAGAGATAATGGAAGGAACATTAATTTTTGATAAGGAGCCAATTGTGTTTCATAGCATATGATTTTTTCCAATTGTTTAGTTGCTAACAACACACATACACACACCTACACACACACACACAGAGACAGTGTGTGTGTGCGTGTGCGTGTGTTCTTGGACTTCTAAGTCTTCAGGTGATCTCATCCAGACCCATGCCTTTAAATACCATCTGCATGTGAATGTTCTCCAGTCCAGACCTCTCCCCGAACTTCAACTCATTTCATTTTCTAATTAACATCTCCTGTGATATCTAATAGACATCCAAAGTATAATCTGCATATTCAAGACTAAACTCTTGCTTTCCTTCCCCAACACCACAAACATGCCATTTTGGATGATTCCTGATTCCAATAAATGGCAAATCCATTCTTTGAATTAGTAAACACTTTCCCCAAAATGGTGGAATTATTCCTGACACCTTTTTTCTCTTATACACCACATCCAAACCACAAACAAATCCCTTCAGCTCTGCCTTTGAAATATACAAAATCTGACACATTTTTTTTTCTGTAGAGATGACGGTTTTGCTATGTTGCCCAGTACAGTGGTTATTCACAGGCACAATCAGAACACACCACAGCCTCAAATCCTGGACTAAAGCAATCCTCATGCCTCAGCCTCCCAAGTAGCTAGGACTATTGGTTCACGCTGCCACGCCCAACTTGACCACTTCTTATTACCTCCATGGCTACTATCCTGGACCAAGGTAGCATCTCTTTTCCTGGACTATTGAAATAACCTCCTATTGGTCTCCTTGCTCCTACCTTTGACTGCCCTGAAGTCTAAGCCAAATGATCCTTTTGTCATGCAAGAAAAATTACATGATTCCTCTGCTCAGAACCCTCTGGTGGCTTCTGCTCTTAAGCATAATCAATTCTTGCCTATAAGGCTCTAATTTGCTTAGTTTGCCCTACTGCTTCCTCTTTGAACTCATCACCTTTCATTATCCCCTTACTCACTGCTCCAGTCACACAATCCCATATTCTGATTACATTTTTCTTTATGATATTTATCACCACATGACATATTATGTGTTTATTTTTGTTTTTTTGTTCTTGCACTCTTCCTCTCTCTCTCTCTCAACTAGAATGTAAGCACTTCAAAGTCAGAAATATTGTTTGGTTTTTGTATTCCTATATCTTCACAGACAAGAATATTGTCCAGAAATAATACATCTTCAAAAAGTATTACATAATAAATAAATACATAAAATGACTTCTCTTTCTCATATTTTGTTGGGCCCATAAATCTTTCGTGAAAAATAAAAAAAATACACTGGAAGATTGTGCAGTAGCTAACATTAAAGTATTAATATCTTTGTTACATAAAGAGCTTCTACAAATCAATAAGAAGACACACAAATGACCAAAAAAGATATTAAAAAGTTCAACATCACTAAACATCAGGGAAACGCAAATCAAAATGACAATGATATCATTTCATCCATTGTAACAGCTTTTATCAAAAAAATAAAAAATAAATGCTGGTGAGGATGCAGAGAAAAGGGAATTCTTATATGCTGTTGGTAGAAATATAAACCAGTATAGCTGCTTGTATACAAAAAACAATATGGAGGTTCCTAAAATATCTACAGATAGAAAGACCATATGATCCAGAAATCCTACTATTGGGCATTTATACAAAGGGAAAGAAATCATTATATTGAAAAGATGTCTTTACCCCCATGCTTACTGCAGCACTATTCACAATAACCAAGATAAAATAATCAACCTAGATGTCAAACAACAGATGAATAGATAAAATATGGTATAAACACAATGGAATACTATTCAGCAATAAAAAAGAATGAAATACTGTCATTCAATGCAATGTGAATGGAAATGAAGATATTAAGTGAAATAAGACAGGAACAGAAAGTTAAACACCACACGTTCTCATTCATAGGTGGAAGCTTTAAAAAAAAAAGTTGGTCTCAGAGTGAAAAAGTAGAAGAAAGGATACTAGAGGTTAGGAAGGGTAGGGGGAAGAGAGGGCAAAGGTGAGATTTGTTAAAGAATACAAAATCATAGCTATGTAGAAAGAATAAGTTCTAGTGTTTCATACCACTGTAGAATTACTATAAGTAACAAGAATACATAGCGTCAAGTAGCTAAAAGGAGGATATTGAATGTTCCCAACACAAAGAAAGGATAAATGTGATAAATGTTTGAGATGATAGATATGCTAATTACACAGATCTGATTACTATACATGTATCAAAACATTACTATGTACCTCATGAATATATAAATTACTTGTCAATTATAAAATTAAATTTTAAGAAAATAAATAAGTTTTTAAAAGAAAAAGAACACAAAGACCACAATATTATCTAAGATATTATATTCCACACCACTATTCCTTATGTTTTATGCACATCTATGAACTTTCTAAAGGATTCACTCTCTGCCAAGAATATCCTTTCTCCCTTATTCATCTTGTAAATTCTAAACCATTCTTCTAAATCTATTTTAAATAATACCTACGCAGCAATCGTCTGCAGCTTATCCCAGTGATAATCATAAATAAACATGCATAAACTTCCTAATAAAAATGTAAAATAAAACAATTTTTATTAATTAAATTAAAACACTCATTTAAAATCTGTTGTTTATCATGTTGTATTATATCTGATAGTTTTATATGTTGTCTGCTAGTGGAATGGAAAATTGTAAAACACTTTTGGTAAACAATTTAATGATACATTTTAATGTACTTATCAGATTTTTGAAAAGAGATAAATATTAGAAAGTCAAATAGGGATATGGTATGCATTTACTATATTATGGTATGTATATAAAATATTCTATATTTGAAATATTCATATGCATATAATATTGTAAACTGAAAACAATTTCTCCCTGGACACAGATTCTATTTGGAGTTTGCAAACAATCCTGTTTCTACCTCTGACCCCATGACCCTGTGGGCCCACTCACTGGCACTCCTCCCCAAAGCCTCACTGTTATTGCAATAGGCCCCATTAGCATGATAGCCTGCCAGAGGGACAGCATGGCTGTCTCCTTCTCTAAAAGTCAATGATATCATGGTTATTATGAATGTATGATAGTGGATATCCAACCTGATGAAAGATGTACATCTGTATTTACGTCGTGGAATCTCAAGCCAGGGAAATAACTTCTATTACAGGTAGCTCAGCATTTAAGGGAAACATGTCCCAAAAGATTACTATAGATAATGCTGAAGGTTTAATAGAAGCCAAAAATTTTAGATTCAGTACACCAATCAGAGTTCCTTTTTGGTGTTAAGACTTGACTTGATGAAAACAGGACTAGTGAAAAGCAGTTTGCAGCTATTAATACAGAAGATCCTACACTCACAAGATCATCAGAAAATTCTAATTAGATCTGATACATCTTCTAGTTTCACATACTTTATACCATATTTCTAAATCATATGGGAGGAGATGTAGGAAATCAAGCTGTTCTACAGTTCTGGTCTTTATTAAACCCTTCTGTTCTTTGCTTTGGAAAACACACTTTGAGTTATAGTTCTTTGGATGCCTAGGGGCCATAGGACACCACATCAATTACAGTGTATTATTATTAAACGCATTATTTCAGAACCACATCTGTAGACAGATTTGTTTACACTGTGAAGGCATGCCCAAACCTGTTCTGCCTGATTCCTTTATAGCCTGTGGAGTCCTTTTCTCTCTATGTGCATAAGATGAAAAAAATCAATCATACCCTTTCTCGAAAGGAAAGTATTAGCAGTTTTCTACTGAGGAACAAAATCATGCAGCAATATATTTTTTCAAGATGCAGAAAGATCAGTTGGAAGAGTAAATGTGAAATGATAGCCAAGAAATTTTTGAAAAATAGGAATATTTAAGGATTTTCTCTACCATAAATCAGAGCCACAGTAATGTACATGGAAACAGCATAATATTAGTGCAGGAAATTGGTTCAGTACTAGAAAAGCAGAGCAACAGGACAAAATTGACAATCTAAAAACAGAAATATATGTACTTTATGTGAGTGTGTGTATATTGTGTGAGGGGTGTATGTGTGTGACATATATATACATATGTTTATTTAGGTTGATATTTCAAATCAAAGGGGAAAAGTAATCATCAATAAGTGGCAATCAACAATCAGATATACATTTAGAGAAAATAAAGTTACAGGCTCACATTACACTATAGATAAAAAAGATTTCCAGAAAGATTAAAGAGATAAACATTTTTAAGCTATGAAAGTAACCTCTCTAATTTTCTTTTTATACTTTGACAGTTAAAAAGGTAATTTGTCAGTTGGGCACGGTGGCTCACCCCTGTAATCCCAGCACTTTGGGAGGCCGAGGTGGATGAATCACGAGGTCAGGAGATCGAGACCATCCTGGCTAACAGGGTGAAACCCCGTCTCTATTAAAAATACAAAAAAATTAGCCAGGCACGGTGGTAGGCGCCTGCAGTCCCAGCTAATCGGGAGGCAGAGGCAGGAGAATGGCGTGATCCCGGGAGGCGGAGCTTTCAGCGAGCAGAGATCACGCCACTGCACTCCAGCCTGGGTGACAGAACAAGACTCCATCTCAATAAAAAAAAAAAAAAAAAAGGTAATGTATCTCATACCAATAAAGCAGAATAGAAAGTCCAAAAATTGATGCACACCTCTATGGCAATTCATTTTTGATAAATATTAATGCAATTCAAAGGAGAAGTAAGTCTTTTCAACAAATGGTGCTAGCACAAGTATCCAAATGCAAAAAAAAAAAAAAAAACAACTCTTTGAGCTGTACACTCACACCATATACAAAAATTCACTTGAAATGGAATACAGTCCTAAGTGTAACCAAAATTATAAAAGTTCCAGAATAAGACATATGAGAAATCTTAGCAACCTTGAGTCAAAGATTTCTTACATACAAAAAGCACAATTACAAAAGATTCATAAATTACATTATATCAAAATTAAATGTTTGTTCTTTAAAAGATACTATTAAAACACTGTTAAGAAAATAAAAAATTAAGCCACAGGCTGGGAGAAATATTTGCAAAGCACATATTTGATGAAAGACTTGTAAAAATAAAATGTAAGAACCTCTTTCAACTAAATAATAAGAACACATGCAACTCATTTTTTAAATGGCAATAATTTTAAGTAGATAATGTACCAACAAAAAAAAAATATGTATGGCAAATTAGCCAAGAAAAGAATCTCAACATTATTGGTCATTAGGGAAATGCAAATAAAACCACAATGAGACACCCCTGCATATCCATTAGAGTGGATAAAATTCCAACTGATAAAACCAAAGTTTGGCAAGGACGTTGGAACACCTGCAACTAAAATAAACTGTTGGTGGGAATACAAAATGGTACAATCATTTGGGGAAAAGTTTTGCAGTATTTTATAAAGCAAAACATACATTACCATTTGACCCAAGAAACATGAAAATATATGTCCATGCAAAGACTTGAATTTAAATCATCATGGGGGCATTACTTTTATCAACCACCATCTGAAAACAATTCAAATATCAATCTTCTATGGATAAACAAATTGTAGTATGTCCATATAATGGAATATTAATCAGCAATAAAAAGAACCATCTACTGAAATACTTAGTAATACAGGAATCTCAAAACACTAGGCTAAGTGAAATAAGTCAGACAAAAGACTACACATTTTATATACATATATAAAATATATAATTTATATAACAAAAGACTACACATTATATATAATAATATACTATATATTAATATAGATCTATATATTTTATATATCTTAATATACTATATATTATGATTATAATATATAAATTATATATTATATATCATTTAAAATTTTATAATATAATTATTCAAAATTATATATTATATATAATATATACATAGTTTTATATATTATTATATATTTATATATAAACTGAGTATATAAGTTTATATATATAAAAACAGAAATGCAATACTTTATGTGTGTGAGGGGTGTGTGTGTGTGATATATATATGTTTGTTTAGGGAGATATTTTAAATCAGAGGGAAAAGTAATCATCTATAAGTGGCAATCAACAATTAGATATACATTTAGATAAAATAAAGTTACAGTCTCACATTACACTATAGATAAATAAGATACATGTTTATATCTTATATATGTTTATATAATACATATTATATATAATACATATGTTTATATATCCCTATTTTATGTAAATATATATATTTACATGAAATCTTTTCAGAGTTCAAACTATAGTATTAAAGAAAGACATCCCTGTTTATGGATTGGAAGTTGATATTGTTACAATGTCTATACCACTCACAATGATCTAGAGATTCAATGAAATCCCTACAATTTCCCTACAATAAAATCCCTACAAAAGTTCCAATGGCATTTTTTACAGAAATAGAAAGAATAGAAATAGAAAAAATAATCCTAAACGCATATGAAACCACAAAAGAAACAGAAAAAACAATCCGAAAATATATGAAACCACAAAAGACCCCAAATAGCCAAAGTAATCTTGAGAAAGAAGAATAAAGTTGGAGGCATAACATTCCCTGATTTTAAAATATATCACAAAGCTACAATAATCAAAACAGTATGTTACTATCTTAAAGACAGACATATAGACAAATAGAACAGAATAGAGAACCCAGAAATAAACAGAAGAATACACTGTGAACTAATCTTCCACAAGGTGACAAGAATACACAATAAGGAAAGAATAGTCTCAATAAACAGTATTGGGAAAACTGGATATAGACATGCAAAACAATGAAAATGGAACACTGTCTTACAACATACACAAAAATCAACTTAAAATGAATTAAACAAATAAATATAAGACCTGAGACTGTAAAACTTTTAGAAGAAAACATAGGGGAAAAGCTTTATGACATTGGCCTTGGCAATGATTTAATGGATATGACATCAAAAGCACAGACAAAATCAAAAACAAGTTAGTGGAACTACATTAAACTAAAAAGTGTCTATACAACAATGAAAACAGTCAGTGAAGTGAAAAGGAAAACTACGTAATGGAAGAAAATATTCGCAAACCATATATCTGATAAGGCAGGGGTGATAATGTCTAAAATATATAGTACAGGAAATATATAGGGAAGTCCTATAATTTACAGCAAAACAAAAATCAAACAACCTCATTAATATATGGGTAAAAGACATAGAAGTGGCCACAAGTATATGAAAAAATACTCAATATCACTAATCATCAGGAAAATGCAGATCAAAACCACAACCAGATACCATTTTATGCCAATCAGGATGGCTATCATCAAAAAAACAAAACACAAGTAATGTTGGTGAGGATATGGAGAAATTGGAACCCTAGCATACTCCTGGTAGGAATGTGAAATGCTTTAGCTACTATGAAAAACAATGTGGAGGTTTCTCCAAAAAATTAAAGTAAAATTACTGTATGACCAGAATCCCACTTCTGAGTATTTCTACAAAAGAACAAAAATCGGAAACTTGAAGAGTTATTAGCACTCCTATGGTTCACTGTAGCACTATTACATTTATATAATAGCCAAGAGGTAGGAACAACCTCAATGTCCATTGGGAAATAAATGAATATCAAATGTGTGGAATATATATACAATGGAATACTATCCAGCCTTACAAAAGAAGAAAACTCTGTAACATACGACAACATGGATGAACCTTGGGGACATTATGCTAAGTAAAATAAATCAGTCACACAAACACTGAATGATTCCACATATATAAGGTATCTAAAATTATCAAATCCATAGAATCAAAGAGTGAAATGGTGGCTCCCAGGGCCTGAACAGAGAGGGAAATGGGACGTTACTAATCAACGGCCATAACATATTCATTAAACCAGATGAATAAGCTCTGCTGTACATCATTGTACCTATAGTGAACAATACTGCATTATACACTTAAAAAAATTAAGAGGGAAGATCTCATGCTTAGTGTTCATTTTTACCACAAAAAAATAAGAATTTTTAAAAAGAAGAATAAAACAAAACGTTACAGTATTATAATAGTGTTTAAAAGTAGATTGGTGGTTGCCTGTGGCCAACAGCATGGGGAAGGAATTGAGTGCAAAACGGGATGAAGGATTTGGAGGGGTGGGTAGAAATGCTCTAAATCATGATTGTAGCAGTAATAACACACAATACATATATATCAAAATCTATCAAAACTTTAAAACAGATTAATTTTTTGAACATAAATCATGTCTCAATAAAGCAGATTTTAAAAATATATCAGAATGACAGCCATGAAACAGTCATTATTTGCTGATGACATTTGTTTACATAAGAACTCCAAGAAATCAATAAGATATTAAAATAAATAAGTAAATTCAACATTGTTGCTGATGTTTCAACAAGATTATCTGATAAAAATATAAAACTTTGTTATACCACAATCAATTTGAAAGTGCAACATAACAAAGGAATACATGAGAAAAAGCTTTCAAAGACTCACAACAGCAAAGACATAGAATCAACCTAAATGCCCCTCAGTGGAAGACTGAAGAAAATGCGGTCCGTACACACATGGTCCATATATACCATGGAACACTATGCAGCCATAAAAAAGAACAAGATCACATCCTTAGCAGGAACATGATAAAATATACTGTATTAGTTATATATTGCTGTTTAACACATCATCCCCAAAATTTTACTGCTTAAAACACAAATATTTATTATCTCTCATTGTTTCTGAGAGTCAGGAACCTGGGAAGGCTTAGCTCCAGATTCTGGCTTAGGGTTTCTTGTAAGTTTGTGGTCAAGGTGTTGGCCAGGCTACATTTCTGAAGATTCAGCTGGGGCTGGATGATCTGCTTCCATATTCATTCATGTGGCTGTTTGGCAAGAGACTTCAGTTTCTCACAATATGGGTCTGTGAATAAAGCTCCTCATTACATAGCTTCCACCAGAGCAAGTAAAATGTGCATGCATAAGATTGAGAAAGAGAGAGAACCCAAGATGGAATTCATAGTTGTTTCATAACCTACTCTCAGAAGTGACATGCCATCACTTCTGTTATGGTCTATTTGTTTAGAAGTGAATTATTAAGTATAGCTCACATTCAAGGAAGAAGAGATTACACAAGGTCATCAATACCAAAAGGTAGGGATCACAGGGAGCCCTCTTAAAGGCTGACTACCAAAGACACCCTTAAAAATTAAAAGAGGAGACACTAACAAGGAGAAAATATGTGTAACACATGTGATAAACAAAGAAAGTTTGCAGAATACATAAAGAATTCCAAGAAAGTTAAAAGAAAAAGGCAATAATTCAGATAAAAATAAGCAAATTAACAGAACAGCCCAAATATATGTCTGGTAAATATCTATCTGGAAAGTTGCCTGATCTCACTTATAATCAGAAATAATGTGAAATAAAAATAAACCACACAAATTATTTCATACCCATTCTATTAGCAAAAACTAACATGCCTACCAATATTTGGCAAGGATGTGAGGACATAGTCTCATATACTTCAAATAGAAACATAAATCAGTAAAATCATTTTGGAGAACAATCTGGCAACTCTAATAAAGTTGACAATGGAAATAGTCTATGGCTCAGCAGTTCTAATAATTGATACATATGTTGGAGAAACTCCTATACATGTGTCCCAGACATGAGTCTTTTCCAAACAAGTAAATAATGTTCCCTGCACCCTTGTTTGTTTGTACAAATTCTGGAAACATTCTAAATATTCATCAATAAGGGAATAAATGAATAAACAATTCATAAAATTAATACCATATATCCAATACAACAAATAAACTAAATGTTGAGGTCAGCTCAGTAGTGGAGACCCTAACCCAGTGGCACTAGAGGAATTAAAGACACACACATAGAAATATAGAGTGTGGAATGGGAAATCAGGGTGCTGACAGCCTTCAGAACTGAGAGCCACAGAGTTTACCCACATGTTTATTGACAGCAAGCCAGTGATCAGTATTGTTTGTATAGATTACAGATAAACTAAAACGGGAAACAAAGGGATGGGCTCAAACAAAGGGATGGGCTCTGACTAGTTACCTGCAGCAGGAACATGTCCTTAAGGCACAGATCACTCATGCTATTGTTTGTGGCTTAGGAACACCTTAAGTAGTTTTTTGCCCTCAGTGGGCCAGGTATTCCTTGCCCTCATTCCAGTAACCCACAACCTTCAGCATGGGCGTCATGGCCATCACTAACATGTCACAGTGCTGCAGAGATTTTGTCTACGGCCAGAGTTGGGGCCTGTTCTCAACATGTTCCTCCTTTTGTTTTGCAAGATGATAAAAGCAAAGGCAGCTTTATCACGGTGAGCTACTTATCACAGGAGTCGGAATCTGCATCTGCAGACTACACAAACAACACAGATTAAAAGCACAATCATCATTGAAATCACAGAGCCTCCAAGTGTTTTCATCCATTTTAATGGGTGAATAGCTGCTAATCTGTCTGCAGCTCCCTCAAGCACTCCAGTTCCTGGCATTAAGGTCAGTTGTAACTGGGAGGCTTTATATGTTTGTTCTTTCAATTGCATATGTGGTGTCCCATAGTCCCTGTTTCCCCTTTTCTTCTGCAACTGCTGTTTCAGGGAGAGATTCATTCTTTCCACTATGGCTTGTCCTTGAGAATTATACGGGATACCAGTAATGTGTTTAATATTCCATACAGAGAAAATGTAGCTAGAGTTTGGCTAGTATAGCCTGGGGCATGGTCTGTTTTAGTAGAAGCTGGAATGTCCATCACAGCAAAACACTGCAAAAGGTGACATTTAACATGAACAGAAGACTCTCCTGATTGGCATGTAGCACAAAGTGGGAAAATGTGTCTACACATACATGTACATAAGTTAGTCTCCCAAAGGAGGGAACATTTGTGACATCCATTTGCCAAAGATAGATTCCAATCCTCGAGGATTAACTCCTCCTGTAAAAGATGAGGAATGCACCATTTGGGAAGTTGGGCATCACTGGACAATAGCTTTAGCTTCTTTCCAGGTAATACTGTATCTGCATTTGAGACCAGAGGCATTAACATGGGTTAAATTGTGAAAGTGTCTGGCATTAGATATTGCATTAGCAACTAGGTAATCAGCCATTTGATTCCCTGCAGTCAAAGGTCCTGGGAGAAGTATATGAGCCCTAATATGAGTAATGTAAAAAGAGTGCACTTTACTCCTAACTGTTGTTTGCAATTGGGTAAATAAAGTCATCAGTTGTTCATCTGTATGAAATCATAACTGAGCATTTTCAACTAACTGTGTAGAATGAACCACATATGAAGAATCAGAAATCACATTAACAGGCATATCAAAAGCAGTCAATACCTCAATTACAGCTACAAGCTCCGCTTTTTGAGTTGAAGCATAGGGTGTCTAAAAAACTTTACCTTTTGAGCCAGAAGAAGCAGCTTTGCCATTACTAAATCTATCTGTGAAGACATTTTCAGCACCTTTAATTGGTTTAAATTTAGTTATTTTAGGAGAATCCAATTAATTTCAAAAATTGAAACAACTTTGTTTTAGGAAAATGGTTATCGAGAATACCCACAAAGTCAGCTAAATGGGTTGGCCAAGTAACACTATTTATAAAAGCTTGCTATATCTGTGCCTTCATGAGAGGGACAATAATTTTTCCAGGATCTTATCCATGTAACTTAACAATCTGAGTTCTCCCATTTCCTATCATAGTAGTGATTCGATGCAAATAAGGAGTTAAGAGTCTGTGAATTTATATGTGGAAGAAAAAGCCATGCTACTAAGTCCTGCTCTTGGACAATAACACCAGTAGGTGAAGGCTGAGTCGAAAAAAATTAGCAAATCTAAAGTCTTTTCTCAATCTATTCAATTTATTTGAGTCTTACGCACTTGTTTCTCCATTAGCTGTAACTCTGCCTCAGCCTCCTTTGTTGATTGCTGAGGGCTAGTGAGACTAGGATCTCCTCTAAGGATAGAAAATAGATTACTTATGGCATAGGTAAGAATGCCTAGAGCAGGTCGTATCCAATTGATATTCCCTAGTAATTTGTGAAAGTCATTTAATGTTTTAAATTGATCCCTATGTATGGTTGCTTTCTGTGGCACTATTGTAGTGTCATTTACTACTTGTAGTGTCCCCGAGTAGTAGTCTGAATTTTGTCAGGAGCTATAATAAAACCAACGCTTGGAGAAACCAAGTTTTCCAAGTGATCATAATATTGGAGCATTATTTCTTGAGTGGGGGCAGCACAAAGTATATCATCCATACAATGAATAATGTAACACTGTGGAAATTTTTTATGAGTAGGTTCAATGGCTTGCCCTACATAAGTCTAGCAAATTGTTGGACCGTTTAACATGCCTTGTGGCAACGCTATCCAATGAAAACACTTAGCAGGCTGCAGGTTGTTTGCTGCAGGAATTGTAAATGCAAACCATTCACAGTCTTGCTCAGCTAAGGGGACAGTAAAGAAACAGTCTTTTAAATCTTTGACTGTTAAAGACCAATTTTTGGAAACACAGCAGGAGAAGGCAGCCCTGGCTGTAATGCCCCCATAGTTTGTATAACTGAATTAATGGATCTTAAGTCAGTTAACATTCTGCATTTACCTGATTTTTTCTTAATAACAATGACTGGAAAGTTCCAGGGGGTAAATGTTGGAGCTATGTGTCCTTTTACTAATTGTTCACTAACTAAGTCCTCTAAAGCCTCCAGTATCTCTTTTACCCAGTGGCCATTGTTCTATCCAAATTGGCTTATCCTTTAACCATTTTAAAGATATAGGTTCTGGAGGCTTAACAATGGCTGCCATCAAAAATGATATTCTAAACCTTGGCAGGAACTTTGTCTTTCTGCTTGAAGTGGTTCCTTCAAACTTTGCAAAGTGTTTCCTAGTCCCATACCAGGGACATACCCCATTTCATGCATCATATGTAGACTTCGAGGGTGTTACTCTGGAATTAGAACTTGTGCTCCCCATTGTTGTAATAAATCTCTTCCTCATAAATTTACAGGTACAGAGTTATAATTGGTTGAATAGTCCCAGGTTGTCCATCGGGCCCTTCACAATGCAAAATATACTTCAGGGACTTTACCAACTCCAACTATGTTAAACTGAGCAGGTTGAATTGGCCATTCAATAGCAGATGGCCAGTGCTGTAGAGAAATGACTGAAATGTCTGCTCTTGTATCTATCAAACCTTTAAATTTCTTTCCCTGAATAGTTATTACACAGGTAGGATGTTTATCAGTAATTTGATTTACCAAGTAAGCTGCTTTGCCTTGTTTATTTGTGCTTCCAAATCCTCCTGTTCATTTAATTTCACTTTTCCCCATTTCCACATACAGCACAATCAGAAGCTGTGCTATACACTCTCCTGGCTCTGCTTTCCAGGGAACAGAAGTAGACATAACAATTTGAATTTCCCCATTGTAATCTGAATCAATGATTCCTGTATGTACTTGCACTCCTTTTAAATTTAAACTAGATCTACCTAGAAGTAATCCTACCATCCCCGCTGGCATCATCTGACTACAGACAGCAACATTCTTTAACAGTCTCATTACAAAAGGAAAACCTGGTCCATATTTATTAATAGCTTGTTTAAATTCTTGGAGTAGTTTAAAGGGAAAAGGCTCAAATGTAGCTATAATACTTCCCTGTTGATCTGGGGGGTGTATTCTAACAGAGAACTGCCAAGCCTCTATATCATCCTCTCTTCTAGCTTGCTGGATTCCTGCCTGAATAGAACTGAGAGCAGTCGCTCGAGGCACTGCCCAAACAGTCACTGGGACAACTACTTGTTGCCTAGTGTCCTCCAGAAAACAAAGACTTGGAGGGTCAGGCCACTCTTTTTCTTCAAAATAATGAGGGGGTGCAGAAGGGTAGGGACAAACCTCTCCCTCCTTTGCCACTTTAGCTTTAGCTGGCAAACAAATCTGCTCTGCTCTGTCAATTCTTATGTTACTTCATTATACTCTCCTTCCCCCTCATCATTAGTGTGAAAAGGTTCCAAGGTGGAACAAACCAGAGGCCACACTTGTCCCATTGTTACCCTGATGCTTCCAAGCTCCCCTTCTTACTCAACACAGAGATTGCTTTAGAGTACTAGGGTGTCCTCCAGCATAGTTTCACATTCTCCAACTGTCACTCCAGCAACCCTACACATGGGCATCACTTGCCGAGGCCAGCTCAGTCACGGAGACCCTAATCCAGCAGTGCTAGAGGAATTAAAGACACACACATAGAAATATAGAGTGTGGAATGGGAAATCAGGGGGTTGACAACCTTCAGAGCTGAGAGCCACAAACAGAGTTTTACCCACAGGTTTATTGACAGCAAGCCAGTGATCAGTATTGTTTGTATAGATTACAGATAAATGGGAAACAAAGGGATGGGTTGAAACAAAGGGATGGGCTCTGGCTAGTTCTCTGCAGCAGGAACATGTCCTTAAGGCACAGATCATTCATGCTATTGTTTGTGGCTTGGGAACATCTTAATCAGTTTTCCGCCCTGGGTGGACCAGGTGTTCGTTGCCCTCATTCCAGTAAACCCACAACCTTCAGTGTGGGCATTATGGCCATCACAAACATGTCATAGCGCTGCAGAAATTTTGTTTATGGCCAGTTTGGGGGCCAGTTTATGGCCAGATTTGGGGGCCTGTTCCCAACAGTAAAACTATGAATATCATCATATATAGATCACAAAGCAATATTGAATTAAAAAACAGATTGTGGAATAATATGTGAACCAAATGCATATATGTACAAATATTTCTAATATGCACAAAGCACAATTATACTGTTTATAAATACATTAAAATAGTTAAAGTATCAAAACATGAATCATAAAGATACATCCTAAATTCATGATAGTGACGGACTCTGGGGAAGAAAATAAAAGATCATTATTTGAATAATAAAATTGGAAGAAAAAATGAAAACAATGTATCTTTGTTGGTTCCAGATGATACTATTTTGTTCTTTGTAACTTTCTGTTTCGATTATATTTTTCACAAAATATGCCACTTGAGTACCTGGTCACCATACCCTGACAATCTAAATATGAGTAAGACACGCTCCTTATTCAAAAGAAACTTAGAGTCTCATATCAGTGAGTTCCTGATCCATAAACACCTTAAAATTCAGTGAGTTAAAAGAGCACTCATTTATTCTTCTGGATTTGGGCTAAGGAAAAGCAGTAACACATGAGGCCTTTTGAAGCCTAAGTTTATAACTGGCATGAAATCACTTCACCGAATTTTGTTGGACAAAGCAAGTCACAATGACCATGCCCAGCTTCAAGGAGTGGGAAAGATGGACCTGCATCCTAGTTTCTGTACCACTTCTTCCACTGTACTTCCATTCTGTTCTCCCCGTCCGTCTCCCTTTTTGGTTTTAAGCTTTCTATTAGCATATCATTTCTTTCTGAAGTAGAACTGCAGTACCTTTCAGCATGAAGATTTTGGTTTCTAAAAATCACAAAGAGATTCCTCAGAGGCCAGTTAATACTGAAAGTAGCTCAAAAAGAGTCACTTTTTTCAAAGTTAGATATTTCCGAAGGAAAATGCATAAAAGCAGCCTTACTTCCTTTCTTCATTCAGTTTTAAATGAAACAAAATTAAATTTATTTTAAATTTCATAATGTTTCCAATTAAAGTATCATGTTAACTTAGAATAAAAGCAGTGACGATCCTGTAAATGTCACTTCACTAATTCTTGTTCTTGCTATAAAATGTTTAAAGTAAACAAACAAGGGAAATGGCTATAATAAAGGAAAGAAACAACAAAACTTTAGGTTTGTATGGCTTCTTAGATGGACAGTTATTGGTTTATTGCCACTTTAGATGATGTACAAAGAGATTAAAAACAAAGTATCTTCAGAATTAAGATATTAAGGTAGAAAAATATCCTAAAGTATTAAGGAACAGAGAGATTAAGAGACATGCCTATTTAAGTGGAAACACCAGTTTGGCTTGAGTGTTTTGACTTATCTCCCAGAATTATTTGCACAATATCAAGCTGTAACAATAGATGAATCTGCATTTTTCTTCCTGAGTTGAAGAAAACAGTAGTAAAGAAGGATTGCCATCTATCTGAACAAGCATGACTGAAAAGACCAATAAATTTAGTAATTTTCCAAAACTCTTAGCTTAAGATTATTTTAATCAATACATAACTCTTTTGACATTTATTTTTACCAAAAATTTTCATCTCACCCATATCAGTCTCTAATTTTTATTTAATCACCTTATTTCCATAAATATTTGTGCTCTCATCAGCTGTTGCTTTTCTCATGAGCCATACTGTTCTGTTATCTGAGAACATCCTAAGGGGTCTATTTCAGTATGTTTGGCTGTACTATGATTTCCAATAACTCACCAAAAAAAACAAAAAGAGCTCACCAATTTTAGTCATCTAGTGAAGCAGATAATTTCGAAGATGTCTTTTCTAAGTTCTTCTTACAGTTGAGCCTTCCAATCCTATGATGATTACTTTTATGTGTCAGTTTGACTGGGCCACAGAGTTCCCAGATAATTGATTAAACATTATTTCTGGGTGTGTCTGTGAAGCTGTTTCTGAATGAAATTAACATCTGAATCAGTAAACGGAGTAAAGCAGATTGCTCTCCCCAATGTGGGTGTGCCTTATCCAATCTATTGAAGGCCTGAATAAAGTAAAAGGCTAAAAAAGCAAGAATTCTCTCCCTCTGTCTGTCTGTCTCTGAGCTGGGACATTGGTCTTCAGACTTAGATTCAGACTGGAACTTACACTGACTCTCCTGTTCTCAGGCCTTTGGACTCAAATTGAAACTATATCATTAGTTCTCCTGAGTCTAGATCTCTCCATAGCCATTTGATCCAATTGCTTAATTTATATACATGAATATTGTGTGTAGTAGTAATACAGGATGATAGAATATTAGGACTAGAAAAACCTAGAACCTCTTGAAACCTCTTACAGGTTATCTAAATTGAACCCCTTCATTGTAAACATAAGGAAAAAAATTATAAAAGTTAAGTGACTTACCCTGGCCAAAGTCTATTAAAGACAAAACTGTAAACCAGACGTGTCTTCAGATTGTCTTTATCCAGTCTTCTTTCCACTCCACTAAATTGTTGTTTTTATAGCTGTAACTACAGTTTGCCCTGAAGTCTCTGCACTTTCTCTCATGGTCTCTCATTATGAACATAAGACACTAGAAGATGGCTAGTTGAATGCAGGCATGGGTGTAATCTACTCCCCTGTAGAAGAGAATAAAGTTTAACCATATATCCTCCCAAGTAGCAATCAGCCAGTGGCACATAGGTACTAACCACTGATATTGAATGATCACATTCATAAGACTAACTTCCCACAACAAAATTATGGTGATTATAGGTAAATAACAGATTATATTGTACTGCCTCTTCATTTATCTAGCCTCAAAACATTTTTCCAAATATTTAAGGGGCAAAGTCCTTGTTGGGGTAATTTTACAGTAAGTCACAAAATGAAGTATTAAGAAAATTAATTCATTCCACAATTCAAAGTCGGAAGCAAGTGCTTGGGACGGATGATTGAAAGCCATTTACACAGGCAAACTCCCTGTAAGACAAAACATGCAGAAACTGAGGAATATCAAGAAACTATTCACATACTGAACACCAAAAGAGACTTCATGCTATTCAGAGAGGGGATCTAGATCTGAGAATACAGCACAGATTACCAACTGGATACTGTCTATTTGATAACTCTAGATTCAAATACTATTAGGTTGGTGCAAAAGTACTTGTGGGTTTTGCAAGTTCATTTAACCAGAATTTCCAGGACTTAACCTACTTAAATTATCAGATACCCAGAGTTTAGATACTAACTTCAAAAGATATCAACAATTTAAAAAATATGACCCTTCTCCAGCATCTTCCAGATGCATTTTCTTAATTTAGATTCCATTAAATGAATGAGTNAGTTCTAATAATTGATACATATGTTGGAGAAACTCCTATACATGTGTCCCAGACATGAGTCTTTTCCAAACAAGTAAATAATGTTCCCTGCACCCTTGTTTGTTTGTACAAATTCTGGAAACATTCTAAATATTCATCAATAAGGGAATAAATGAATAAACAATTCATAAAAATTAATACCATATATCCAATACAACAAATAAACTAAATGTTGAGGTCAGCTCAGTAGTGGAGACCCTAACCCAGTGGCACTAGAGGAATTAAAGACACACACATAGAAATATAGAGTGTGGAATGGGAAATCAGGGTGCTGACAGCCTTCAGAACTGAGAGCCACAGAGTTTACCCACATGTTTATTGACAGCAAGCCAGTGATCAGTATTGTTTGTATAGATTACAGATAAACTAAAACGGGAAACAAAGGGATGGGCTCAAACAAAGGGATGGGCTCTGACTAGTTACCTGCAGCAGGAACATGTCCTTAAGGCACAGATCACTCATGCTATTGTTTGTGGCTTAGGAACACCTTAAGTAGTTTTTTGCCCTCAGTGGGCCAGGTATTCCTTGCCCTCATTCCAGTAACCCACAACCTTCAGCATGGGCGTCATGGCCATCACTAACATGTCACAGTGCTGCAGAGATTTTGTCTACGGCCAGAGTTGGGGGCCTGTTCTCAACATGTTCCTCCTTTTTGTTTTTGCAAGATGATAAAAGCAAAGGCAGCTTTATCACGGTGAGCTACTTATCACAGGAGTCGGAATCTGCATCTGCAGACTACACAAACAACACAGATTAAAAGCACAATCATCATTGAAATCACAGAGCCTCCAAGTGTTTTCATCCATTTTAATGGGTGAATAGCTGCTAATCTGTCTGCAGCTCCCTCAAGCACTCCAGTTCCTGGCATTAAGGTCAGTTGTAACTGGGAGGCTTTATATGTTTGTTCTTTCAATTGCATATGTGGTGTCCCATAGTCCCTGTTTCCCCCTTTTTCTTCTGCAACTGCTGTTTCAGGGAGAGATTCATTCTTTCCACTATGGCTTGTCCTTGAGAATTATACGGGATACCAGTAATGTGTTTAATATTCCATACAGAGAAAAATGTAGCTAGAGTTTGGCTAGTATAGCCTGGGGCATGGTCTGTTTTAGTAGAAGCTGGAATGTCCATCACAGCAAAACACTGCAAAAGGTGACATTTAACATGAACAGAAGACTCTCCTGATTGGCATGTAGCACAAAGTGGGAAAATGTGTCTACACATACATGTACATAAGTTAGTCTCCCAAAGGAGGGAACATTTGTGACATCCATTTGCCAAAGATAGATTCCAATCCTCGAGGATTAACTCCTCCTGTAAAAGATGAGGAATGCACCATTTGGGAAGTTGGGCATCACTGGACAATAGCTTTAGCTTCTTTCCAGGTAATACTGTATCTGCATTTGAGACCAGAGGCATTAACATGGGTTAAATTGTGAAAGTGTCTGGCATTAGATATTGCATTAGCAACTAGGTAATCAGCCATTTGATTCCCTGCAGTCAAAGGTCCTGGGAGAAGTATATGAGCCCTAATATGAGTAATGTAAAAGAGTGCACTTTACTCCTAACTGTTGTTTGCAATTGGGTAAATAAAGTCATCAGTTGTTCATCTGTATGAAATCATAACTGAGCATTTTCAACTAACTGTGTAGAATGAACCACATATGAAGAATCAGAAATCACATTAACAGGCATATCAAAAGCAGTCAATACCTCAATTACAGCTACAAGCTCCGCTTTTGAGTTGAAGCATAGGGTGTCTAAAAAACTTTACCTTTTGAGCCAGAAGAAGCAGCTTTGCCATTACTAAATCTATCTGTGAAGACATTTTCAGCACCTTTAATTGGTTTAAATTTAGTTATTTTAGGAGAATCCAATTAATTTCAAAATTGAAACAACTTTGTTTTAGGAAAATGGTTATCGAGAATACCCACAAAGTCAGCTAAATGGGTTGGCCAAGTAACACTATTTATAAAAGCTTGCTATATCTGTGCCTTCATGAGAGGGACAATAATTTTCCAGGATCTTATCCATGTAACTTAACAATCTGAGTTCTCCCATTTCCTATCATAGTAGTGATTCGATGCAAATAAGGAGTTAAGAGTCTGTGAATTTATATGTGGAAGAAAAGCCATGCTACTAAGTCCTGCTCTTGGACAATAACACCAGTAGGTGAAGGCTGAGTCGAAAAAAATTAGCAAATCTAAAGTCTTTTCTCAATCTATTCAATTTATTTGAGTCTTACGCACTTGTTTCTCCATTAGCTGTAACTCTGCCTCAGCCTCCTTTGTTGATTGCTGAGGGCTAGTGAGACTAGGATCTCCTCTAAGGATAGAAAATAGATTACTTATGGCATAGGTAAGAATGCCTAGAGCAGGTCGTATCCAATTGATATTCCCTAGTAATTTGTGAAAGTCATTTAATGTTTTAAATTGATCCCTATGTATGGTTGCTTTCTGTGGCACTATTGTAGTGTCATTTACTACTTGTAGTGTCCCCGAGTAGTAGTCTGAATTTTGTCAGGAGCTATAATAAAACCAACGCTTGGAGAAACCAAGTTTTCCAAGTGATCATAATATTGGAGCATTATTTCTTGAGTGGGGCAGCACAAAGTATATCATCCATACAATGAATAATGTAACACTGTGGAAATTTTTTATGAGTAGGTTCAATGGCTTGCCCTACATAAGTCTAGCAAATTGTTGGACCGTTTAACATGCCTTGTGGCAACGCTATCCAATGAAAACACTTAGCAGGCTGCAGGTTGTTTGCTGCAGGAATTGTAAATGCAAACCATTCACAGTCTTGCTCAGCTAAGGGGACAGTAAAGAAACAGTCTTTTAAATCTTTGACTGTTAAAGACCAATTTTGGAAACACAGCAGGAGAAGGCAGCCCTGGCTGTAATGCCCCATAGTTTGTATAACTGAATTAATGGATCTTAAGTCAGTTAACATTCTGCATTTACCTGATTTTTTCTTAATAACAATGACTGGAAAGTTCCAGGGGTAAATGTTGGAGCTATGTGTCCTTTTACTAATTGTTCACTAACTAAGTCCTCTAAAGCCTCCAGTATCTCTTTTACCCAGTGGCCATTGTTCTATCCAAATTGGCTTATCCTTTAACCATTTTAAAGATATAGGTTCTGGAGGCTTAACAATGGCTGCCATCAAAATGATATTCTAAACCTTGGCAGGAACTTTGTCTTTCTGCTTGAAGTGGTTCCTTCAAACTTTGCAAAGTGTTTCCTAGTCCCATACCAGGGACATACCCCATTTCATGCATCATATGTAGACTTCGAGGGTGTTACTCTGGAATTAGAACTTGTGCTCCCCATTGTTGTAATAAATCTCTTCCTCATAAATTTACAGGTACAGAGTTATAATTGGTTGAATAGTCCCAGGTTGTCCATCGGGCCCTTCACAATGCAAAATATACTTCAGGGACTTTACCAACTCCAACTATGTTAAACTGAGCAGGTTGAATTGGCCATTCAATAGCAGATGGCCAGTGCTGTAGAGAAATGACTGAAATGTCTGCTCTTGTATCTATCAAACCTTTAAATTTCTTTCCCTGAATAGTTATTACACAGGTAGGATGTTTATCAGTAATTTGATTTACCAAGTAAGCTGCTTTGCCTTGTTTATTTGTGCTTNAAAAAAAAAAAAAAAAAAAAAAAAAAAACAGTTCATCATAAAGTCACTGGGATAATGTCATCAGCACACACTCCAAATTATACTTCAACTATTACTATAGGTTTTCATTTAAAAATGATTTATGGCAATTTCCTTTGTTTGCATGCTTCTGATATCTGGTCTCTGAGTCAAAAGATAAAAGAATCCCACTACTTCTACATTAAATTTGGAAAGCAGTATTAGTTTCCTGTAAATTTGTGTTCATCATATTGTTGTATTACAAAGCATTGGCAACAACCAATGATCAAAAAGAAATGGGACTTTTTTGCTGGAGAAGTAGAATTAAGCCCTGAATCTTACCACCTCCACACATACACACATATATCTGTCCTCCACACACACATCTACACATATCCTAACACTCTCTAAGGCTAACCCTCATTCCAATTTCCTCTTACAAATGCCAAGATGGAGGCAGAGTTCAGTTTGATTTCTGTGGTGTTTGTTTTTAACAACTGAACCCAAACCTACCTTAATTATGGCCACCATAAATGAATTAAATTAGAAGAATTTGCTGAGAAAACCAATTTTCTGACAGTCTAAATGTGAGTATTACTAAGCCAACAAAAAAGCCTTCATATTGGTATAATCTACTTGCATCACCTAGAAGGGAACACAGAATAAAGAACTCATTAAAAATATAGTTGATCCAGTGTAGTTTACAACATATCCTGAGTAGATGAGTGTGGCGAGGGGGCATACTGGACACTGGAACCAACTACATCCAGAAGTGAAAAATGGCCAGATTGTACCTAAGTAGGTAATCCACAGATGAACGATAGTTACACTGATAATAATGTAGCAACTACTTATTTCTCTAGTTTAATAATATTGGTACATAAAACTCACCAGCAAAGGAGAACATACACATTGAATGCAGCTACAAGTGACCATTTCATAAAAATGCTTTCAATATTTAAAAAAAAAAAAAACCCTGTCTTCACTGACCTATTCTCATTCTGTTCAAGATACTTCCCCACAGCTTCAGATTCTCACTCACCAAATGCCCTTCGCATCACATGTGTTCATCCTACTTAAACTGGCTGAGTAAGGCTGTATTGTATGTGTATTAGGTAAATCTTTCCTATGATACTTGCCAAAAAATATGTTTTCTTTTGTCTTATGGTAAGTTTCTTCAGGTTAGATTCTAGTTGGGAGATATCACTCAAACTGCTATATTTATTTATTTTGACACTAAAAAATAATTTTACTTGCTACAGAGTGGAAATATAATTTAAACATCTGCTGCTGAAACACCCGTCTTTGATACAAGGCATATTCATTGGCACAGTAATAAGCACTCCCAAAAATAAATACATAACACACACTCTAAACACATTTGTACCACACGTTGAAAAATAAAAGGAACAGATTTCCTTTTGGATCATGGATAAATGTATCATTTCTCTGGAAAACAAGGCTCAGCCAATTTGTCAAAATTACTGAGTTCAAAGTAGGAAGGTTTTTTTTTTTAGCCTACTAGATTTTTGATATTTGAACTTAATAAAGAGGCTTTAAATAGCCTTCTTGTGCATGTTGTCACTCCGAAAATAAGAACTATAAGCTTCTTCTTTTAAATTGCTCCCCTAATGTTCCCAGAAAGCCAGAGAGATTTAAGCCAAAGAGCTCACCCCATGCCTTCTATCTCATTCATGAATTTCTAGAGCTCCAACTAAAATTGAAAGTAATTTACATCTGCAATAGTCAGACTGAATTAAATTTCATGTTCAATCTACACCCCCCAGAAATGTTGAAGTTATGAAGGCATTATGAACTTATAATACCAGGCAAATTCCAGGCAGCCCTGTGACTTCATTCCAGGTGGGATTCTTAAGTTAATGAAGCTAAGCGTACTTGCTCTCTGCCATGTTACAAATAACTATATCCAAGTCCTGGAGTCTACTACGGCTTCATCTGTAGCTCTGCTACTTATCTTCGAAAATCAGCAAGAGATAAAAGTTCCATTTTAAACACTTAATAAGCAGCAAGCATACATTCAAAAGAACTGTCTTCTATACATTATCCTGGAAAGTCTTCATATCTTTTAAAAGAAAAGTGATTTCACAGATGCGCTTGAATAAATAAAGGAAATTTTCGGTTGCCTGAAATAAAAGGTCTCTTTAGTCAATGAACCAGAAACAAAGACTGCTTGAAAAAACATGGCTTGTTCAATTTTGAAAGTCCTGTTAACCACTCCACTGAGCTCTCCTCTAGAATCAAAATGTTAAGTCTTTTGTCTTCCTGTCATGTATTGTAGAAACAAAAATATTCATAAAAGAACTCTTTTTTTCATATGAAAGTACTAGAGTCATACATATGGGGTTCATATTTAAATTTAAATAACACTCATTTTGTCTTAACATTTGATTGTCATTTTAACTTTTACATTAATCCATAGATTTACACTTTGCTTATTATTATTAGCTTATGTGTTCAGATTTCTTAAGAGTGTCATGTGACCTTTTAAATTTAATATAAATTAGAAATATTCCGTACTCTCCACCACAGTCAGAAGTCCACATTGTTACTTAGACGTCTCCATCTCTCCTGTCAAACAGCAAAATCAAGTCAACAGGTGTGAGCTTGAGAAGCAGCCTTAGTCATCCCAAACTACACTCCCCTATCTGCTTGGCGCTCATAGCTCTACTCCCCTTTAGTTTTCCCCAGTTCAGCTTTGACCCCTGGTCTTCCTACTGTGTGGCTCTTGGTCATTGCTAAATGACTTAAAGGTATTTTTCCGTCGATCTTCTCCTTCATCCTGAGTGATTCTAAACTCTCACTCCTGGTGGCTCCTCCATTTCCAGTTTGAAGAGATCTTCTTATTTTATATGATTTTTAGATAATTAGGATGAGTAATAGTTACTTCAGTTCTTATGGAGATGGGCTCATTTTTAGCAAGTAGCCAAAAATATGTCCAAATTATGTGTTCAGTGAGTAAGCTGTCTATACACACATATATGGCTTTTCCCAAGCCTCAATCAGTCCATTAGCTATCGCAGCCTACATTTTATATATAAACATGTGCCATCCTGGCTCACTGCAACCTCCGCCTCCTGGGTTCAAGCGATTCTCATGCTTCAGCCTACCAAGTAGCTGGGATTATAGGTGTATCCCACCATGCCTGGCTAATTATTGTATTTTTAGTAGAGACAGGGGTTTCACCATGTTGGCCAGGCTGGTCTCAAATGCCTGACCTCAAGTGATCTACAGGCCTCAGCCTCCCAAACTGCTGGTATTACAGGCATGAGCCACCATGCCTGGCCAAAAAAATTTTTAATGATTTTCCTAAAATACATTTTCTATGTGATTCAGCCTAAATGGGGTAAATAAAACACATCCACTATTATCCAGGACTTTGCTACACATACACACAAAGTAAGGGACAGATTTCTGGCTTCATGACAGTTACTAGCAAATTTCCTAGTCTCTCATTACTTATTTCCCCAAAATGTTCCCCAACATGAGACAATGTTCAATTTAAATCTTAAACCTAAGGTGTGTATCAATCTTCATTCCTATTTTTAAGGGTATGGCTTATTTGATTTCAGTAAATGTGGTAATAACTACCCTATGCACAACACAGCCAATTTAGAACCATTTTTTATAATTTTTCTTTTTCCAATTTAAGATCACTAGGTATAAACTGAGTTATTCTAAGTGGAAGAGAGTCTAACATCAGTTGCTATTTAAATCCTGACATACTGTCATCTGTTGCTTTATAATTTGTGCCAAATTACTTCAGCCCAAAGCAAAGCACATGAAATTCTCATTATTAAATTTGCATATACTGAAGTTATTACTAAACTTTGAAACATTAAATATGACATGGTTACAGTTTAGTCCAAACTTATGAGCATTGGTAAGAACAGAAAAAAGTTAATATATCATCTATAGATATAAATATAAAATGAAATATACTCCTGCTATAATTCTACTACTAATGGAGAACAGAAAATTCAAACAGGCCCATTAACAACAAAGACATTACAAAAGGTGGAATCCTCTTCAAAATATCCAACAGAAGCCACACTTTGTTAAAAATTAGGTGTTCACCAAGCAACTACTCATTGTATGAACTTGAATTTGCCCAACCTTGGGTATTGGAGGTTCTCAGTATCATAAGATTAATTTTCTATAAGCACATCAA
The DNA here is from genome assembly GCF_001698545.2 of Rhinopithecus bieti. Lineage (NCBI taxonomy): Eukaryota > Metazoa > Chordata > Mammalia > Primates > Cercopithecidae > Rhinopithecus > Rhinopithecus bieti. The sequence goes on along the minus strand of NW_016808467.1, from coordinate 595,359 downwards.
CAGATATTCAAATAAACATTTTTGTCTCCTTCTAATGCTTCATATAAGGATAATCTTGGTAGGTCATAAACGTATTTCAAAAATATAACTTAAATGAGTTTTGTAACTCATGTAGAATGATCTTCATAGTCAATAAAATTCAAATATTGTTACTTTGAAGCCACCTCTTAAAAATCTTGCAGCCATAAAATTATAAAGATAAAATACATCTTTAAATGTTCTAGTCACACACCTCACATTATAGAAGAAAAAGGAAAGGAAGTCTAAAGAAGACAAATAATTTGCTTAATGTTATAGACTTAGTTATACTTGTAAAACCAGAACTATTACCTAGAACTAATTACTGGATCCAGAAATAAATTATAATATTACCTGAAGCTCTTTAATATCTCTTATTTCTGTGTAAAAAAAATATTTGCCAGGTTAAACAAGCAACAGATTTCATTTGATTAACTGATCTTCAAATAATTTTCAAACTCACGCAACTGAAGATTACTAACAAAAATATCCATGAAGATAATCAAATATATGTAATAAAATACATGGAATAAAATTTTTGCCTTCAATTTGAAGATGTGCAAATTCAAATTTTCAAAAGTACTGAGAAGAGTAAAATGAGATGCCATTTCTTTGCTTGTCAGGGTCTATATCAGAACTTTTTCTTAAAATGCTTTTGAAAAGGCCATAACTGATTATAAATCAGACTATTAATTTATCCATAGATTTTGATGTGGAAATTGACTTCAAGGCATATATTACTAAGGAAATAATCCAAGAAACTCACAAATATTTATTTACAAAAATGCTCCTCACAATGTATAATGGCAAAGAAGGAGGAGGAAGAGGAGGAGTAGGAGGAAAAGGAGGTAGAGAAGAAGAAAGAGGAGAAGGAGAAGAAGAAATTTAAATGACCATCAAAAAGAAAATAATTATGGAAGAGTCATATGATAAAATACTATGCAGTCATTAAAAATTATGTTTTAGAATAATTTTAGTGACAAAGAAATAAAGAATCACAATACTACAATACATTTTAAACCCCAGGTATCAAATAATCATACAATGTGATGCAATTTTACCATATATGTTTATAAAAATGATAAATAGAAAGCAACATATATAAAAATATTAGCAGTGGTTATCTCTGGGTAATAGAGGTATACAAGATATTCTTCAATCTTATACTTCCCATATTTTTCTAATTGTTTGCAATGAACATAGGCTATTCTTAGAAATAGAAATACAAATTTTTAAAGGCAAGGGAATCTGAAAGCACCATTTTATAGCACAATTGTATTCCCATTCCTCTGTCAATAGAGTCTGTATGCTGTACTCTCTAAGAGCCCTGTCTCAGTTTTGCTTATTACTTATCCCAACCAGCACTTCCTCCCCCCCATACCTTCCATTTCTTTGTTTATTAATATAGTCTCAACCTAGGATGCACAGAAGAGAAAGTTAAATGTTTTTAATATGCTTAAGCATATCCCAAAATAAGCACATAAATTCCAGCTTGGAGTTAAATTCTGAGGTCCCAAACCTCTGAGCCAAAAGGTCAGTAATGCGTTTCTTAGTAGTTTGTTACTGATAAAGGAAGTGAATGCTTGGTTTTCAAATGAAAGAATACTTATCCATAGAAAGAGGGAAAGGTAGAAGCTACTGGAAATAAAATTCTCCTCTGACATTAGCTTGAGCTTCTTAACTCTTATCAAGTTTAATGCATAGAGTCTTTAGGGAGTCATTCTGATTCCTCTGTGTAATGGGACATAAAGTTATTACAAACTCTGTATTAATACCCCAAATATAAATACACAGGGATATGCTTTAGACGTTTTGCCCCTTCCAAATCTCATGTTGAAATGTGACAGCCAATGTTGGAGGTGGGCCTACTGGGAAGGGTTTAGGTCATGAGTAGGGACCCTCATGAATGTCCTGTCCTCATGGTAGTGAGTTCTCACTCTATGAGTTCACACAAGCTCACACAGGCTCTAGTTGTTTAAAACAGTCTGACACTTCCTCCCTCATTCTCTTGTTCCCTCTCACCATGTGATGCGCTTGCTCCCCCTTCATCTTCCATCATGATTATAAGCTTCTGAGGCCCTCATCAAAAGTAGATGCCAGCCAGCACTATGCTTCTTATACAGACCACAGAACCTTGAGCCAAATAAACCTCTTTTCTTTATAAATAACCCAGCCTCATGTATATTATAGCAACACAAAACAGATTAACACATACTGGCTTGACAAAACATTGTCAAAATATCTAGGACTAAAAGAAATTAATTTACATGCACTCTTCATGAAACCCTACCAAAATAACACCTGGTGGAGACTGGATATTTAAAAACAATTTCAGTTAACCTTATGTCTAAAAACCCCATTACTATTCTGAGTATAATAAGCAATTACTCTGCATATCCTATACAGCCAGAAATTTATTGGACTAATGGTTATATTTGATTTTAAAAAAAAAAAAGATATAACAAGATATTCTCATTACTCCACTAACTTGCAGGAAAGTATTTGTTAGTTCCCAATCACATAAGGCACACAATATTTACCCTGGCATTCTAAGCCTTTCCCAGTTTTAGACACTGGGGACTGACGTACTCTAAAATAAATTAGTAGTCTGATTTATAATCAGCAAACATCAATTGACATTGGTCTTGAGATTTGGGCCTAAGAAATCTGGAGGCCAGACTCTGCATCTGAAGGGATACAACCAACATACCATAGCACCCATAAGACTGATTGAGGCCTGAACAGCCAGTTGCCCTGCCACATACTTTCATGCTACTTTTTTCCTATCCTTGACCACAGACACACACACACACACACACACACACACACACACACACACAACCACCACCACAAGTGCCAAAGAATGAATAAAAGTGCTAGCTTTTAATGGGAGCATCTACCATTTTCCCTCCCAAGTGATCAGGATGCTTTTATAGCAAATAGAAAATGGCCCTTAAGAATCACTCTTCAGATCACTTGACTGTGTCAGTCCTGAGGAAAACTTGCCATATTGCTCACTCTCAGACATTCCTTTGTGTAGACTCTATACAGCTGAGCCATCACATTTAGCTTAAAGAAAAAGTCAGTTGTTCTAAACCTTGGTATTAACCAAAGCTAACTATTCCTTTCTTTTCCATCTCTGTTTATTTTGTTTCTAATTTCTTACCATCCTGCTTATCTCCCATTTCTTTCACCCTATCCATCATCACTTCCTTCTACTTCCCTCTTGGGTCAGCCACATATCTAAACCTTCCCTTTCTAGGAGGGAGTGCTCATCATACACACACACGCATGCGCGCACACACACACACACACACTCATGTTGTCACCCAAGTTTCTGTTCTGAGTGTCTCAAAGTCCTTATGTATAATAAAAATTAGTCACATGTGTTGAAGGATACTACAAAATGAAAACAGCACACATGGTATCAGAAAGTTCTAATAATACCTGAAATGATAAGATAAAGGAGAAATATTACTGTAACACTATCTTAATGGAGAAGCTCTGTTACACTCAGCTGTTGGTTGATAGATTATGTTGAGTATAGGTCATGGGAGATAAAATTAAAAATTTGATAAGTACTAACTTAAAATAATTAATATTAAATTATGTGAAAGCCTAAAGAAAATAGTGTCAAGTTGTTAGCCTCTGTTTATTTTTCTTTTTGCCATGGCTAGTCTCTCCAGTTTGACACATCAGATATGTAATTTTTAAATTTCATCTTTACTATATCAATTTTTTTTAGTGAGACATGGTGTCGCCCTCCCAGGCTGGAGTGCAGTGGTGCAATCATAACTTGCTGCAGACTCAAACTCCTGGGCTCAAGTGATCCTCCCACCTGAGCCTCCCAAAGTGCTAGGATTACAGATGTATGCCACTGTGCCCAGCCCTGTATCAATAATTAATGGAAAGTTACAGAGATTCTAATCAAATTAAATTTTTTTCGTTACACATCTTGACAAGGAAGAAAACATATGAAAGCTAACAGGAGTATTGTAAGACAGTGTTTCAGAAATTGAAGGTCACAAACCAACTACCAGAATTATTCAAAGTGTTCCTGAAAACAATAGATATATAACAATAATAGGGATTAGCTAAAACATATCACAAAAGACTCTCTGAGTTAGGGCCTGAGAATTAGCATTTTTAAACGCTCTCAACTGAGTCTCATGCATCTGAGAACTACTGCTGTAAGAGACATTTTCCAATAGCTTGTCAAACCCAAAGCAAGTTACCATCCATCTTTCCTCATTAAAAGTCAATATGACTTTCCTGTTTTTATTCTCAAGTGCCAGATAATTCAAAATAAACTGGCCAATATCATTGTTTATCTAAATCACCAGTACCAGCCTTTGTTTATTATATTGCATTTTCCAGAATACATCCAAATCTGTTTTCTCAAAGATTCATAGTTGGCACAGGTAGTACAACTGGCTTTACACAGAGATGTTTAAGTACTAAGAGCCAAGCTTAACTACCTCTTGAACTGGTATCTGAATGGGAGATATACTAACTTAAGGCCTTGAATATCAGTTGAAGAAGACATATCTAACAATAAAATACCTATATAATTGGAAATAAGTTTTCTAAAATTAGATTATGTATTACAGGCTCTGAATTTTATAATTATTTAATTATAAATGATCATTATTTTAATTGCATAGTATCTCCAAAATATAATCAATGATTTCTGAAAACAACGTTAACTGTTTGTATATATGAGAATAAAATATTAAGATATATTAATAAAATGTTTAATAACAATGACATAGTGGAGGATAGAAGATGCATAGAATAGATAACTCTTTGACAAACATTCTTCATTTCATAGGAAATCTGAGAAGTTGCAAAGATCCTCATTCCAAATACAATGTATCAAAGAAAGGAAATACAAGGCATATTTTTAATTATCTTAAATTTGTCTTAAGTCACTATTAATAATCAACAGCTTACACACACACACACAAAAAAAAGATGACTATTTTAGTAGGGAATAGAATGGAAGAATAGGACCAATAGAAATTGAACACATCTTGCTGAGATTTTATTAATTCTGGAGGAGGAAAATTGGAATTTAAAGCCAGAACTTCTCTGCTTAAATTAATTTTAATTTGTATCATTTCATTCCCCGGCATGACTTTAATCATTCTCAACTTATTAGATTGGTGAAAAAGTAATTGCAGTTTTTGCCACAATCATAATTCTGATGTAGGTGGTTTGGGAGCTTCACTTTCTAAAACACTGTTTTATAATACTCCTGTTAGCTTTCATATTCTTTCTTCCTTGTCAAGATGTGTAATATAAATCTCTTTAGAATCAGAAACATTTCTAAAGTTCTGAATTAATATCCTCTAGGTATTGTATTCCATAGTTAAAATTGCTAGAAATATTCTGGCACTCAGGCTACATATATAGCTATATATATATTTGGTCTACAAATGCTTATTACTACATAGAAGCATGATTCATTTGCATCAGAACAATATAGATCATCAAATGATTAAGTATAAAATAAACAAAGCTTTATCATTCAGGGCCCTAATTATGTTAGTCAATAAAAAATTCTGGTTACATCCCTGTCATCCAATACCTTGTAGAGTAGGTGATAATCAGCAACACAAAATTTTAACAATTCTAGAAAGCAATACATAAATTATTTTCTTGTGTTATTCTGGTTACAAACCATGATACTTATTTACTTTTCAGAAATTTTAGGAATTTTGTGATGAGAGAATGGAACAGAGTAAATTGAATGCTGGTCTTATAAATTGAGCTAGGAAGCAGCCACTCGAATTCTATCTTATGAAAGAGATTGAGAATTCATATGATTTCTTCCTTAAATGTTGGTAGAAGTTACCAGTGAACCGATCTGGCCCGGTACTTTTCATTTTGGATAATCTTGAATTTTTGAAACTAGAGAATATAGTGGTGATTTCTTTTCATAAGCTTTTAATTAAAAACTTCAAAGGACTTCTGCTTCCAGCCAAGATATTGTAACAACTAACAAGACCTGGATTTACTTTCCCATCTAAAGCAACAAAAAGAGTTGAACACAATATGTGAAACAATGGTTTTTAAGACATTTGAGATTAGGCAACAAAGGACAGTGATCCCTAGCAGGTGAAAAACAAAATAAGGGGAATCTCGCAATTGCCAGAACTTACTGCCTTGAATTTCCAAACAATAGCAAAAGGACAGGGTACCCAAGTGTATTAGTCCATCTTTTTAATTCTATGAAGAAATACCCAAGACAGGGTAATTTATACAGAAAAAGAGGTTTAATAGATTCACAGTTCCACATGGCTGAGAAGGCTTTAAAAACATGGTGGAAGATAAAGGAGGAGTAAAGACACATCTTACATGGCACTAGGCAAGAGGGCTTGTGTAAGGGAACTCCCATTTATAAAACCATCAGATCTCATGAGACTTATTCAATACCATGAGGACAGTATAGGAAAAACCCACCCCCATGATTCAATTATCTCCCACCAGGTCCTTCCCACAACATGTAGAGATTATTGGAACTACAATTCAAAATAAGATTTGGGTGGAGACACAGCCAATCTTCTTGGGTTTTCTGCCTAATCAATGAGATTCCCTGAGTTGAGGTGATAAAACTGGGATACTGGGGAGACCAGGGTACTTAGAGATCACAAAACAAAGTAATGGAAGACAGAGGTCTGCACATGGAAAAAAATTCAGGTACCTGTAGAGAGTTCTCCTTAAAGCAACCTGTGAATACTGATCAGCACATGTGTGTGAGGAAACTATTCATGGCCAAGGAAATAACTACCCAAAACGATTAGAAAGAACATGATTGTTATGGACTGAATATTTGTGTCCTTCCCCAAAATTCATATGTTAAAATCTAATCCTCAATGTAATGGTATTTGGAGGTGGAGTTTTTGGAAGGTAATTAGGTCATGAAGGTGGGGTGCTCATGAATGAGATTAGTGCCATTATAAGAAGAGGCCTAAGAGCTAGCTCACTCTCTATCTACCATGAGAGGACACAAAAAGAATCTGCCAGTCTGCAACCCAGAAGACAGCTCTAAGCTGAACACAACCACACTGGCACCATGATCTTGGACTTCCAGTCTCCAGAACTGTCAAAATAACTTCCGTGAAAAATAAATCTCTGTTGTTCATAAGCCAACCAGCCTAGTGTACTTTGTTATAGCTGCCACAACTAAGACAAGTAGCCAACACTCACCCAGGCCCAGTAATAGTGCCTGTTTCCACCAGATTAGAAATCTCGTAATTCATAGAAACTGGTAGAATGTGCAGAAGGATCTTGACTCAGTCGTGGAACAAAATTGTCCCTAGACTAAATGCTACTCTGGTTTCACATAAGAAGTCTTAAAAGCAAGACTCAAAAGTATCAAACAGTTCTAAGACCTTGACTGTGTCCCAGAACAAAGTTCAAGAATATTTACAGAAATAGGAAAATATCCAATACACAATAAAGTAAAAATTCACAACGTTTGACATGCAATAAAAAATTAACAGGCATGTAGGGATGCAGGAGAGTATATGCCATGATAGGAGAAAAAACAATTTGGAACCAATACTGACAGTGATATTAATCAGCAGAAAAAAATATTTAAAAAGTTAGAACTGCATTTCATATGTGCAAAAAGTTAAGTGGAGACATGGAAGATGTTTTTTAAAAGATAGAAATTCAATTTCTAGAGATGTCAACAACAATGTCTAAGATGAAAAATACACTGAATGGGATTTTTTTTCTTTTTTTTTTTTTGTTGTTTTACTTTAAGTACTGGGATACATGTGCAGAACGCGCAGGTTTGTTACACAGGTATACATGTGCCATGATGGTTTGCTGCATCTATCAACCAGTCATCTCGGTTTTAAGCCCTGAATGTATTAGTTATTTGGCCGAATGTTCTCCATTGCCTCACACCCCTTGACAGGCCCCAGTGTATGATGTTCCCCTCCCTGTGTCCATGTGTTCTCATTGTTCAACTCCCACTTACGAGTGAGAACATGCGGTGTTTGATTTTCTGTTCCTGTGTTAGTTTGCTGAGAATGATGGCTTTCAGCTTCAACCATGTCCCTGAAAAGGACATGAACTCATTATTTTTATGGCTGCAGAGTTGAAAGGGATTAATTAAATATGAAATTTTGCAAAAAAAAAAAAAAGACTGAACTTCAAACCATTGCAATAGAAACAATCCAAAATGAAACAGGAAAAAATGAATCAAATAAATTTTAATAAAAAATAAAAAAGCACATCAGTAAACTGCAGGACAACTTCAAGGAGTATAAAGGAAGTGTCACTGGAGTCTCTGTAAAGAGAGGGGACAGAAAAAAATATTTAAAGAAATGATGGTTGAAATGTTTCTAAATTGGATGGGAAAAAAAAAAAAACTTGGGCCTTGAAGCTGCAAATATACCATCCTGCCTTAAAAGCTCACAATCTAAGAGAAACAGACATTCACAACAAATAAGCAAGTTGGCTCAGGAAAATGGCAGATAGGAGTCAGGACTAACTTGCAGTTCACACTCGGACAGACAGAGCAGCGTGTGAAGATTAACATCATGAACTTTTTTGCTCCAAGAATTACTGCAGGAACATACCAGGAAAGTTAAGATAATCCACAGACCTTTTGAAAGACTCAGTTTGCCACTGCAGGGTCCATGAGACAGTTGAAAAACTGTAAGTGCCCTAGGTGTGAAGGGGAAACACATGCTCCCAAACACACATTCTCACTGGGGAACCTGAAGGTTCAGATAACAAGAGAAAGATTTTACCATACTTGGAACAGAGACAAATTTAGAGAGCTGAGCAAAATACAGGGGTAGAGGAAGTAGTGGGAAAAGCCCTGTGGGCACTTTCAAACAGTTTCCAGGGAAACAACTCCATTCCTGACTTAGTCTCACAGGGGTCCTTGGGGAGAGCTGCCAGTGGAATTGGGGGAAAGACCACAGGGAGAAGGAAACTTCCAGCTGAACTTTGTAACAATTTCACCCAAATGTGAAGTTTGCTTACAGTAACTGAAGGAGGGAGTGAACAGGGTGTGCAAAAAGCACATAAGCTGCAGCAGGCAAGGAGGTGCAAAACCTGAAAGCCCTGGTTGCCTTCTCAGCAGGGAGGCTGGTAGCCTGGGACAAATTCTCAGCCCCTCTCACTGGGTGCTGTTGGGGAGGCATGGTTGGACTGAGACTGGTCTGTTGAGCTGGATAGGAGGTGGGTGAGGCCTGTCACTGCTTGCTTTCCCCAACTTCCCTGGCAACCTGTATGATGCAGCAGAGACAGCCATCATCCCATAAACACAAATCCATCAGCCTGAGAATCACACCCCCACTCCCCACAGCAGCTGCAACAAGCCCCACCTAAAAAGAGACTGAGCTCAGATACACCTAACCCTGCCCCTAACTGATGGTCTTTCTCTACGCACCCTGGTAGCTGAAAACAAAACGATATAATCTCTTGGGAGCTCTATGATGATTCCCACCACCTAAGAAATCAGAATAACTATCCAGGTGCCCCTTGGGCAAGGTTGTAACCCTTCCACACTACTGCAGTTGATGCTCTCTTGAAAGCCCCACCTCCTGGCTGGAGGCCAACCAACACAGAAACAGCATGCTAAACAAAACTACAACCAAGGATCCACATAGAAGGTATTAGTCCATTTTCACACTGCTCTGAAGAAATACCTGAGACTGGGTAATTTCTAAAGGAAAGAGGCTGAATTAACTCACAGTTCAGCATGGCTGGGGAGGCCCCAGGAAATTTGCAATTATGGTAGAAGAGGAAGCAAACACATCCTTCTTCACGTGGTGGCAGCAAAGAGAAGTGCCAAGCGAAGAGGGGAAAAGCCCCTTATAAAAACCATCAGATCTTGTAAGAACTCACTCAGTATCATAAGAATAGCAGCATGAGGGTATCTGCCTCCATAATTCAATTATGCCCCACTGGGTCCCTCTCAAGACATGTGGAAATTATGCAAACTACAATTCAAGATGAGATTTAGGTGGGGACACAGCCAAACCATATCATTCTACCCCAGGCACCTCAGGCACTCCCATTCCAAGTGGGAGAAATTGACCCAAAAAAAGAGGCTACAGACCCTAATCTAATAGGGTAGTCATTAAGCCTTAAAGCTTCAAAATGATCTCCTGTGACTTTATGTCTCACATCCAAGTCACACTGAGGGAAGAGGAGGGCACCCATGGACTTGAGCAGCTCCATTCCTGTGGCTTTGCAGGGTACAGGGCCCCTGCTGGCTGCTTTCATGGGCTGGTGTTGAGTGTCTGCAGCTTTTCCAAGTGTACAGTGCAAGCTATCAGTGGATCTACCATTCTGGGGTCTGGGAAACAGTGGCCCTCTTCTCACAAATCCACTAGGCAGTGACACTGTGGGGACTCTGTGTGAAGGCCCCAACCACACATTTCCCTTCTGCACTGCCCTAGCAGTGGTTCTCCATGTGGGCTCCACCCCTGCAACAAACTTCTGCCTGGACATCCAGGCATTTCCATATGTCCGTTCAAATCTAGGAGAAGGTTCCCAAACCTCAGTTTTTGACTTCTGTGCACCCACAGGCTCAACAACATGTGGAAGCTGCCAAGACTTGGGGCTTATACCCTCTGAAGCCACAGCCCGAGCTGAACCTTGACCCCTTTTAGCCAAGGGCTGGAGTGGCTGGAATGCAGGGAAACACAGCAGGGGGCGCTGGATGCAGCCCAGGAAACCCTTTTTCTCTCCTAGGCCTCTGAACCTGTGATGGAAGGGACTGCTATGAAGACCTCCAACATGCCCTGGAGACATTTTCCCCATTGTCTTGGTGATTAACATTCAGTTCCTTGTTACTTAGGCAAACTTCTGCAGCTGGCTTGAATTTCTTCCCAGATAATAGGTTTTGCTTTTCTATTGCATCATCAGGCTGCAAATTTTCCAAACTTTTATGCTCAGCTGCTTCTTGAATTCTTTGCCGCTTTGACATTCTTTTCACCAGATATCCTAAATCATCTCTCTCAAGTTCAAATTTCCACAGATCTCTAGGGCTGGGGCAAAATGCTGCTAGTCTTTTTGCTAAAGTATAACAAGAGTCACCTTTGTTCCTGTTCCCAACAAGTTCCTCATCCCCATTGAGAAGAATTCAGCCTGGACTTTATTGTCTATATCACGATCAGCATTTTAGTCAAAGACATTCAACAAGTCTCTAGGAAGCTCCAAACTTTCCCAAATCTTCCTGTCTTCTGAGCCCTCCATATCTCTAGGAAGTCCCAAACTTTCCTACATTTTCCTGCCTTCTTCTGAGCCCTACGAATAGTTCCAACCTCTGCCAGTTACTCAGTTCCAAAGTCATTTCCACATTTTTGGGTATCTTTATAGCAGTGTCACACTACCCAGTACTAATTTATTGTATTAGTCCATTTTCATACTGCTATGAAGAAATAACCATGACCAGGTAACTTATAAAGGAAATAGGTTTAATTGACTCACAATTCAGCATGGCTAAGAAGGCCTCAGGAAATTTACAATTATGGTGGAAGGGAAAACAAACACATCCTTCTTCACATGGTGGCAGCAGAAAATGCCAAGCAAAAGGGGGGAAAACCCTTTATAAAGCCATCTGATCTCATGAGAATTCACAACAGAACAGCATGGGGGGTAACTGCCCTCATGATTCATGAAGGACCTCCCACTGGGTCCCTCCCATGACACATGGGGACTATGGGAACTATAATTCAAGATGAGATTTGGATGGGGACACAGCCAAACCATATATCAGAGTCTACTTCTTTCCCCAGCTACCTACCACGGGGCAGGTGCTGGTATTCAAGGCTGAAAGACCTAAAGATGCATCACATCACAGGACTCCTTGCAGACACTCCCAAGTACCAGCCCAGAGTGCAGTAGCTCCCCTGGAGGGTAGAACCAGAAGAGAAAGTGCAATCACTGAAGCTCTACTCTCAGAAAACCACATCAAGACAGTACCACATGGGACAAAAGAATCTGAACAGCAGCCCTTGAACCTCAGATCTTCCCTCTAACATAGTCCACCCAAATAAGAAGGAACCAGGGAAACAATTCTGGTAATATGACAAAACAAGGTTCTTTAACACCCACAAAAGATCACACTAGCTCATGAGCAATAGATGAAACCAAGAAAAAATCTCTGAATTGCCAGAAAAAGAATTCAGAACATTGATTTTTAAGCTAAACAAGGAGACACCACAGAAAGGTGAATACTAAGTTAAAGAAATGAAAAGAGCATTACAGGATATGGAGAGAAATAATCGCCAGAGAAATAGATACCATAAATAAAAATAATCATAACTTCTGGAAATGAAGGACACACTTAGATAAATGAAAAACACACTAGACAGGGGATTTTGATTCAACAAAAGAAACAAGAAGAAGAAAGAACTTCAGAACTCAAAACTCACATAAACTTAAGGTAAAGGGATAGAAAAAGATATTCCATGCAAATGGACACCAAAAGCAAGCCCGAGTACCTATTCTTATATCAGACAAAACAGACTTTAAAGCAACAACAGTTTAAAAACGCAAAGAGGGACATTACATAAAGATAAAAGGACTAGTCCAACAGGAAAAATCACAATCATACACACACACACACACACACACACACACACCCCATAACACCAGATACCCCAAATTTATAAAACAATTACTACTAGACCTAAGAAATGAGATAAACAGCAACACAATAATAGTGGGGAACTTCAATACTCCACTGACAATACTACACAGGTAATCAACATAGAAAGTCAACAAACAATGGACTTAAGCTATACCCTAGAACAAATGGACTTAACAGATATGTACAAAACATTCTCCCCAACAACTGCAGAATACACATTTTATTCATCAGCATATGGCACATTCTCCAAGACAAACCATATGATAGGCCACAAAACAAGTCTCAATAAGTTTTTAAGAACTGAAATTATATCAAGTACTCTCTCAGACCACAGTGGAAAACAACTGGAAATCAGCTCCAAAAGGAACCCTCAAAACCATGTAAATACATGGAAATTAAATAAAATGCTCCTGAATGATCTTTGGGTCAATAAAGAAATCAAGACAGAAATTTAAAAATTCTATGAACTGAGCAATAATAGTTACACAACCTGTCAAACCTCTGGAATGCAGCAAAAGTGGTGTTAAGAGGAAAGTTCAGAGCATTGAATGCATACATCAAAGAGTCCAAAAAAATACAAAAAGACAATCTAAGGTCACACTTCAAGGAACTGGAGAAACAAGAACAAACCAAACCCAAACCTAGTAGAAGAAAAGAAATAATAAAGATCAGAGCAGAACTAAATGAAATTGAAACAAGAAAAAAAGATGCAAAAGATAAATGGAACAACAAGCTGGTTCTTTGAAAGATAAATAAAATTGATAGACCATTAACAATATTAATCAAGAAAAGAAGAGAGAAGATATAAATAAGCTCAATTAGAAATAAGACAGGAGGATACATACCAGGGCGCGCCCAAGATAGCCGAATAGGAAAAACTCCAGCCTCCAGCTGCCAGTGTGAGCGACACAGAAGACGGGTGATTTCTGCATTTTCAGCTGAGGTACCAGGTTCATCTCACTGGGGCATGTCATGATGGACAGTTGGCACTGGTCCGCAGGTGCAGCCCAACCAGCGAGAACCAAAGCAGGGCGAGGCATTGCCTTACCTGGGAAGGGCAAGGGGGAAGGGAATTTCTATTCCTAGCCAAAGGAAATTGAGACACAAAACTTGGAAAATCAGGTAAGTCCCACCCTAATACTGTGCTTTAACAAGGGTCTTAGCAAACGGCACACCATGAGATTATATCCCACACCTGGTCCAGAGGTCCCACGCCAATGGAGCCTCCATCATTGCTAGCACAGCAGTTGGAGATCTAAATGCAAGGTGGCAGCAAGGCTTGGGGAGGGGCGCCCGCCATTACTGAGGATTAAGTAGGTAAACAAAGCCATGGGGAAGCTTGCATTGGGTGGAGCCCATCACAGCTCAAGGAGGCCAGCCTGCCTCTGTAGACCCCTGCTCTGGGGACAGGGCATAACTAAACAGAAAGCAGCAGAAACCTTGGCAGAGGTAAATGTCCCTGTCTGACAGCTTTGAAGAGAGCAGTGGATCTCCCAGCATGGAGGTTGAGATCTGAGAATGGACAGACTGCCTGCTCAAGTGGGTCCCTGACCCCTGAGTAGCCTAACTGGGAGACATCCCCCACTAGGTGCAGACCAACACCTCACACCTCACGCAGCAGGGTACACCCCTGAGACGAAGCATCCAGAGCAAGAATCAGACAGCAAAGCTCGCTGTTCAGCAATATTCTATCTTCTGCAGACTCCACTGCTGATACCCAGGCAAACAGGGTCTGGAGTGGAACTCAAACAAGCTCCAACAGACCTACAGCTGAGGGTCCTGACTGTTAGAAGGAAAACTAACAAACAGAAAGGACACCCACACCAAAACCCCATCAGTACGTCACCATCACCAAAGACGAAAGGCAGATAAAACCACAAAGATGGGGAAAAAGCAGTGGAGAAAAACTGGAAATTCAAAAAATCAGAGCGCATCTCCCCCATACAAAGGAATGCAGCTCATCGCCAGCAACAGAACAAAGCTGGATGGAGAATGACTTTGATGAGTCGAGAGAAGAAGGCTTCAGTCAATCAAACTTCTCAAAACTAAAGGAGAAACTACGTAACCAGTGCAAATAAACTAAAAACCTTGAAAAAAGATTTGACAAATGGCTAGCTAGAACAACCAATGCAGAGAAGTCCTTAAAAGAACTGATAGAGATGAAAACAATAGCATGAGAACTACGGGACAAATGCACAAGATTCAGTAAGCAACTCGATCAACTGGAGAAAGAGTATCAGCGACTGAAGATCAAATGAATGAAACGAAGTGTGAAGAGAAGTGTAGAGAAAAAAGAGTAAAAAGAAATGAAAAAAGCCTCCAAGAAATATGGGATTATGTGAAAAGACCAAATCTACGTCTGATTGGAGTGCCTGAAAGTGACAGGGAAAATGGAACCAAGTTGGAAAACACTCTGCAGGATATCATCCAGGAGAACTTCCCCAACCTAGTAAGACAGGCCAACATTAAAATTCAAGAAATACAGAGAACACCACAAAGATACTCCTTGAGAAGAGCAACTCCAAGACACATAATTGTCAGATTCACCAAAGTTGAAATGAAGGAAAAAATGTTAAGGGCAGCCAGAGAGAAAGGTCGGATTACACACAAAGGGAAGCCCATCAGACTAACAGCAGACCTCTCGGCAGAAACTCTACAAGCCAGAAGAGAGTGGAGACCAATATTCAACATTCTTAGAGAAAAGAATTTTCAACCCAGAATTTCATATCCAGCCAAACTAAGTTTCAT
>NW_016808467.1:547665-577100 GCF_001698545.2 Rhinopithecus bieti | reverse complement strand
ATAAATTAATAAATAAAATAAAATAAAATATCAATATAAATTTTTAAAAAAAGAAATAAGACAGGAGATATTACATCCAATACCAGAGAAATACAATAGATCATTCAAGGCTACTATTAACACCTTTACCCACACAAACTAGAAAACCTAGAGGAGGTGGATAAATTCCTGGAAATATACTACCTTCCTAGATTAAACCAAAAAGAAATAGAAACTCTCAACAAAGTGAATGGTAATTTAAAAATTGCCAACAAAAAAAGTCCAGGACCAGATGGATTCACAGCTGAATTCTATCAGACATTCAAAGAAAAATTGGTACCAATTCTATTGACACTACTCCAAAAGATCGGGAAAGAGGGAATCCTCCTTAAATTATTCTATGAAGCCAGTATCACCCTAATACCAAAACCAGGAAAGAACAAAACAAAAAAGAAAACTACAGACCAATACCCCAGATGAACATAGATGCAAAACTCCTCAACAAAATTCTAGCTAACCATATCCAACAGCATACAAACAGATAATCCACCATGATCAAGTGGGTTTCATACCAAGAATGCAGGGATGGTTTAACATACATAAGTCAATAAATGTGATACACCACATAAACAGAATTAAAAACAAAAAACATATGATCATATCAATAGATGCAGAAAAAACATTTGACAAAATCCAGCATCACTTTATGATTAAAACCCTCAGCAAAATCAGCATAGAAGGGACATACCTTAAAGTAATAAAAGTCATCTATGACAAACCCACAGCCAACATTACACTGAATGGGGAAAAGTTGGAAGCATTCCCCTGAGATCTGGAACAAGACAAGGTTGTCCACTTTCACCACTTCTATTTAACATACTACTGGAAGTCCTAGCCAAAGCAATCAGAAAGTAGAAAGACATAAAGGGCATCCAAATTGGTAAAGAGGAAGTTAAGCTGTCACTGTTTACCAATGATATGACTGTATACCTTGAGAACCCTAAAGATTCATCCAAAAAGCTCCTAGGACTGATAAATTAATTCAGTAAAGTTTCAGGATACAAAATTAATGTACACAAATCAGTAGCACTGCTGTACACCATCAGTGACCAAGCTGAGAATCAAATCAAGAACCCAACCCCTTTTACAATATCTGGAAAAAAAAAAAAAAAAAAACCTTAAGAATATATCTAACCAAGGAGGTAAAAGACATCTACAAGAAAAACTATAAATGAAACAAGACATCTACAAACAAAATACTAATGAAAGAAATCATAGACGACACAAACAAATGGAAACACAGCCCATGCTTATGGATGGGTAGAACACATGTTGTGAAAATGACCATAGTGTCAAAAGCAATCTACAAATCCAATGCAATTCCCATCAAAATACCAACATCATTCTCCCCAGAAATGCAAAAAAAAAAAAATCCTAAAATTGATATGGAACCAAAATAAAACCTGCATAGCCAAAGTAAGGCTAAGTAAAAAGAACAAACCTGGAGGCATCTCATTACTGGACTTCAAAATATACTATAAGTTTATAGTCACCAAAACAGCATGACCCTGGTATAAAAATGGGCACATTGACCAATGGAATAGAATAGAGAACCCAGAAATAAAGCCAAATACTTTTATAGCCAACTGATCTTTGACAAAGCAAACAAAAACATAAAATGGGGAAAGGACACCCTATTCAACAAATAGTTCTGGGATAATTGGCAAGCCACATGTAGAAGAAAAAAACTGGAATCTCATCTCTCACCTTACATAAAGATGTATCAAAGCTTTAAATCTAAGACCTAAAACCATAAAATGTCTGAAAGATAACATCAATAAAACCCTTCTAGACCTTAGCTTAAGCAAAGACTTCATGGCCATGAACCCAAAAGCAAATGCAACAAAAACAAAGATAAATAGATGGGACCTAATTAAACTAAAAAGCTTCTGCACAGCAAAAGAAATAATCAGCACAGTAAACAGACAATCCACAGAGTGGAAGAAAATCTTCGCAAACCATGTATCTGACAAAAGACTAATATCCAGAATCTACAAGGAACTCAAACAAATCAGCAAGAAAAAACAAACAATCCCTCCAAAAGTGGGCTAAGTTCATGAATAGACAACTCTCAAATAAAGATATACAAACGGCCAACAAACATAGGAAAAAATGCTCAAAATCACAAATTATTTGGGAAATGCACATCAAAACCACAATGTAATACCATCTTACTCCTGCAAAAATGACCATAATAAAAAATAATAGATGTTGGTGGAGATGAGGAACAAAGGGATCACTTTTACGCTGCTGGTGGTAATATAAACTAGTACAACCACTATGGAAAACGGAATGGAGATTCCTTAAGAAACTAAAAGTAGAATTACCATTTGATCCAGCAATCCCACTCCTGGGTATCTCCACCCAGAGGGGAAAAAAAACATCATTATATGAAAAAGATACATCCACAGGCATATTGATAGCAGCACAATTCACAAACGCAAAAAATATAGAACGAGCCCAAATGCCCAACAATCAATGAGTGGATAAAGAAAATGTGGTGTATATACAGCACAGAATACTACTCAGCCATAAAAAAGAACAAAATAATGGCATTCACAGCAACCTGGATGGAGTTGGAGAACATTATTCTAAGTAAAGTAACTCAGGAATGGAAAACCAAACATTGTATGTTCTCACTCATAAGTGGGAACTAAGCTATGAAGATGGAAAGGCATAAGAATGACACAATGGACTTTGAGAACTCAGGGGGAAAGATGGGAGGGGTTAAGGGATAAAAGACCACACACTGGGTACAGTGTACACTGCTCAGGTGATGGGTACACTAAAGAACTTATATATGTAACCAAACACACCAGTTTCCCAAAAAACTATTGAAATGAAAAAATAATACAAAAACTAAAATAAAATTTTATATTTATTATAATAGAAGTGCAAGGAGTCAAGATTTCACAGAGAAGGTGAATGCTAAGTAGCATTTTGAAAGATAAACTAAAAATTGCTAGGAAAAGAAGGCATGGAGATAGGGGAACAGTCTAGAAAATGAACTTTCAATCAAAATGAGTGGCAAGAACAAAATTACTGAGATGTGTAGCTGTACACTATCTTAGAGAAGAACAACCTCAGTACTTCCGGAACAATGTCATAGTGATTAGGGTAAGGAAAGGGACTGGCGTCAAAGGTGTAAAGATGAAGACCATGATGACTGCATTCTCTGCTAAGGTGCTGATCCTGAAAGTCATGGGAACCTAAAGAGGTGGCTTAGTTTGTAAGATCTGTATTTTAGATAAATTAGAATAAAGCCACAACTAAAGGGAGTAGAACCAGAAGCTGCAGCAATGGTTAGAACTAGAGACAATAAAAGTGTGACCTAAGGCAGGCAATAGAATGATAGAAGAAAAGAGAAATTCAGGTGTTTGAGGACAATGCCAGACTGATGTTTGGGAGTTAAACTCAGTAAGCATAGGTTATTTATTGATTGTGAGGAGGTAAAAAAGAAGGAATTAAGACATCATCATCTCTTAATCATGTGTTGTCAGATGATTTTGTTGTGCAAACATTGTAGAGTGTACTTTTAGAAACCTAGATGGTATAGTCTTCTACACATCTAGGCTATAAGGTTTAGCCTATTGCTCCTAGGCTACAAATCTGCACAGCATGTGACTACTGTACTGAATCCTATAGGCAACTGTAACACAATGTTAAGTATTTACATATCTAAACATAGAAATAGTACAGTAAAAATACAGTATTATAATCTTATGGAACTACCATTGCATACATTGTCCATCATTGACCTAAACATTATTATTCAGTGCATAACTATATCTAGAAATACAGAAAAAAAGCTGCAGCCCCTCTGTTTGTCTTCTAGGCCAAATGGTGTTCCTCCATTTTGTTTCCCTAATCATCACTTATTCCTCTTTCTGCCTTCTGGATACTTGCTAAAATATTTTGTTCGTTCAAGAAACTCCTTCCCATTCTTCTCATTACGTTAACTTCATTATCATTACCTAATTCTCATTTTAACATTTGCATGGAAGGGAGATGTGTTCAAATGGATAGGCTTTGTGTTAGGCCATCCTTGTGTTTCTATAAAGAAATATCTGAGATTGGGTAATTTATAAAGAGAAGAGGTTTAATTGGCTCAAGGGTCTGCAGGCTATACACATTTGGTGGTAACATCTGCTCAGCTTTTGGTGAGGCCTCAGGGAGTTTTTGGTCATGGTGAGGGCAAAGCAGAAGCAGACATGTCAAATGGTGAAACAGGGAGCAAGAGAAAAGGTAAGGATGTGCCACACACTTTTAAACAGTCAGATCTCACAAGAACTCACTATCACAAGGGGATGGCACTAAGCCATCATAAGAAATTTGTCCCCCTGAGCCAATCACTTTTCATCAGACCCCACTTTCAGTACTGGGGATTACATTTCAACATGAGATTTAGAGGGGACAACATCCAAACTATATCAGATTTCTATCAGTCATTTTGGACTAACACACTTCAGACCAGGTAGTTAGTGGAAATTAACATGTGCCTAATTGAGGACAGAGCTCTGGTGAAACACTTTCCATTACTGATAGAAAATTATGTCTATTTCTTGGCAAGTATAGTTTAAAATACTTGAGTGTGTATTTTGTTTTAGGGTTTGGATTTCAGTGGTATTATTATTATGGATATTACTGGTCAGATTAAGTATGAGCTTTTAGAAGTGAAATATTTCCTCTACATCACCATTTATTTTGCTGCTTTATTCACTTGATTTAAGCAAGAATAGCAGACTTCTCATTTCCATTTGAGTCTGGAGTCAATGTCCACTTCAGAGCACTTCTTGTTTTCTCACAACAAAGACTTTACTGAGCCCAGCGATCATGGTTAGTGACCACATGGAATGGAAAGGCCAAGAAAAGTGGCCAGGGGACAAGAAACAGCTGGAAATCATTGAGAAAAGCTATAAAAACAAAAGCAAGAGGAATTAAAGTAAGACTATGACTAATGTTTGAAATCCAGTCTCACAAAGTATGTTGGAAGTTCTGAGTGGTCTTTTCCTGAGTAACAGCTTTACAAGTCTATGTCCATTGTCTACCTAAAATCCTTTCTGGAAGGATGTATCATGCCTATATATGAACTAAATCAAAACAGAACAGCAGTCATCAGCAAAGATTAAAATCTTATTGTGCAAAGGACAAATGAGTTTATTTTGACAATAAAATGGCTTGAATTTCATATTTTATTGATTTAGTGTTTTGACTATTGACATCCAGTTTGAGAGCTTTAGTCCGGACCAGTTGGAAACCATAATACCTCTTCCCAGTGTCATGAGTTCAGAGATTCTTGAAGTTCAATTGCTCTTTAGCTTAATTCCCTGCTATTTTATGAAATTGCCTCTCCAATTTCTTGGTATCTCCAACAACAACAGAGCCATATTTACCAGGACTCAGTAAATTCCTGTCAGATACCACCAAAAGAAAATAATGGCACCAAGAATAATCACATGGAAAAATATGAGTTTTTCCTTCACAGATAAGTTATTCTCCAAGCACATCAGAAACCATGTCCTGTTCTGAACACTCACTACCTTACCAACATGAGTGTCCTGCTGGCATCACTACACTTCCATCAGTATACTAGTGGAACACAACAGGTCAGGTTAAAAAACATGATGTTTTCCCACCAAATTTCAGAGCCCCCACTTTAATGAGGAAAGGAAGAACACTTCAGGATCCTAATATAACTTGAACTTGTTTCAGTGACTCCTGAAGCTAAGAAAGGATTTCTGTGGGTAGGATAGGGATATTATACAGTATTATTATTTTGATCAATGCAAAGATTGCAACTGCTAAATTGGTTGCCACCCTCCAATCATTAAGCAGAAATGTCTTATATTCACTCATGGGGAAAAAAGCACATACTTCTCACATCAAAAATAATAGTAAAGAAGACAAATATGTAAGTGTATGTGTTGCTGCTACTAAAGAAGTGTTCAGATTCTAAGACTGTTGACTAAGACTGGTCTGTTAGCCAACTCAAAGCCATCCCAACAAGTAAAATTAGTGACGAAAAGGGCAGTTTGTGAAGATTTCAGAATCTTAATCTAAGAGAAAAAGTAGCATTTTCTTATTTCTCTGGCACTTCGGAATGATTGAAGGATAGGTTTTAATATTGAGTATCTACTAGGTACCAAAAGTTATGCTTACTAGGTTTTTGTTTGTTTGTTTGTTTTTTAAAATTGATTTATTTCATTCAATTTTTTGGCAATCCTATGAGGCAGATAGTACTATCCCCATTTAGTAAAGGAGGAAACCTATGCTGAGACAGGTTTGATAATTTACCAATTCCCATAGCCAACAAATAGCAGAGCCAAGAATTGAACCCGTTGACTGACTACCTATACAACATCATATTGTTTTGTTTAAGCTATAATCCATATATAAAGTTCTTTTACTTTCCAATTGTTTTATCCTGTTTTCATGCATAGAACCCTGTATGTTTTCTAATAATTCTTTCCCATTTATCATTATTTCATAATGGAATATGGATTCCCATGTTTATTGTTTATATCACCCACAAAACACCAACCTTTCTGATGGCAGAAACCATGTTCATCTCAGTCATCTTTGTATTTCAAGAACCTGGCACAGAGAAGTAAGAAATTTTGTTGAAATTAAAGAATAAGTCGCCAGCTGCAGTGGCTCATGCCTACATTCCTAGCTACCCCGAGGCCAAGGTGGGAAGATTGAGGCCAAGAATTTAAGACTGGTCTGGGCAACAGAGCAAGATCCTAAAAAATAGAAAAAAAAAATAGCTGGACATGGTGGCACACAACTATAGTCCCAGCTACTCAGGAAGCTGAGGTAGGAGGATCAGTTGAGCTCAGGAGTTGAAGGCTATGGTGAGCCACGCTCCCATCTCTGCACATCAGCTTGGGTGACAGAGCGAGACCCTGTCTCTTAAAAAAAAAGAAAGAAAGTAAAGAGTAAGTCGACATTCTCCTTGGTAAAACTGGTCTACTCACACTTCCCTGCCTGTGCAATGCTCTTTTTGCCTCTGCAGCTTGGCTGCCATCACTCCATAATACTGGAAGGATCCTGTCTTGTCTTCCCATCCAATCCCTACAGAGCAACTAGGACACAGCACAAGTCCTCTCTTCCCCAAGAATAATTTCTGTCCATGGTGAAATGCTGACTTTTCCTTACCTCTGAATTTACAAAGCATTTTTAAAAATTCCATTCATCTAATGCTGCTTTGTAAACTCATTTTTTGCTGTATAATTCATCCTTACAAGTGTGTGTGTGTGAGCATTTTTTCACTTCTAAGTTAAAAGACACTGAAGAAAAGCACTGTACCATAATTCCTTATGTTCTCCCCCCAAATAACTGCCACTTGTTATATACAAAAGAGATCCTTAAAAATGTGTCAAATAAATAAATAAATGCTTAGAAAGCATGAGAAGACCCTGGTACAAGATTTTAAATGAACTGTAAATATCATCTATGGTGAAATGAACTGTGGATATGAAGTCAGGGTAGTCTACTACCAGACAGACTGGTTATTTAACCTCAGCCTTTGCTTTTACCTGGAGAAAGTAGTAATCCCAGAAATGTGTGAGAAAAAGTATACTGAATAAATGCAAATGGTACCGTTGGTTCCTTTTCCAAGCAGTTTACACTCTTCCCCACAGACCCCATGCCTTTTCCAAAGGAGAGGAATGCCGCCAACAAATAGAAGACACTTCCTATGTTCTCTCTCCTCGTTCCCCTGAAGCTATCACTGGCTACAAGTAAAGATATTGAACAGAAGCAAAAAGAAATTATCAATGGGATTTCCAGACCACTGTAGCTGTTACTACATAAAGAACACACAAATCAATCATTGTTTAACCATTCTCATCTGCCTGCAGAGAAAATTCAACGTATCTAAACCTGTCTTAATTTAGACTGCCAATAAACAAAAAAATTGATGCACTAAAGCTGAAAAATTGGAGCTCAGAAGAATAAATGTGTTATTTCAAACTAAATGAAGCGTAACCCATTTAGTTTGGTCAATATCTCTTCATACATCTGTCTATGGCTAAACTTTCCAGAAAGTAATAAACAACCACTGAAATAGCTTTGCATTCAGAGATGTCTGGCTCAAAAGGCTGTGATGTAGTCCCTTAGGTAAGTTCAGGTTTGACATGGTTTAGGAAGATCAGGTCCTCAGGAGCCTGTTGCAGTGGCTGAAATCTTTCTACAGTCCCAGCAGCTAGAGAGGACTCCGTCCTTTAGTGCCCAACTCCATCCAGGCAACTGAGCTTTTGTTGCTGAACTCCACTAAGAAAACAGAGTGAAGGGGCCCCAAGACTCACAGACATAATATAAATAAAAAAATAATAATAATACATTCATGGTTCTAACTGTCCACACATTCTCAGTTAGGTTGCACCTATGTTATACTACTCAGCATGTGGTTTCAATTGTGACAACAACGCTCATTTGTTCAAGAGCATGCTGGCTGTTAACTTCACTTCTCACTGTGTTTAAATATGCCATGGCCTGTGACTCACTTTTAGGGGTCAAGTGTCTGGCATGTGCCTGCTATGTTATGGTCGGTATAATCTTCTAGATTATCCTAGCTGCAGAATCAGAACCTTTGATGTCAAAAAGTCCTCTGTATATGTAATAGGTATATAATGTATATATACAGAACAAGAAGAAAGGCATAAAGTGGAAAAAAAAGACAAACCACCCATTGGCGTGAAACAGCCCTTGCCTGGCTGTTTCTGGACGGACACAAAACGGCCTGAAGGTTTTGCTCTCTCTTCAAAATATAAAAAGCCAAGCTGACCACCTTTAACTGTTGCTCACTCGGAGACTTTTTTCCTCACACTAAAGAATTATATTTCACTTTGGAATTTCACAGCAAAATTTGATACCACTCGGTATTTATTGAAACATTTATGTTCACAGATTTCAGTATTTCAACGTCTATAATTTACGGTTCCCTCACCTCCTCATTTGTAGCTACAGGCTCTTTAATAGATCATAAAAAAGTTAAAAGAAATTCACCTTTAAAAGAAAGAGCATCCCCTTCTTTTCAGCTATTACGGATTTTTATGTTGTAACAGAACATTGTGCTGTAATGTCCCTAAATTACAAGGCTCTAGAAATCATATGAGAATTTTTGTTCGTAAAAAAATCAAAGCTAGTTTCTAGCAGTTCAAGATACATTTTTTATGCTTGGAAACTCCTTTGAAATAGTGTGTTTTCTTTCCGCTATCTTATTCTTCTTCACCTTTACTTCCCTTATGAATAAAGGTAAATGCAGTCAAGTAAAGCATGCTAGCTTCAAATCAGGAAATCCACATTCATATTCCAGCTCTACAATGCTCTAGCCATGTTAGCTAATTCAATTCTTAAAATCTTCTATGACTTGACATCCTCATATATTAAATAGCACTAATAATTCTTCCTCACAGGGCAAGTCTAAAGATGAGTTAGATGGATAATGGAATAGTAAACATACAAATGCCAGTGTTTGTTAGGCATGGACAAAGAGTCAAAAAAAAAGTTTGAGAAGATTAGTTTCTTGTGGCTAACAAATGAAAGAACAAAAGGGAAACAGAATAAAAACTGCTGAAGGAGGGGAAAATTTGAAAACATTAACCACAACAACAACCAAAATTTATATTTAGAGATGTCTCTATTTTGCACCATAGTAAAAAGTATGCCTTCCAGGCCACCCCTGTCCTGAGGCACCAGAGTCATGCTGCAGCCACACCCTTGCCATATTGTGTTCCCATTTCTTTGCACCTCGTGGCTACAGAGCAAACAGTTCAGTCACTGATTGGCCAAGACCTCTTTTGAAATTTAATTACCAATCAAAATGTGTCCAACAACATCAAAACATTAAAAGTTCATTCACCACCATTGCTCACCCCTCCCAAATGTTCTCTGACCCCAAATCACATGTCTCTTAGTGACTCACTCCTTCAACTTAATATGCATCTGAATAAGCATTACATCTCAGTAGAACTAACCCAGAGGAATCTGAACCTAAATCCTATTTATTCTTCCATTTTCATTCCACCAAGCCAATTCATAATGAAACCAAAACTTATTTAGTATACAGCTTCCTCTGAGGTTCCTCCAGTTAGTCTTATTTATGTTTTCTAATTTAATTCATGTATTCAGAGTAAGCTCCTCAGCCTCAAACACTGACCAGATTGTTCTCTCTCAAAAGATTCAGAGATAATGACAAAGTTTGGCTTTGTGTCCTCGAGGTCTGTGATCCTGATGGGTGTCACATTTTACAGAAAAACTAGCAATAAGACTGGGAGCCTTGTTTCCAACCATACCCTGCTTCTCACCATCCACAGACTTGAGTGGCCTCATGATCATGCACAGCTTCAGCTATTACACCTGAAACCACACATCCAATTCATTGTCTCCCAGGCTGTAGAATAAGATATCTAGCTAGATGCCTCCACTTGGATATTCTGTGGGCATTTCAAATTCAACATACTCAAAACCAAACTTATTCCCACCCATTACTTCTTGGTCCTCAAACTTTTTTCTTCCCCAGTGTTTTTCAATTTGAATAGTAAATCTCAATCCCAAAATCACAGGAATTCTTTTTTTATTCCTCCCTGTCCCTCTCTCATCTAATTAGCAACTGTATCCTATCAAGTCTATCCCTAAAATATTCACACTATTTCTTCTATTCCTTTACTTCTTCCAATGCCTTGATAAAGGTCCTCATCATCTCTTATTTGAACTGTCATAAGTAGTTTCCTGCTTACGTCAAGGCTTTGATTTGCCACTGAAGCAAAAATGCCATCCTAAAACATAAATGAGATCATTTGATTCCTCTAAACCTAACTCTAACCCTAATTTTAAACTTGATCACATGTCAAAATTTGTGGGATGGAGTTTAGGCAGTTATCAGAGAAAAAAATTACATCATTACATACATAACACAATAAAAAGGAAAAATATAAACGCTCATTAAATATCCAACAAAAAAGCAAGATTAAAAACAAAACCACAGTAAACCAAAATACAGTAGAAAGATGGAATTAATAAAATTAGAAATCGATGAGTTAAAAAACATGAAGAAAGACTACAATAAATCTAAAATCTGGTTATTTTTTAAAAATCAATGAAATAGACAAAACATTACCTAACCTAATTAAGAAAAATGAGAGAAAATATAAGTATACAAAACTAGAAGTAACTAGAATAACTACCCAGAAGAGGAAAATTTTAAATTAGAAGCGATCATTTTGCATGACTCTATGAAAATAAATTTGAAAGCCTAAATGAACTGGATAACTTTTACAAAATATACCTGAGCAAAATTTACCCCTGNTCTATGAAAATAAATTTGAAAGCCTAAATGAACTGGATAACTTTTTACAAAAATATACCTGAGCAAAATTTACCCCTGTAGAGACAAAAAAGTTAATTTTATCTAAAGCCAAGAAAGAAATATACAAAGCAGTTCACAGATTCCCTCACAAAAAAGCATCAGACCCAAATGGTTTCACAATAAAATTTTACTAAATCTTTTAAAATTAGACATTCTAGATCAGCACTGGCAAGTGGGAAATTGAAAATAATAAAATTCAATAAGATAACAAAATAAAATTAAATTAGATAATTCCAACGCTACTTAAACTATACTAGAACATAAAAGGAAAATTTTAACTCTACTTTGTGAAGGAAATATAATATTTTCTCTAACCTTGACAACAATTACATCAAAAAGAAAACTACAGACTAATCTCAGGAATATAGATGTAAAAATCCACTTAAAGAAAATATTAACAAACATAATAGATGACCCAGTGAGGTTTATTCTAGGAATGCAAAGATAAGTCAATATTCAGAAGCGATTAGGATAATCAGTCCTATTAATAGAGGTAAGAAGAAACATCATGTGATCAGTCCCCATAAAGATAGAAAAGACATTGACAAAATCCAGAGCCCATTCATATTTTTAACTCAATAAAACAGGAATGAATTACACTACCTAAAATACAAAACCCAGCAACTTAATTAGTGAAAAAATAATAGAGGCTTTTCCACTAAATTTGAAACTAACACAAAGATAGTATGTATACAAGTACTTAACATTGGGGTGGAGATATTATCCATGCTAGAAAAGAGAAAGCAATTAAAGGAATTAGAATTGGAAATGAAGAGGTGACTCAATGAAAAAAATATTATAAACAATAAGAAAATTGAGTAATTAGCTAGCTATAAAACCAACAGCCTTTATATCTACAAACAAAAACTAACCAGAAGATTAACAACAATAAAGAATAGAAAATATATAAAAGTCCAATATTTATATGAGGAAAACTATAAAATGCATCAGAAGAACTCAAAAGTACCCTGTAACAAATAGAAAGTTAGACATTGGTTTTCAATAAAATGACTCAATAAGATAAAGATACGCTCCCTAAGCAAATTTACAAATTGAATGCAATCCAAATTGTGTGTGTGTGTGTCCGTGTGTGTGTGTGTGTGTGTGAGAGAGAGAGAGAGAGAGAGAGAGAGCCATTTTTTTTTTTTTAAATTATACTTTAACTTCTGGGATACATGGGCAGAACATGCAGGTTTGCTACATAGGTATACATGTGCCATGGTGGTTTGCTGCACCCATCAACCTGTCAACTACATTAGGTATTTCTCCTAATGCTATCCCTCTCCTATCCCCACATCCCCTGACAGGCCCTGGTGTGTGATGTTCCCCTCCCTATGTCTATGTGTTCTCATTGTTCAACTCCCACTTATGAGTGAGAACATGTGGTGTTTGGTTTTCGTTTCTGTGTTAGTTTGCTGAGAATGATGGTTTCCAGCTTCATCCATGTCCCTGCAAAGAATGTGAACTCACCCTTTTTTATGGCTGCTTAGTATTCCATGGTGTATATATGCTACATTTTATTTATTTAGTCTATCATCGATGGGCATTTGGGTTGGTTCCAAGTCCTTGCTATTGTGAATAGTACTGCAATAAACATATGTGTGCATGTGTCTTTAGAGTAAGTATATACCCAGTATATGTCTTTGGGTATATACCCAATAATGGGATTGCTGGGTCAAATGGTATTTCTGGTTCTAGATCCTTGAGGAATCGCCACACTGTCTTCCAAAATGGTTGAACTAATTTACATTCCCACCAACAATGTAAAAGTGTTCCTATTTCTCCACATCCTCTCCAGCATCTGTTGTTTTCTGACTTTTAATGATCACCATTCTAACTAGTGTGAAATGGTATCTCATTGTGGTTTTGATTTGCATTTCTCTAATGACCAGTGATTATGAGCCAAAAAAAGAGCCCATATAACCAAGACAATCCTAAGCAAAAAGAACAAAGCTGAAGGTATCACACTACGTGACTTCAAACTATACTACAAGGCGACAGTAACCAAAACAGCATGGTACTGGTACCAAAACAGTATGTAAACCAATGGAACAGAATAGAGGCCTCAGAATAACACCACACATCTACAACCATGTGATCTTTGACAAACCTGACACAGCAAGCAATGAGGAAAGGATTCCCTATTTAATAAATGATGCTGGGAAAACATCATTGAGAAAGTCTGTAAAGATTAGGAGAGGCAGCTGTTTGTTCAAATGTGCAGACACCAATGAAAATCTACAAGGAACACGAAGAATCAGGAAAATATCATACAATCAAAGGAACAAAATAAATCTCCAGTAGCCAACACCAAAGAAATGGAGATCTATGAATTGTCTGACAAATAATTCAAAATAATTTCATCTTAAAAAAGCTAAGTAAATTACAAGAGAGCTCACTAAGTAAAATCAGAGAAATGATACATGAACAAAATGAGAAAATCAACAAAAGTCAACAAAAAAGATAGGAACTCCAAAAAACAAATTTTGGAGCTGAAAAATACCATAATGGAACTGAAAATTTCACTATATGGGTTCAACAGCAGACTTAATCAGATCAAACAGAAGAAAGAATCAGTAAATATAAAGACAAATGATTTCAAATTATCTAATCAGACAAGACAAGCAAAAAGAAAAAAAGAATGAAAGAAAGTGAATAAAGACTAAGGAGTCATGGGACACCATTAAGAAAATCAATATATGCATTATGGGAATCCGAGAAGGAGAAAACAGAAAGGACCAGAAAGCTTAGTTTAATTTGATATTCTAAATTTAAAAATATTTTAATTATTTTAATGTAAAGATGAGTTAAATTATTTTAATTTAAAGATTAAGATTTGGCCATTATTTTAATAATGACCAAAAACTTCCCAAATCTGGAAAGAGAAATGAACATCCACAACCATGAAGCCCAAAGACCTTCACATAGATTAAATATATTTTTTAAACATCTTTGCTGAAACACATTACAATCCAATCCTCAAAAGTCAAAGACAAACAATGTAAAAGAAACAAGAGAAAAGTAACTCATCACATACAAGGGAAGCCTCATAAGACTATCAGAAGACTTTTTGGCAGAAACCTTACAAATCAGATGGGAGTGGGATGATACATTTAAAATACTGAAAGAAAAAAAACTGCCAACCAAGAATACAATACATGAAAAAACTGTCCTCCAAAAAGACAGAAGAGTTACAACTTTTACAGACAACTGAAAATTAAGGGAGTTTATCACCATTATACTTGCCTTACAAGAAATACTAAAGAGAATGCCCATCAATGACAGATTCGATGAAGAAAATATGACACATATACACCATGGAATAATATGCAGCCATAAAAAAAGAACAAGATCATGTCTTTTGCAGGAATATGGATGAAGTTGCAGCCATTATCCTTAGCAAACTAACACAGGAACAAAAAACCAAATACCACATATTCTCACTAATAAGTGGGAGCTAAATGATGAGAACTCATGAACACAAAGACAGTAACAACAGACACTGGGACCTACTTGAGGGTGGAGGCTGAGAAGAGGGAGAGGAGTAGAAAAAATAACTATTGGGTACCAGGCTTAGTACCTGAGTGATGAAATAATCTGTAAAACTAACCCCTGTGACATGAATTTACATATATAACAAATATATACCCCCAAACCTAAAATAAAAGTTAAGAAAAGGAAAACGAAAACAAACATAGTACTATACAGGTTGGCAACTTATTAAAAATGGTTCCTCATCTGGGAAAAAAAAGAAAGGATATAAACAGCAGTATGAAAGCATATAAAAGTATAAAAATCACTGGTAAGGGTAATTATATAGATAAGAACAAAATACTGTAATATTCTAATCATGGGGTGTTCATTACTTTTAATACTAGTGTAAAGTTAAAAGACAAAAGTATTAAGAATAACCTAAGTAAAAATATATGCTAATGAACACACAATATTAAAAGATGTAAATAATGACATCAATAACATAAACCATGGAGAAGTAAAACTATAGAGTTTTGTATGGGATTGAAGTTAAGTAGTTTTTGATTTAAAAGAGACTATTATATTCTATATAGGCCTTATGATAACTACAAATACACATAGAAGACACACAAAATAAATTAAAGACAAAGAAAATCAGGTATGGAAGGAATTTGCCTCAACATAATAAAGGCCATACATGGTAAGCCCACCGCTAACATGGTAAAAACTAAAAACTTTTCCACTAAGCTCAGGAATAAAAGGTAAGGATGCTAACTCTTGCCACTTCTATTCAATGTAGTATTAGAAACAAAAATAAACAAAAAAAAGAAGTCATACCAAGAGCAATTCAGCAAGAAAAAGAAATAAAAGCCAACCAAATCAGAAAAGCATAAGTAAATTATGTTTGCAGATGACATAATCTTATACGTAGGAAACCCTAACGGTGCCATAAAAAAAACTGTTAGAACTAATAAACAAATGTAATAAAGTTGCAGTATACAAAATCAACATAGAAAAATCAGTTGCACTTCTATACACTAACAGTCAACTAGCTAAATAAGAAATCAAGGTAACAACCCTATTTACAACAGTACCAAAAAAATAAAATACTCAGGAATAAACTTAACCAAGGAGGTGAAATACACAAACATTGAAAATTACAAATATTGATGAAAGAAATTAAAGAAAACACAAATAGATGGAAAGATATCCTGTGTTCATGAATTAGGAAACAGTATTATTAAAATGTCCATGCCACCCAAAGTGGCCTACAATACAATTTCAATAAAAAAAAGCCCAATCGCATTTTTTACAGGAATAGAAAACACAATCTTAAAATGTATAGGAAATTATGAAAGACTCTAAATTGCCAAAACAATCTTGAGAAAGAAGAACAAAGCTGGAGACGTCACACTTTCTGATTTCAAAATATTAGAACTCTACAGTAATCAAAACAATATGGCACTGACATAAAGACAGACATATAGACTAACAGAACAGAATAGAGAACACAAAAATAAACCAAAGAATAAACAGTCAACTATTCTTATACCATAGTACTGAGAATACACAATAAGAAAAGCATAATCTCAACAAATTGTGTTGGAAAAAATAGATACACACATGCAAGATAATGAAATTGGACCCTTTATTACAGAAACACAAAAAAATCAACTCAAAATGAATTAAAGATTTAAACGTAAGACCAGAAACTGTAAAATTCCTAGACAAAAACATAGGAGACATAAAAGAAAAGCTTTATAACATTTGCCTTGGCAATGATTTCTTGAATATAACACCAAAAGCACAAGCAACAAAAACAAAAATAGACAAGTGGGACTACATCAAACTAAAGAGCTCCTGCAAAGCAAACAATCAACAAGGCAAAATAACATTCTATGAAAAGGAAGAAAATATGTGCAAATCATATACCTGATAAGGGGATAATATCTAAAATACATAAAGAACTCCTACAACTCACTAATGAAAATAAATAAATAACCCAATTGATAAATGGGCAAAGGACTTGAAGAGACATTCCTTCAAAGAAGACATACAAATGGTTAATAGGTAAATGAATAGATTTTCAACATCGCTAATCATCAGGGAAATGTAAATTCAAATCTCAATGAGATATCACCTGACACCTGTTACAATGGCTATTATCAAAAATACAAAAGATAACAAGTGTTGGCAGAGATGCAGAGAAACTGGAACTCTTGCACAGTTTTGGTGGGAATACAAAATGATGCAGCCACTATGGGAAACAGTATAGAGGTGCCTCAAAAAAGACTGAAAGTAGAATTACCATACAATGCAGCAATTCCACTACTGGGTATATATCCAAGGGAAAGGAAATCAGTATGTAGAGGAGATATCTGCACCGAAATGTTCATTGTAGCATTATTCACAATAGCCAAAATATGAAAATAACCTAAGTATCCATTGACAAATGAATATATAAAGAAAATGTGACATACATGAACAATGGCATATTACTCAGCCTTTAAAAATAAAAAAATTCCACCATATGAGACAATATGGATGAACCTGGGGGACATTCTATTGAATAAAATAAATCAATCACAGAAGGACAAATAATGCATGATTCTACTTATATGAAATATCTAAAATAGTCTAACTCATGCATAAACAGAAGAGAATGGTGGGTGCCCAGGAGACAGGTGGAGGGGAAATGGATAGTTACCGGTCAATGGGTGTTAAGTATTTTTTAAGTGAGCTGCATGAGTTCTAGATTTCTGCTATACAATTTTTGCCTATAGTTAACTCTATTATACAGTCACTTTTGTGCCTACAGTTAACTATATTGTATAGCCACTTAAATTTTGAGGCAGGTAGATCTCACATTTACCACCATAAAATAAAATCAACAGCAACAAAAATAAACTAAAAAATAATAAATTACAAGCAGAGAAAATTATCTGGAACATATATCAAAGGGAAAGAATGAATATTCTTGATATTTAAAGAGTGTTTAAAATAGAGGAATAAAGCCCAACAACCAAAACCATCTAGCTATGTAGAAATAGTTTACTGCCAAAGAAATGAAAATGAATTTTAAGCATTTTAAAATATCATCAATCTCAGTCTTTATAAGAGAAATGCCAGTTAATTCAAATCATCTTCCTATCAGACTGGCAGAAGTCTCACAATACAGTTATCCCTCAGTATCCACAAAAGATTGGTTCCAAGACTGCCTACAGACATCAAAATCCGGGCATACTCAATCCCTGAAATATATCCTGTGGAACCTTCCTATATGAAAAGTTGGCCCTCTGTATCCACGAGTTTCACATCCCACGAATTCTGTTTCTTTTACCTGTTTCCTTGTGGATATGGAATCCATGGATACCTCCAACTATATTTATTGAAAAACATCCATGTATAAATGAACCCTCACTGTTCCAACCCATCTTGTTTGAAGGTCAACTTTATACTCTTTTTTGTTAAGACTGTGAGGAAACAAGTATTCTCATATATTGCTGATGAGAATGCAAACTGTGCAATCCCTATAAAAGGAAATTTGGCAATCTTGCAAAATTGTATATACATTTATCTTTTGACCTAACCATCCTACTGCTAGGACTGTATCCCAAAAATACTCTGATAAAAGCCATATGCACAAGTCTATTTGCTGTAATGCTATTTAAATTAACAAAAGACTGGACACAACTCAAATGTTCATCACCAAGTGATTAATTGAAAAACTAGGATACATCTACACTATGGACTCTTATGTCATTTTAAGAAGCAGAAGAAATATTTCTATATAGTACTGTGATGTTATATCCATAGATAAATTAAGTGAAAATAATAAGATAGAGAAAATAGTATATAGTAGCCTATCACTGATCCAAGAAAGAGAGGCAATACAAATATATAGTATTTGTGTAGATTTGCAGGTCCTAAAAATTGAAAGATAAGCCATAAAAATTTTAAACAATTACCCGTAAAGGGTGAGAGTGAAGAGGGTAGAGGAGCCAGGAATAGAGGCCAGACATTTTTATAAGTATCTTATTTTGTAGATTTGCCTTTGACATCATATAATTATTTTATATAATTATAAAATGAATTTAACTTACAAAAGCAATTCCTAAAAACTGCAAGTAAGATGAACATAAGTACATAATAGCATAACCACACAAAGACTCCTTATTACAAGTAAGTATAAAATATAGTAATTTGATTATACATTTTAAGTCCTTTCCAGTAATCACATTGTAGGTTGGCATCAATTATCTGAGATTATTGTGTATACACTGTGAGGTAAAGCAAATGAGTACTTATCTTACTGTTGCCAAGAACCAAGATTTTCAGCAAGGCTGAAAGGAGATTAAATGTAAGATAAGTTAAAATACCTTAGTCCTGATTTTAAGTATGATTAAGAATTTATGGTTTATCTTTTAAAAATAGGTATCTATTTTAAAGCTCTATCTGGTAAAAACACTAGAAATAATGACCAACTCAGTAACAGTGAACACTCCTTGTGCAGGGGTCTGTCCTGCAGTCCCTGACCCAACAATGGATGAATAACATACATGGACACAGATATTATGCTTGTCAGTCCGGCTGAGGGTCTGGGCCACTTACAGACTCCAAGGAGAGTGCTGTGAAGAGTTGTAGCCGCAACTCTGACTTCCTGGCCCTGCTGGCATTTATTCAGCACACATTAAATGACAAAGACTTTGAGTAAACACCACTAGAGGGTAATTGACCTGGTTGCTGACCCTGAGAAGAGAGCAATTATGCACCCGCGGTTGATTAAACCTTGGTCTTAGGACCACATGAGTAAACAAGCTATTTATTTACTTATGAGATGGAGTCTCACCCTGTCACCCAGGCTGGAGTGCAGTGGCACGATCTCGATCTCAGCTCACCGCAAGCTCCACCTCCCAGGTTCGCACCATTCTGCTGCCTCAGCCTCCCAAGTAGCTGCGACTACAGGGGCCCACCACCACGCCTGGCGAATTTTTTGTATTTTTAGTAGAGACAGGGTTTCACTGTGTTAGCCAGAATGGTCTCAATCTCCTCACCTTGTGATCCACTCGCCTTGAACTCCCAAAGTGCTGAAATTACAGGCGTGCACCACCGCACCCGGCCTAAAAAAACTATTTAAACTCCTCTACATTCCTATGTATCTACTCTAAGTTATTTACTCAAGGTAAGGATTAGGTTGCCTTCAGCCAGATCTATTACTGGAATTTATGCAAACCCCTCTGGCCTTCCGAGAAGGTTTGCTACTATTTCTTATAACTATAATGAAAATATTTCCTACCAGCCTGAGTGAACTCCCACATCCTTGCACTTAGACTACGGTCTCTTACCACCATATCTCACTAAAGTAAGTCAGGGCTTTTTGAAAAAATGATTGATTACAGATCTGGCACAGGAAATGCACAAGATGAATATGGAGAATCTTTTCATTTCAGAAGCTAGGAATCTATCAAAGAGTACTGATATTATGTCAAAAAATTCCCAGAAACCAACATACATAAATCAACTAAATACCTGAACAAGATGTTAAAATACACAAACTATATTTCAACCCATGTGTTCATAATGATGCCTCGATAGCCCACTCTCACTGCCCCTCCAAAAATGGTCATCTTTGCAAGAATCTAGGGATCCACCATTATTTTGAAAACTGGTATATAAAGAGAAAAAAATAAAAAAATTGTCTTGCCTTTTTTATATGGCTCCTATCTCAGAAGGATGATAAGTGAGAAGGGAAAGTTCTTTAGAGAAATTCTGCAGCTAATAATGAAAAGAAGAAATTATAGAACTAGAATATCACCATTTTGCTACCCATAATGAATTAATGGACCTAGACAATGAACATCAAAGGTTGATAAATCACAGAAAAACATGCCAAGACATCATGTACCTCCTAGGAAGTACATAACACTATGTAGAAAGTAATCTTGCCAAAAATCTCTCTATATCTGAATTTAGATTTACAGTAGTCCCCCCTTTTCCACGGGGAATATGTTTCAAGACCTCCAGTGAATGCCTGAAACCATGATAGTACCAAACCCTATGTATGCTGTCTTGCTGTCTTTTTCCATACATACATATCTACGATGATGTTTAATTTATAAATCAGGTGCAGTAAAAGATTAACAATAACTAATAATAGAACAATTATAACAATAGACCAAAATTAGTTATGTGAATGTGCTCTTTATTTCTTTCCCTCTCTCAAAATACCTTATTATACTCTACAGACCTATGTTCTCTCTGCAACTGACCACAAGTAATTGAAACTGAGAAAATCAAAAGCTTGAGTAAGTGGGGATAATGGATTTAGTAGAAATAAAAAGTGAGAAAATGTATTAAATGGCAACATGGCGATGCAATCATCCGAGTCTTAACTATGGGGGCTTTAGGACAAACCATCAGTTGCTTCAACAGAAAAACTGCAATGAGAAAAAAGGAAGGAAAATAAAGCAGATCCTATGGACTAAAAGGATTTAAGTAACATGAATAAACAATAAAAATGTATAAACTTATGTTTATCCTCTTCAAGCAAACATAGTATTAAAATATATAAGAAAATTGAGAAAATGCAAATACAGACTGGATGTTTGATGGTATCAAAGATATTTCTTATTTTAGGTGTAAAATTGTGATTGTCTTTTTTATAAAGGATCTTTAGCTTTTCTAGATATATAATTAAATATTTACAGATAAATATTTACAGATACAATACCTAAGATTTGCTTCGAAATGTTTCTAAGTAAAAGGATGGGGATGCTAGAGGGTCTGGATATAAATGAGACAGAATTGATATGTTGATAATTGTGGAACATAAGAGATACATACACACACACACACCTATGCACACAGAGAGAAGTTCATTTTTTATTATTCCTTTTTCTTTTATATATATTTTTAAAGGTCTATATAAAATCAAGCTTAGGACCAGGTCTTAACTTCCAGCCAAGATCCAATCTTTCCACTAGATCATACTGCAGCAGCCACTCATTCCCATCTCCAAAACGCTTTGTATGCAGTGAAACAGAAGCCTATATAAATTTATACTCTAATCGGGGAGAAAACACTGCTTCTTTTCACAAAATATCCAGCATGGTGCCTAAGGAAAAAAAAATTACATTCCCAAGAAAGTTTCATTCGTTCAGAGGGACCAAAACCAGATCACCAAACAAATCTCAGACTATAAATTGTAACATGTGAAATAAACATGATGTTAGACAACATGAAGGAAAACAAACTAAACTCTATTATTAAATAAACCTACAGACAGAACCTGGATGGGGATCTGATTATAGCTATCTACTTAGAAAAATTAAAGTATATTCCACCCCCACCACACTGTGCTCCAAGAAACCATATGTAAAGCAATGTCATTCTTTAATGATGGAAATAAATCTAGTAACTGAAGACAATGCTTAGAAGTATAAAATGTGATATTAGCAATAAAAGAGCTCCCTAAGCTCACGGGTGACACTTCAGAGGAAGCACTCGGTGGGTGAGTTATAGCTGCAGACCCAGGCTTTGCTTTCCAGGAGATGTCCTTTGAAGTTTCCATGCTGAGCTTTCTGTCCAGAGTCTAGAACATGTTATTTCATCCCAGACCTTCAAGGGTCCACAGCAGCCTAGAGAAAACTGTTCTGAAATTAGGTAATATTTCAGATCTAATAGTTATTTTGGCTTACTATAAATCCGTTAGATGAGAGAAGTCACAAAAGAAATGTGGCTGGCCAGGCATCTCCTCTCCAAGGCTATGGATGCACATTTCAGTAAAATCTCTTCAACTAACTTATAAATTTAGTTATATTATTAGTAATAATAACATCCAACATGTATCCCTCAAAACAATGGCTCTTTGCAAATATTAATTCATTTAATTATTTTAAATAAAGGTCCACTTAGGAATTTTGTGAAAACTTCCAGCTACAGTTAAATCCAGACCTTACTATTTGGATTATATTAGATCCAGCACTTAGGATCTTACTGCAGATTATATTATATCACTCAATCAGCTCAACTTTCTCTCATTTCTCTTGTGTTCACTTCCTATTTTTTATTTAAAACATTCTATTGTATCTACAGGTAAAATGCAAGAGATAAGAGATGGAGACTGGGGAAGAAATATTTTACATTTTGTACTTAATTGTATTTATTATTGCACAAAGACTTTTTGACATTCTAAGTTTCTGATATCTTTAAAAGCAGAGAAGTTTAAGTGCATTTATTGGATAACTCTGCAATAACACATTGTGGCCCTTCCTCCTCTCCCCTTCTTCTCTGCCTTTTCTGCTCCTAACACCACAATACCTTTAAGTGGTTAAGTAAGCTTTATTACTAAGTCAACTATAATACATCAACTCATCAGAATAGTATACATAGCATATAACCTTAAAAGATAGTGTTGCAATCACCATGTTGTACCACAGGAAAAAGCTAGATAAACTAAATGAAAGTATGAAACACAAAATAGTATATGTTATTTTAGAAATTATAGAAAAAATTATGGAAAGATGATTATCTAAATCTTTACTTTGCATGACAATGAGCCAATTATTCCTTGTCTTCTGAATGTATATGCATGGATTTATTAACAGAAAAATATATATTGGTAATAAGCTTGATACATTATTCCAGATTCATGGAAAGTATCATTAAAATGAAGGACAGATCTCTTTAAGGGACGAGAAGAAGGGCTCACACAATAAAACACAAATGCAGATGTAAAAGTTCACAAGCAACTTGATAAGAGTATTGTCACAGGAATTAGGACATTATAGTGAGGACCTTTTTGAATTCATAAATAATGCCTTATTTTAAGATGTCAGTTCTCTCCTTAGTTTGATGGATGGTTAAAGCTTAAAGTTGAGCTAATCCAGAATATCTACACTCCAAATATCTGACACTGAAATTAATCTTGAACTCACTGTGAATCAATGCCTTTTAACTGCTTGGTTGAAAGAAATCATTTTTATGACTGATGGCAGACTACACATTCCTCTGATGTCATCCTTCTCTGGATTAAGATAATAAAATCAGAAAACTTCGTAAGTGGACAACATTACATGGTCCACCCTTCGAATTTTATCTACTGCTACATACAACCCCTCTCTCTGCCCATTAGAATTGTGTTAACTGAACTTCTTTTGAATTAAATGTACTGAAGTCATCAATCTATAATGAAAAATGGACTGTTTGCTTCCAGTAAGTATAATGTTCACATGGCATGGTGCTTGAGGGCCAAATAAAGAACTTGGTCTCCTTTCTCAGTATCAGATATTATGTTTTTCCTGGTCAACTAGTTTGTTTGTGTTTTTTTTTTTAAATCTTGTGGGCCCCTGGTACAGTTTGGATGTGTGTTCTATCAAAATTTCATGTCAAAATGGGATCCCTAATGTTGGAAATGGGGGATAGTAGAAGTCATTTGAGTCATGGGGGCAGATGCCTCATGAATGGCTTGGTACACTCCTCATAGTAATCAGTGAGTTCTTGCTCTAAGTTCATGTGAGATCTGGTTGTTTAAAAGACCATGGCAATTCCCCCACCTTCCCTGTTACTTTCTCCCTCACCATGTGACATATCTGCTCGCCCTTTGCCTTCCTCCATGAATGGAAGCTTCCTGAGGCCCTCACCAGAGCCAAATGCTAGTGCCATGCTTCCTCTAGAGCCTGCAGAACTGTGAGCTAAAATAAACCTCTTTTCTTTATAAATTACTCAGTCTCCAGTATTCCTTTATAGCAGTGCAAATGAACTAACACAGAAAATTGGTACTGACAGTTGAGTATGGCTATAAAGATACCTGGAAATGTGAAAGTGGCTTTGGAATTGAGTAACAGCAGAGATTAGAAGAGAGGCTCAGAAAAAACAGGAAGATGAGCAAAAGTTTGGAATTTCTTAAAGACATGTTAAGTGATTGTGACCAAAATACTGATCAAAATATGAATGGTGAAAGCCAGGTTGAGGGGGTCTCAGACGGAAACAAGAAAGTTCCTGGGAACTGGAGTAAAGATCATCCATATTACTCCCTAAGAAAGAGCTTTCTGCATTATGTTCACGCCCTACGGATCTGTGGAAGTTTAAACTTACAAGTGATGACTGAGGGTATTTGGCAAATGAAATTTCTAAGCAGAAAATCATTCAAGATGTGGCCTGGATGCTTCTACCAGCCTATAATCAGATATGGAAGCATAGAAATGACTCAAAGTTGAGACTTGTATTTAAAAGGGAAGCAGAGCATAAAAATTTGGAAAATTTGCAGCCTGTGTGCTAGAAAAGGAAAGAGCATTTTCAGTAGAGGAATGCAAGTGGTCTGTGGAGAAATCACCTGCTAGAGAGATTAGCATGACTACAAGAGAGCTAGATGCTAATAGCCAAGACAATAGGAAAAAGGCCTTGAAGGCATTGCAAAAATTTCTAACGCAGCCCCTTTCATCACAGGCCCAGAGGCCTAGGAGGAAAAAGTTGTTTAGGGGGCCCAGCCCCAGAGCACTGCTGCCCTGCTTAGCCTCAAGACACTACTACCCACATCCTGGCTGCTGTATCTCCAGCCTTGGCTCAAAGGAGCCCAGGTAGAGCTAGGGCCACCATTCCAGAGGGTGCAAGATATAAGCTCTGGCAGTTTCTACATGGTCGTAAGCCTGTAGGCACATGGAATGCAAGAGTGAAAGAGTCTTGGCAGCTTCCACCTACATTTCAGAGGATATATGGGGAAGCCTGGGTTGCCAGGCAGAAGCCTACTGAAGGGGTGGTGTTCCCACAGAGAGACTCTAGTAGGGCCGTGCTGAGGAAAAAAGTTGGGTTGGAGCCCACACAGAGTACCCAACAGGGCACACTGCCTAATAGAGCTGTGGGAAAGGGATCACCCTGTAGTCCTGAGAACGGCAGAGCCAGCAGCAGCTTGCACTGAGCCTAGAAAAGCTGCAGGCACTCAACTCTCACCTACAAGAGCAGCCACGGGGACTGTACCCTGCAAAGCCACAGGGGTGGAGGTGCCCAAGGCCTTGGGACCCCACCCCCCTTGCACCAGTCAGTGTACCAGGGATGTGGGACAAAGAGTCAAGGATTATGTTGGAGCTTTAAAGCTTAATGTCTGCTCTGTTAGGTTTCAGACTTGTGTGGGGTCTACTGCCCCCTTCTTTGGGCTCATTTCTGCATTTTGGAATGATAATGCTTACCTAATATCTGTACCACCATTGTATCTTAGAAGTAAATAGTTTGCATTTTATTTTACAGGCTCATAGGTAGAAGGAAATTGCCTTCAGTCTTATATAAGACTTTGGACTGCTGAGTTAATGCTGGAACAAGTTAAGACTTTGAGGGACCATTGGGAATGGATGATCGTATTTTGCAACATGAGAATGACATGCTATATGGGGGACCAGGGGCAGAATTATATGATTTGGATGTGTGTCTCTTCAAAATCTCATGTTGAAATGTGATCCCCAATGTTGAAGGTGAGGTCCAATGGGAAGTGTTTGTGTCATGGGGCAGATCCCTCATGAATGACTTGGTACCCTCTTCACAATAATGAGTGAGTTCTCACTCT
The DNA here is from genome assembly GCF_001698545.2 of Rhinopithecus bieti. Lineage (NCBI taxonomy): Eukaryota > Metazoa > Chordata > Mammalia > Primates > Cercopithecidae > Rhinopithecus > Rhinopithecus bieti. Next base: position 550,662 of record NW_016808467.1, on the reverse strand, counting down.
GAGTTTATGTGAGATCTGGTTGTTAAGAGTATGGCACTCTCCCCAACACCTACTTTCTTTCTCATCACATGACACAACTGCTACTCTTTTTCACCTTCTACCATGAGTAGAAGCTTCTTGAGGCCCTCACCAGAAGCAGATGCTTCCTATACTACCTGCAGAACCATGAACCAAAATAAACCTCTTTTCTTTATTAATTACCCAGTCAAAGTTATTTTTAATAGCAGTGCAAAATGGACCAACACAGCCCTGAATCTTACCACATTTCCCCCATCTCTGGTGAAAAGTGCATAGGTGTTTGTGGCCTATAATTTGTTTCTCAACATCACTCTCTATCTACTACTTTCTTCACCTTATCTATTTTCTTCATCTTGTTTTTCCATTACTTCATATTTCTCACTTAGTTTTAATACTTGTTTTGCCATATTAATTGAATAATATTATTTGAATCTCTTTAAGTTGCCTTTGAAATAAGGTAACATATAATTAATTAAAATTTTTAATTAAATAGAAATTCTCACTTACAAGGAATCTAATATGCAGTCCCCATTCAGCAGACTAGAGTCCCTCATATACAGAAAATGCCCAAGTAATGACAGGTATTGTTATCATTATGGAATTCCACACTGTAGTATCACAGTAGTTTTCATAAACCAAATGAACACATGCATGCACACAAGCACACACAATTAATACTTAGTTAACGCAAGAATCTTTACTATCTTCCTCAGAGGGTTTCCAATGTCCAAAACATTCCTAGAGAGTGTAAGCAATCCATAAACATTTTCTGAATAAATGAGTCAACAATGAATTCCTGATGTCATTATATTTATGTTTGTGATATAATGCTAAGGAGAAATTAGTGAAAATAACATGTATTTATTAGACAGCTTGGGCACTATCCAAATGTTGATAACTCATATATACAGATATGACATATCAGAGATAGTTTTTCTGAGATTTGCTTTTCTCATTAATGTTCCTAGTGTTGTTATGAGGATTAAATTAAGTAGTCTAACAGAACCTGGCCCACAGAAGTTCAATAAATATTAACGCCTTACTTTCCCTCTCTCTCCCTGACCTTACATATTCCTATAGCAGTATCGCAGATTGTGTGTGTGTTGGGGGACAGGGTGTGTGCATGCACATGCAACTAGAAAGCCTAATGCACTCAAAACACATTACCACCAGAGGACCATCTGTATTTCCTTCTACAACTTTCTTCACCAACCATAAATAATCTTTCTCTTTTTACCTTACTTCTCATTCTTCCTATCTGACAAAACATGGGGCTGGAGAAAGTAGACACAAAGTAAAAGGAAGAAAAGAAGGAAAGGGGGAAGAAAGAGTGAGAGAAGAGAATTTGGCTATCTCACTAGAAAAAAAGAGTGTGCATAATACCCAGCAGATAAGAACTGAATATCCGAAAAGAGTATTACATAACCTTCAAAGGAATCCCACCATTCTTTCTTAGCAGTCACTGACTGGAAGATTACTGAATCTGAGTGATTAGCACCTTGTTAGATATGCACTGTGCTTTTAGGCACATCCTATCGGAAAATAAAGCAGATGAATTCACTCAGGAGAAGTAACAGCTTTAAGAAATCACTGGCTCTGTGGCTAACAGAACAGAAAGCCTGACTGATCACAGCCATCTAATGTGCAGGAAGCTAAATAATACGACTACCAATCACTCCCAGATGGCTCCTGAACCCATGCAGTCATTCTTTTGTGTGTGGTGCACTTCATAATGAAGAAGACTTCACTCTGGAGGCTTTTTCCACACAAAGCTTTTCAATCTGTAACTAACTCTGTTTTTGTCTCTTCATCCCAATCCCCTCCTCCACCGTATGGGGAATTAAAAAAGCAAGTACTGACCCCTAAGACCTATGTCCAAGGCAATCTTTCCTAGACATACTCCATTTGTCTCACTCTTCATCTTATCAAAGTGCACCCTGTCCATATTCTGGGGTCCCTGTCCCTGACAGAGGCAGCACATTGTTGGGAAGTGTTTGCTTTAGCATTTGCAGGCATTGTGCTGGGATGAAGTATCAGATGACAAGCTTTCATCTGGATATGATTTATTCATTATATCAGTACTTTATATTCGAGAAAGTGCACCAGTGTGAAAATTGAAGGGGAAACATGTTTTGGCTAAGGGATAACCTGGAAATTATTAAAGTCAAAAGCTTCTGGGTCAAAGGGTAGCAGCTTCATGTTATTAAAATAATATGTTAATATTTAAGTCCTATAACCTCTTTGGGCCTTTGAAACACCTGTGATGAAAATGGTTTTCATGCTGTTAAAATGGTAACAAACAGACTGAGGCTCATTGCTTTAGTTTTGAATCTATTCGTGTGACTAAATTTTATGAGCCAATAAAACATATCCTAACATAAGTATAAAAAGATTCAGTAAAATACCACCCTGTCAATTTTTTTTTTTTTTTTTGCAACTCTGCTCTCTCTCTTTTTACTGCTACTTCCACCTCAAACATCACCCTCTCCAATTCTTCCCCTTTCTCATCTTCTTTACTCTGCCTTCATTTGATACAGCTGTTGCTGGAGATGAACAGCTAGGACTGCCACTGGGATAAATCAGAAAGCATGTTAGCTGCCCTATATTTTCTGTTATTAAATAAGATTGACACCATTGACTAGATTCTGCCCTTTGCCAAGAAATACTGCAAAAGATGTAAATCACTCATCAACAAACAATAAGTTACTTATGTGCATTTATTTCACTTTAATTTTTAGCATCAGTGTCCAAGCATGTATATGCACACACATGCACATACACGTGCTTCTCAAAATACAAATCTCTCTCATGTATCCTAAGAGTGATAATGCAAAGAAACCCTCTCAAGACAGGCCAAAGGGCCTCTTTCACCTGTAATTAATGAAATGATCCAAATTGACATTCTGAGAGGTGAGATATATCAGATTACAATAATTTTCCTTTATTATTATATTTTTAGTTTTCATTATACTTTAAGTT
>NW_016808467.1:534632-543764 GCF_001698545.2 Rhinopithecus bieti | reverse complement strand
GTATTGGGGTGGGAGTTACCCGATTTTCCAGGTGTTGTGTGTCTCAGTTCCCCTGGCTAGGAAAAGGGATACCCTTCCCCCTTGCGCTTCCCAGGTGAGGCGATGCCTCGCCCTGCTTCAGCTCTCGCTGGTCAGGCTGCAGCAACTGACCAGCACCGATTGTCCGGCACTCCCTAGTGAGATGACCCCAGTTCCTCAGTTGAAGATGCAGAAATCACCGGTCTTCTGTGTCGCTCGCGCTGGGAGTTGGAGACTGAAGCTGTTCCTAATCGGCCATCTTGCTCCCCACCCTCTCTAAAATTCCCTTTATTATTTTAAATGTAGATGTCAAATCTCTGGAATTCTCATACACACACACACACACACACACACACACACACACACACACACAAAGTAGAGCTGGACTGCCATAGAAAATGCCTAGAGTTAAAAGAAAAATGAAATGGTTTGACTACCTTCAAACTGGAAATTCTAAAAAATTCCAGAATTCTAAACATGTAAAAAAAAAAATGAAACTAATAAAAATCTAAGTTAAATGTATCCTTGCCCTCAGTTAGTCAATCAATTAATATTTAAAGAAGCATGTTACTGAATGAATTGTGTCCCCTCGAAATTCACATATTGAAGCCCTAACCTCCAATGTACATATATTTGGAGAGAGGGCTTGTAAGAAGGTAATTAAGGTTAAATAAGGTGCAAAGGATGGGGTCCTACTCTGATAGACTTGGTGTCCTTGAGAAGGAAGACAGACCAGAGATAATTCTCTCTCTCCCTGCACACACATAAAGGAAAACTCATGTAGGGAGACAGCAAGCAAGTGGCCATCTGCAAGCCAGGAAGAGAGGCCCACCAGAGACCAAATCTGATGGCACCTTTATCTTCAACTTCCAGGCTTCCATAACTGTGAGAAAATAAATTGCTATTGTTTAATTCACCCAGCCTATGATATTTTCTTACAGCAGTCCTAGCAGACTAATACAACCAGACATCTTTTTTTCTTCCAAAACATGTTATAATGATAGAGGTCAAAAAGGCTTTGAAATCAATGAGACCTAGTTGTGATAAATACTCAGGGCATCCTGAAGGATCACCATTAAGAACAAGTGCTATCTATATATTGTCCTCAAAACAAGTCAAATCAACTGAGATGCACATTTAGACATCATTGTTTGGGTTCCTAGAGATTTATGACATCAATTTGAACTGGGGGGTATTGTAGGAAATCATCAAGTGAAAATTGGTTAACATATCTATAGCACACTTTCAAGACTATAACCCTCTACACATCATTATGATATCTTAAGGGATAACATTATTTCGTATCTCAGTGACAAAATTGTTTGCTTCACCTAATCATCTATTTTCATTTTCACACTGACTGTGACTCACATAAAGATCATGTTACTCTTTGTACTTAGGTTATCAGGAAGCTTTGAGCCAAACTTGATATCTATTTCCAGGAATTATATAGATTCTCAAAGTGTGTTTTCTATGAACCAGTTTTCCTTATGTATTACTCTTCCATTCTTGGCTTCCCTCTGTATAGATTTCCTCAAATATTTATTTGTGTTTTATGCATTCTGCAGGCCATCTCAAATTCTATTTGAAATTGTGGGGAAATGCATGCACAAATAAGTAAGCATCATCTCATCCATCCCTATTATCCTAAGTTGGGAAGCTGAGCTCTAGAATACTTTAGTGATGGGCTCAAGGTCATGCAGTCAGAGTAGGGCATAGGCAAGATCAGAAATTCAGTTTCCTCTCACTCAGTGTTCCTTTTGCTCCACCATAAAATTACCTTCCTGTGCAATAAAGAAGGAAGAAAATTCACTCAAAAGAATAAGCATTTATTTGGTACATTTGCCTCTCAACAGAGGCAAAATAAGCCTCATTTGCTGTATCAAATTGTTCCCTCCTGGAAGAATGTTAGGCACTCTTGGTCCCTGCCCATTAATTGCTGATTGAACTCCCAGTCATTGTATTAACAACAACAACAAAAAAAGCCCCTTATATTTTTACCTTTCCCAGTGCCCAACCCCATTTGATTTTTGCTTTTGTTTTTTGTTTGCTCTGGTTGTTGTTTCAAAAGAGAAACAAAGAAAGTGGAAAATACTTCCTTGCACTGGTCAAAAATTGGGAAAGTAAGGGTCAGATCAAGGTGCAAAATATGTAAATTTAACAGCTGACATCAAAATTTATCTTAGGAATGTGTGGTAAAGTGTTTACAAAAATGACCACAATAATTTCCCTCCCTGCCCTATGTACTTGGGTTGTTGCCTCCCACAGTAGCTTTGCCCGTGGCCATGTGAATAGTTTGAGCCAATGAGACATTAGTAAACGTGACACAAGCAGAAGCTTGAAAACTCACTTATAAATTGTGGCTGTTTAATACTCTGAGATTGCCATGTGAAGAAGCTCAGGCTAGCCACTGTAGGATGAGACACTGCATAGAGCATATTCAGGCAGTCTAGCTGAGCACCTCTTTCCCCACAAAACCAACAATTCTGCCCATTTTTGACTCTTGAGTAAGACTATACCAGACCAGTTCATTCAACTACATGCTAACCCCCATTGACTGCAGACTCATGAAAGAGCTCAGTAGAGCTCAGCCAGGCCAGCCCAGACTTAGAAAAATCCATATAACCCAGGGAATAATTAATGAAAAAGATTTTTTGTTTTAAGCCATTCAATTTTGGGATGATTTGTTATGCAGCAAGAAACGAATCATTACAGAAAGGAGTTGTCTTTGTCGAGGAAAATAACTTGAATATCTGTAAGTCTGGGGGAAAATCCGCAAATTGAACTGCTTCGGTAGAAGCGGGAAGTCAGAGATTATCATGAGATCATAAACCTCTCTGTGTCCCTACAAGAATTACAGAAATCTTAGGAAAAGGGAAATGGAAGGTAAATAGAGATTTAAGCCAATCATGTCTAGTTCTTTAGAAGAAGCTAGTCTCCAGCTGACATCTTAAAGAGATATACACATAAATTTAGATAGATATAGATATAGATAGATATGGTATGTTTGTTTGAGCTGCTATAACAAAATGCCACACACTGGGTAATTTATAAACAATAGAAATTTCTTTGTTACAGTTTGGTGGCTGGAAAGTTTAACATTGAAGCATCCGCTTGTGAGGGGCCAGTCTCTCTGCTTCCAAGATAGTGCCATGTTGCTGCATCCTCCAGAGGGTACAGATACTGTGTCCTCACATGGCCAAACATACAAGGGCAAAAAAGGAGTGAATTCCCTTTGTCAACCCCTTTAAAAAGACAACTAATCCCATTCATGAGAGGGGAACTCTCATGACTCAATCACCTATTAATGCCACCACAATGTAGATTAAGTTTTAATATGAATTTTGGAGGAAACATATTCATTTAGACAGGGAGGTGAAGATGGAGATGGAGATGAAGATAGAGATAGGAAGATATCTCCAAGTAATTTGCCATAATTATCAACATGAAATGGTAGAAAACCTCACACAGAGTGTCTGTAGACAAATCAACTCTCATCAAACTTATTAGTCAAAATGAGTTTTTTATATTATCTTATACAGGCTAATTTATCGATGTTAATCTTTACACCAACTTGAGTGAGGCTTGTGTCCAATGCCATTTTGCTGCTTTAAGAACTCACTTTCAAACTAACACATGGGATATGTTTGTGAGACTAGTTCCTGGTGTAACTGTTAACCAAATACCTACTTCAACACCTATGATGTCCCCTTTTTTTGTTTGCCTCCTCTCTAGTATTTCCCAACAAATTAATCAGTCAGCACCTTTACTCTTCCTTGTCTCCCTGATATTAACCAGCATCTTACCCTCACCCCACAGTGGGAGCCCCTTCCTTTATTACAGTGCTGAACCGCTCTCCAGGAACAGCTCTACTTAGCAACAAGCCAGACCCTATGGTCTATTCATGGGCCATCGCTAAAGCAATAGAAATAAACATTGGCCCCTACTACAAATTCCAAAACCTAGGATCCAATTAACACATATTAGTCACCTTCTGATACATTTAGCCTCTTATTTACAGGCAGTAAAGAAATTATCAATTATCAATCATATTTAAATATCTAAAGTATTAGAATTGACAATATGAACATAGTCCAAAACGCTATACTGTTCTCCAAGCAAGAAGCCAAGTTTATTTTCATCTGTGGTATGTTCGTAAATGCTCACAGCTGTGTATGTAGTCTGTGGCAGACTGTCTTTTCCAGAGACGGCTGCAACAGTATCTCTTGTCCCAAATGCTTTTCTAAAACCTTGCCACTCCCCATCAAAACACAGAATCTAATTTTCCTACCCTTGAACCTTGGAGAATTTATGAGTTACTTGCAACCAACAAAATGTGGTGAAAGTGATGCTGCATGATTTCCGAGATGAGGTGCATAAAAGCATTGCAACTTCCATCTTGCTTCCTAGATGGAAGCCCTGAGCCCTGAGTCACTGTGCTGGCAGTCCAACTATCCTGAGACTGCTGCTGTGAGGAAGCCCAAAGCAGCCTATACAAAGAAACTTCATGGAGAAGACTCCTGAAGCTGATTTAGAGAAACACCATTGTCCCTGATCAAACATGCTTTCAGTCAGAATCTGTCTTGCCAGAGATAAGATCCAGTCCCCAGAAGGGGAACATCAAAAGCTAGGCAGATTCATGCTAGAGTATAAACCGAAGAGCAAATACCACACTGAGACAAAAGAACAATTATGCCAACCAGTAACCTATCTGGTGCCCACAGATCATCCTCTTTAGATAAAATACCTAGCTTTAGGCATCAGGAGTAATTCTAGGTTCTAACTATTGGAGATGAAAGATCTCATAATAGTGTTGTTGTATTCTGGTCCAGATTGCTTCAGGCTTTTAGTTGTATTGAATTTTTAACTTGAAGGTCTTCAGATACTGTTGTGGAGCACAAATTAAAAAAGTGTGAGTGACAGCAAAAGAGCATGAAGTAAAAGGAAAAGCAGAAAAGGGTGGCATAAGTCAAAAGCAACAGAGCCTCATTGGTCAAGTCTAAAAGGACGGTACATAGTTCAACTAAGGAACATTCTAGGAAAGAAGAGCATGTAAAATATACAAATGGATGTTAAAGCAATATGGAGAGACCCCGAGCAGAAAAGCAGAGGCATGCTCAAAAATAAGGGGAGGCAAGGCTGACCAAGTATTATAGGAATGAGTGGCCATCGCATGAAGGTCTTTGGATGTCAACTGAGGGGTTTAGATTTCATCCAATGATCAGAGAGTTACAAGTAATTCTCCCAGATGCTGAGAAGGGGAAGAATCAGCAGGCAATATTCTAGCCACCCTTCCTCTGTTTGCACTGGAACAAAAATAATTTCAACTATTTTACAATTGCTCTTCTAAGTAATCTTTCATTTGAAAGATATCTTTTAAAACAATGGAAACACTCCTGTAATAGATGAAGACTTTCATTGTACACTCTTGATGAGGAAAAAATGTGATAAAAATCATGTTTGAGGATTATTCCACTGCTTTGTTCAGAGTATAAATAAGAAAGTAAACAGAAGGAATAATTGAAGAACATGAGAAAACAAAAGGAAAAGAGAAAAAAAATCTAAAATGAAGAATCACTTGATTTAAAAAGTTGAGAAATAGAGAAACCCAAACCCTACTTCCTTTACCCTACTTTGTTATCCACTGTGAACTTCTACCTTCCCAAGCTTTTTAGTCTCCATTTGGTCACTTAATCCAGTCCTTGATTCTCCTTTGCTCTGTCTCTCTCTGTGCCAGCTATGCAATCTTTTTAATTCTTCAGGTCCCTGCACTCATGCCATGATCACAGGGCTGCCTTTGACTGGCACAATAATTCTGTGTTCTTCTCACTTTGCTTTACATTACACATTTAGGTCTTGCTTGTCCAATGTAATAACTTGTTCTAAAAATATTTTATTTTTGCTGCTTAGCCTTCTCAAAGTTCTTTACAGACATTACCTCATCCATTTCTCTTGAAATTAGGTGCCCTGATGACAGAGTGGCCCCAAAAGCTACTTGTGTGGATTATTGGGTATATATGTGCCTGGGACCTCAAAGGTGTCAATCCTGCCTATTTGGGATGAAAGATGGATGTCCTCAGCAATCAATAAGTGCCAAAAGCTCTCTCATTCAAAGAGAGGAAAAATGTTCCAATACCAGCATAAAAAAGTCTTGCATTAAAAAAAAACCTTGCTATCCACCAAAGAAAGAAAGAAAACATAAGAAAATGACATGTTACCATGTTTCTTTTAAATTCCAAATTTTTACTTCTCATAAAACTTAAGTAGACGATTTCATATCTGAGGGCATTATTGGGTTCTCATGTACTCCTAAAAAATAGAGTCAATCTGCTCTTACTCAAGTCTGTAAGATCCTTTTGTACACACACACACACACACACACACACACACACAATTTCACCATACCACACACCACTTTGTCTAATCTTCTATGTAATGAGTAAAACAGACATTCTGGAGAGTAGACTCTAATTGTGCAGTTGGAATTGCCTAGCCCAAGCCAATATGAGAAAGTAAGACCAGCAGAGATAAAGGAATCTGAGTATCTCTCCTTCTTCCACACTCCTCACTCCACAGTTCCACTAGTAGTGTTGTCCCATTTAGAGTTCTAGCCACTATAATTTTAGGACCTTAGAAATGTCTGAACTCATAACATGGGAAAATATTAACATTTTATTAACTTAGTAGAAGACTCCAGGCGAAATAGATTTTTTCCTCTGCTGAACATATGTTTAAAAGATTATAGGAAAGAATTTTTAACTCGAGTCTTCAGTTCCAAGAATGACTCACTTGTGTATTTTCATAAGGCATAAAAATTATTTCACTTAAACTACATTTAGTCTCTAAACCTTTGTTATGTACCTATCCCTAAGTAGGTATATGTAAATAATTCATACTGCAACCCAGAGTAAAAGTTAGATATTTACTAAAAATAAAAGGATCCAGAAAATTAAAATATTATTATATTAAGAAAAAAGAAGTCCACTAAAAGTGCTGTCTGACCCTGGGACCCCAGTAAGGACTAAAAGACCTTTCACAGTCATTTGATGGGAGTTGAATATCCAAAAAGACTGTGGCTTTTATCCAGGCTAACACTTAAATATAGAAGTTCACAGTAACAGGTCATGGCTCATATCACATTCTTCCAAACACAAGCTTTTACTCTTTTATTAAAATAAAACAGTTCTTCATCTCTGACAAAACAAAACTACTAACTAACTGTAGTTTAAGGAACGCTCACTTCTTATCTCCATACATAGGAAAAAAACATTACCCTTCTCTAAGAAGTGAATTTTACTGAATGACTCCATGCCACAGACGAGTTTAAACTGCTGATGGTTTCCTAAACTTTTTCCAAGAGAAATGACAGCAACAATCATGATAGTAATACAATAGGGACCCCGTTAAAAACTGCAACTCTCCATTCTTCGTTTCCCTACCCAGAGAACACCTATTATAGGCACATCAAGCACACATATGTAGACCCTAGAAATTTCTGACTACATAATTCTTTTTTAATTAATGTCTTTAAATCCTCACAGCTAAACTTTAAGAGCTATGAACAACAGGTGACCATTTTGACTAATGTAACAATATTCACCTAAACTATTTCCACCTAAACATAACAATCACCGTATTTTATTTAAATATCATGACAAAGGTTAAGAATAAAGAAGTTGGTGAGAAATTCTCCTATTTCTTTTTAAAAGCATCCACTATTCTCCCTTTTGTGTTACAGCATTCTATTTGATAGATATTAGCACCCTATTGATGTACTCACCTACTTGTAAATTAAAGGTTTAAAATATACATTGCAATGCCCACAAAGTGAGAAAAAAACAATGACAACCATAAAATATCCTGGCACTGAGAATGAATCACTTCATTAGACCATTGTAGCAAATTTCTATTGTGTCTTTAACTTATTCAAGACTTTGTAGACTCTTACCAGGGTTCTCAGCTTAACTAATCATCATTCAAGGATCCTCAATAGAGGAAGCACCTGTGAAGCATATGATCAGCTACTTCCTCTCCATAGTTCTTCCTTGTAAATATGGAAACTGGGACAGTAGGTAAAGAGATCTCAGGTTGGTGGGATGTTCCAGTCAGATGCTTACAAATATTATTCAAGCATCGCAGATTTCAGCGACCCACAAAAACTGATGCAAGAATAGTCCATTTTCATTAACTTAAAAATACATAGAAAGATTATATTCATGGCATATGCTAACCTTTAGGGGCTCACAAGGATTCCTCTCTTCAATCCCCAAAGTCAAAGGAAAAGTAGAGTATTTCAAGGACATGAAGTAGAGGGTGGAGATTTTAGGTAGAGGAGGAAACCAATTATAAACAGAACTGATCTAGGAGAAAGATTTTCTTCTCCCCAAACCCCTCTCTTAACTCTTTTCTGAAGTTCTCGCTTGGCTCACTCTATCTCAGGCAGCTTGTATTGTGAATCATGCCTAGGGAAGACTCCCACTTAGAAGGATGTCCTTGAGTGACCAGTCAGAAACAGAACAGAGCCTAGGAGGGGAGAGAAATCTAGTAGTCTGCTTATGGCTACCCTAGTCCAAGGTTTAATGGCCCAGTCCATCTCACCAAGCAGTGATTTGGCCCATATCCCTCTTTGGTAATCATCTGTTTATTGTTCTGAAATGTCCTTTATGCAGCAGATATAAATACAGTTACAGATGTCATTGGAGATATTGCTGTGGGTATATCAGTAATTTTTTCTGTTTATTTGCCTGATCCATTGGCATTCTCCTTTCCCTCTACAAAAGATAGTGACCAATGTTCACAATTAAATGAGGTATTAGGGATACTATGCCTTCATCTAGGAAGCCTGAACACTTCTTTTCTCACCTCCTAAGTCATATACATACAAAAGTTTGATCTGTTTGTTCTCTAACCTATACTTTTGTGCAATGAATTTTAATAAATATGATCTAAAATTTTAAAATGAGTGAAAATGGAAAGGAAGTTGTTTTAATAAAAATTGGGTTGACTGGGAGGGTAGAAGTAGAAGTATCACTTGAGGCCGGGAGTTCAAGACCAGCCTGGGCAACGTAGCAAGACTGAATCTCTACAAAAAAAAAAAAAAAAAAAAAAAAAAAA
>NW_016808467.1:527708-533442 GCF_001698545.2 Rhinopithecus bieti | reverse complement strand
ATCTCATTGTGGATTTTATTTGCATTTCTCTGATGGCGAGTGATGACGAGCATTTTTTCATGTGTCTGTTGGCTGTATGAATGTCTTCTTTTGAGAAATGTCTGTTCATACATATCCTTTGCCCACTTTTTGATGGGGTTGTTTGTTTTTTGTCAGAAGTCTTTTATACTCAAAGAAAAGGTTTTGTCCCTACATAAAAAAGATTTGCAATAAAAATCAGTTAAAATAAAATATTTACAATATATATGCATTAAACATTTTATCATTTTCCACTTTGTTATTTTTTTAATAAACTACTTCAGAAAAGAAGGCTTTACCATATTTTTATATCTCCACATTTATGTATATATTTATAGATATATCTATGGGACCTAATTGAGGTAAAGATGGCACAGGAAACAGTCAAAACATGATTTGCCTTTAGCAACATGTAAATACCCAAATATAGGGAGATATGTTAATCAGATCCCTCTTTAAGAAATAACTCCGTGCCCAGAAACGAGGACTATTGTTGGCTAAACAAACACTAGAAGTTCGTTATTTAGGGTCTGCCTCAGTTTTAGAGCCAAGGTCACATTCTTCTCAAGGTGGCCCCTAGCTAATGACTAGGTGGTGGTGACACAAAAGTCTAGGCATTTAAGCCTAACTACTCCATGTTATGATGATTTTTATGACAGAGCTGCCCAACAGGCAGGCAGAAACTTTAATAGGTCTATATCCTAGTCTGATGACTCATCCTATACAATCCTGCTATCTTTCCTTTTCTTTCACAGGTGTTAGACCCAACCCTTTTGCACTCCAAACTCCATTTTAGAGTATACGTCCTGGAAAACCAAACAGGTACAACAAATAATGGTATAACTAACAAACAGAATATTCCACACATGTGTATATTGGCTTAATTTTTGCCAGGCATTCACCACTTACTGAGCCCATCACTGGAAAAAGGCAGTACTGTGACAGTGAGTCCGTGACAATAAAGGAACAACATAACTGACTTCCCACAAAAGCAGTTTGAGTCTAGAAAATATGCCTTGGATGCCAACCTCAATGGACTGCCTGGGGTCTAGTGCTAATATTCAAACTATGTGGAATATTGTATATACCATGTCCTGCCAGATGATTTTCAGGAAACCAGCCAAATTTTCTATCCAAGTAGAAAAGATCAGTTTCATATACTCCATGAGAATGATCTACAACCATTTCTTTCAAATTGAGTAAAAAAATGCTGATAGTTTTAGTTGAACAAGATGAGATCCTGATCAATATTTAACACCACAAGTTTGGCCAAACTGTGCCAGCCAATCTGATACACATTTAAAACACTGTGTTATATAAATGGCATTTGATAGGTGCTCCAAAGTACTTTTCCCCTTTCCTTGTCAATTCTGAATATTAATGATTCAATATAAGTTTAAATATTTGCATCACGACCCCAGAAGAGAAAGAAATAAGACCCAACCATGGGAAAAGGGTGCTTAGACTCTGCCAAGGATTAAGTCAGACATGGTTACTGAGAGGAAAAGACAGTATACACATTCTGATTTACTTTTCTCTCTCTCCTGGGCCTCTTCACACCTTGGCCAGGAAAAAGCCGAAAAGCAGAACTCAACAATTTATGTAACACTATGGAATTGATGGAAGGCAGGTATGATATATTAGTATAGCATAGGGCCTCCAGATTGAAGGAGAATCTGGCTTCTTCTCTGGTTTCTCATACAGAGAATAGCTTGGATTGCCAAAGAAATTAAATTTGAAGCTTAAAAAATGTACATGTAAAATATCCACCAATGATACTAAACTTCTTAGTAGTAAATCTCTTACTCAGTGAGAACTTGGGTGCACGGATTATGCCCAAGAGATCTCTTTTAGAAATGTCCTTTGGAACCAGATAATCAGTTATTTTCAACCAAACTTTTTACATTAAAACCTCATACTGAGATTAAAATTTAAAACAAAAATTGAGACAAGGACTTCCTACTGTTACAGTAATCACTAAAAAAGGAGATATTTAAGAAATTGAATAAGGGTGTTTCATGATTTATGATTTTACTTGGTAACTGTGTGACATTTTTAAAATCCTAAAACAAATGGTCCTCTGTATATAATCTTGAGTCAGCTATTGTAAAATGCATTTAAAAGTAAGAGCCTAAAATCAGGTAAAGCCTAATATTTACACCAAAGCTAAAACACAAGAGCAAAAATCAGGGAAAGAACTTCAGGACTCTCCCAGAAAGTCCTTCCATCTTCTGCTCACTGCCTGATTCCAAACACTTTCCCAGATTTGTAGGTATTTGTTACAACAGCACCCCACATCCAGTACCAAAATCTGCATCAATCTGTATCAATTACTGCATAACAAATTACCCTAGCAAACATTTATCGTCTCACAGTCTCTACGGGTCTGTAATTCAGGAGCAGCTTAGCTTGGTGGATCTGGCTCAGTGTCTTTCACCTGGTTGCACTCAAGATGTTGACTTAGGGATACAGTAAACTGAGGCCTGACTGGGGCTGATGGAGCCACTTCCAAGACAGCTCACTCGCACAACCCTTAGCAAGAGGCTTCAGTTCTTCTCTGTGGGCCTCCCCACAGGGCTGCTCGGGTGTCTTCATGACATGGCTGTTGGCTGGTTTTCACCACAGGGAGTGATTCCAGAGAAGAGGAATCAAGGAGAAAGCCACATGCCTTTTAGTCTTGAATGTTACGCACTATCACTTCCATCATTTGCTGCTCATTAAAAATGAACCACCAAAGCCAGCCCACTCTTGGGGTGGGGAGGACAGCATAGAAAATTAAGCTCCACTATTTGAAGGAAATTTACAAACAGACTTTAAAACCACAAGTGCCTCCAAGGGAGTATTAGGTTTAAAACACCAAATTATAAATTACTCTTATTGATGTCATTCTTATCTTGACCATGGATCAGTACCAGGTTATCAAAATAATCCTGGAAATAAAGTTAGTGCTCTCCCAGACCATCTGCAAATTAAACCTATCCTTACCCAAAACACAATGACATAGTACCATGTCACAGTTTAGAATGATTATAATTTTTAAATGAAATATTGAGAATACCAGTTGTGTGCAACGATGCAGAGCAATATGAACTCTCATACATTGTTGGTAGAAATGCAAAATAGTGTAGTCACTTATGAGAACAGTCGGGCAGTTCCTTATAAATTTAAACATGCATTACCAACCAGATGACTCAACAATGCTATTAAATACCCAAATAAAAGGAAAACTATGTTCACACAAAACTTGTATGTAGGTGTTAATTTAAAAAAATCTTTATATAATCTTCAAAATCTGGAAACAACTTATACATGCTTACACTGGTGAATAAAAAAATAAACTGTGGTACATTTATATAATGGAATACCACTCATGAATATGAGTGGATTAAATACTGATACATCCAACATGAATGAATCTCAAATGCATTACTAAGTGGAAGAAGCCAACTCAAAAATACATACACTATGTGACTGAATTTATATGACACTCTGAAAAAGGAAAACTATAGTGACAGAAAACAGATAATCAGAGGAAGAATTAACTACAAAGGGAAACAGGGGATCTGGGGGGATGATAAAACTATATCTGTATCTTGGGCATCCAAATCAGTAAAGAGAAAGTCAAACTGTCGCTGTTTGCTGATGATATGATCATATATCTAGAAAACCCTAAAGACTTATCCAAAAACCTCCTAAAACTAGTAAATGAATTCAGCGAAGTTTCAGGATACCAAATTAATGTACACAAATCAGCAGTTCTGCTATATACTAACAGTGACCATGCTGAGAATCAAATCAAGAACTCAACCCCTTTCACAATAGCTGCAAAAAAATTAAAATAAAATACTTAGGAATATACCTAATTGAGGAAATGAAAGACCTCTAAAATAAAAAAAGAAACTACGAAAAACTGATGAAACAAATCGTAGACTATACAAACAAATGGAAACACATCCCATGCTCATGGATGGGTAGAATCAATATTGTGAAAATGACTACACTGCCAAAAGCAATCTACAAATTCAATGCAATTTCCATCGAAATACCAGCATCGTTCTTCACAGAACTAGCAAAAACAATTCTAAAATAATTATGGTACCAAAAAAAAAAAAAAAAAAACAAGCCCACACAGCCAAAGTAAGACTAAGCAAAAAGAACAAATCTGGAGGCATCACACTACTGGACTTCAAACTATAACACTACAGTCACCAAAACAGGGTAGTACTGGTATAAAAATGGGCACACAGGCCAAGGGAACAGAATAGAGAACCCAGAGATAAACCTAAATACTTACAGCCAACTGATCTTCAACAAAGCAAACAAAAACATAAAGTGTGGAAAGGGCACCCTATTCAACAAATGGTGCTGGGATAATTGGCAAGCCACATGTAGAAGAATGAAACTGGATCCTCATCTCTTATGTTATACAAAAATCAACTAAAGATGGATCAAAGACTTAAATCTAAGACCTGAAACCCTAAATATCCTAGAAAATAACATCAGAAAACCTTTCTTGATATTGGCTTAGGCAAAAACTTCATAACCAAGAACCCAAAAGCAAATGTAACAAAAACAAAGATAAATACTTGGGACTTAATTAAACTAAAAGACTTCTGCACAGCAAAAGAAATAATCAGCAGAGTTAACAGACAACCCACAGAGTGGGAGAAAATCTTCACAATCTATGCATCTGACAAAGGACTAATGTCCAGAATCTACAAAGAACTCGAACAAATCAGCAAGAAAATAAAGCAAATAATCTCATCAAAAAGTGGTCTAAGGTCATGAATAGACAATTCTCAAAAGAAAATATACAAATGGCCAACAAGCATATGGGAAAACGCTCAATATTGCTATCAGGGAAATGCAAATAAAAACCACAATGTGAAACCACCTCACTCCTGCAAAAATGGCCATAATCAAAAAATCAAAAAATAATGGATATTGGCAGGGATGTGGTGAAAACGGAGTATTTTTACAAAGTTGATGGGAATGTAAACTAGTACAACCACTATAGAAAACAGTTTATAGAAAACAGTGTGGAGATTCCTTAAATAACTAAAGGTTGATCCACCATTTGATCCAGCAATCCCACTACTAGGTATCTACCCAGGGAAAAGAAGTCATTAGATGAAAAATATACTTGCACACGCATGTGTATAGCAGCACAATTTGCAATTGCAAAAATATGGAAACAGCCCAAATGCCCATCAATCAATGAGTGGATAAAGAAAATGTGTGTGTGTGTATATATACACACACAAACCCCACCCCCACTGAGCAGCAGAGAGCAACCTGGATGGAGTTGGAGACTATTATTCTAAGTAAAATAACTCAGGAATGGAAACTAAACATCGCATGTTCTCAATCATATGTGGGAACTAACTTATGGGGACCAAAGGTATAAGAAGGATACATTAGAGTTTGGGGGCCTTGGGGAAAGAGTGGGGGGGCGAGGGATAAAAGACTACACATTGGGTACAATGTGCACTGCTCAGTGATGGGTGTACTGAAATCTCAAAAATCACCACTAAATACCTTATTCAGGTAACTAACTACCACCTGTTCCCAAAAAACCGATTGAAATAATTTTTTTTTTTTTTTTTTTTTTGAGACAGAGTCTCACTCTATTGCCAGGCTGGAATGCAGTGGTGTGATCTCAGCTCACTGCAACCTCCACCTCCCAGGTTCAAGCCATTCTCCTGCTCCAGCCTCC
>NW_016808467.1:507837-527572 GCF_001698545.2 Rhinopithecus bieti | reverse complement strand
GTTTTGTTTTTCTTTTTTGAGACAGAGTCTCACTCTATTGCCAGGCTGGAATGCAGTGGTGTGATCTCAGCTCACTGCAACCTCCACCTCCCAGGTTCAAGCCATTCTCCTGCTCCAGCCTCCTGAGCAGCTGGGATTACAGGCACGTGCCACCACACCCAGCTAATTTTTGTATTTTTAGTACAGATGGGGTTTCACCATGTTGGCCAGGATGGTCTTGATCCCTTGACCCCGAAGTGCTGGGATTACAGGTGTGAGCCACCGCACCCAGTCTAAAATTTTTTTTTAAACTATATCTATATCTTGATTATAAAAATGCTTATGTGAGTTTGTGTTTGTCAAAACTTACAGAACCATATGCTTAAAAGGATAAATTATACTGTATGTAAATTGTACCTTAGAGAAATGAAAAAAATCTAATCAGTTACTTTACTCTTCATATATAAGCAATCGTGTCATGCACACTCTAAAACCCACATGCAGATCTATGTTAAATGGCAGCTATGGACAGAGCCTGAACATCAGCCAATTCATATTTGTTCTCATCTCTTGCCTCTCCCAACCCAAATGGCCTTTTATCAACCATCAATGTGAGAAACTGCATTGGTTGCATGAGGTGTCAGTAAACAACCCTTAGGCCTCTGCTTAGATTATGCAAAATTGTAGCCCATCACTTTTAATCAGTTATCAATTAAGGAAATATAAAAGTATAATACTACAGCAACCAGAGTCAAAAAATTGTATCATCATTCAAAGAATAAGGGAGAATCACCTCTAAAATGGCTACTCCTGGCTCCCAAAAATTAACCACAGCTATTGATGAAAACTAGACCAACTCCACAGGAAAACCACAAAATTGGCAACTTAAAAAGATTAATATGTCTCCCGGAACAGTTTTTAATCATGGTCCCTCAAGAACTCAAGGCCAAAGCTAACACACCATCTCTCCTCAGCAAAAACTTCATCCTCGTTTACATACACCACTATGGCATCTTCCAGAGGCAGAGGCCACACTCACCCCTAATAAACGAATAAACCACAAAGCAGTTCACATTGAAGCATAGAATCTAATTACCTAAATTCAAAAATGCCAACAGGAAGAGAAAAATATATCCACTCAAATAACCTGTAAGTGATTATACTTCAGCAAAGAGAAATGAAGTTTCCAGCAATTGTTTTAGCCCAAGACAGTGTGGCTGGAAACTTGGATGTAGGTGGTAGTATGAAATATAAGAAAAATAATGTTTCCCTTTGCCATGACAGCCTTCTTTCTAGCTCCTGGCCAAGACTGGTGAACTAAACCTTGCTGTCAGATTTTCTTGTCAATCCATCTCCAGAATTTCCTCCTAAGACTAGATATCCTACTCATCCTGGAGTTTCATATCTTGTGGAGACTCAATGACCCTCTTCAAGCTTGTCTCTCCTAATTTCATGAGATTTGACACAGATATTTCAAAAATGTGTTTCTGATCACTAATGTAAGATTTTTTTTTCTCATAGTCATATCTAAATAGTGACCTATTGTCTCTCATTTGAATTGATTCATAGAATGTATTCATTTTAGTCACTATTCTCTTTGATATTCCTCTGGCCTGTGTCTTGCACTGCCTAGATATTTTTAATCTCATTAACTAGAATGTAATATGGTTTTTATAGAAAACATATCACTACCTTAAGACAATCAAACATACTTCTTAGATTAGGATAACAGGATTCAAGCCTTTACACAAAGAGGCATTTTAACTCTCTTTGACATGTTTCCAAAAACGATGTCTCAAGGAATCTTCCTTTTCAGTATTTTTAATGCACTTTATTGAATTATAATTTATATATAATAAAATTCACCAGTTTTAAATGTATAATTCCATGAGCTTTGGCAAACATATACTCTTATATAATAGCCACCAAAATCAAGATATAGAACATTTTCATCACCCAAAAGCATGTCCTTATGCCTCTTTACAGTCAGATCCTCTCCCCATAGGCTCATCACCTGGCAATTCCCAATTCTCTGTCACTGTAGTTTTGCCTTTCTAAAATACCGTGTATGTGAATTCACATTATCTGGTCTTTTGTACCTGGCTTATTTCACATAGAATAAATGTTTTGAAGTTTATGTTGTGTGTATCAATGGTTTGTTTCATTTTGTTGTTGAGTATTCTACTGTATGAATACACCAAAATTTGTGTATCTATTCACCCATTGATTGACATTTGGGTTATTACAACTTTAAAGCTGTTATAAATAAGGCTGCTAAAAATGTTTGCATAAGAGCTTTTGCATTGGTATAGATTGTCATTTCTCTGGAGTGAATATCTAAGAGGAGAATTTTCAGGTCATATGATAAGTATAACCATATTAACTTAAGCATTCTAGTTGATGTGTAGAGAAAGAGAGGATCAAAAGCAATTAAAATGAAAGAATATTTCAGAAGATAAAAGAGAATATGGAATAACGCGGTTATAAAAGCCAGGGGAAGAGTGATTAAGGGATGGAAACTGGAGTTTCAATATTAAAACTTCAGAAATTGAAAAAAAATAAAAATGAGAACATTTCATCTTGATGATACTCAAGGTAGGCAGAGTCAAATTAAAAGTGGAAATGTTTAATTATCAAACAGGAAGCAGTAGCAATAGTGTCACATTGACATAAATTTACTTGAAAGTTTCAAGTGATCCTCCCACCATAGCCTCCTGAGTAACTGGAACTACAGGTGGGTGCCACCACACCAAGCTAATTTTTATTTTGTTTTGTATAGATAAAGTATCCCTATGCTAAGTGCTTATATGAGAGTAATGAGAAGCTCAAAAAAGTTTATAATCTTGCATGAAATTGATTACAGTTAGGTAAAAGGCATACAGCTCCGCCATTCTTTGCCAACCAATTAGAAGATAATAATTTCTGCCTAGATACAGAGTTTCAAGTATACAGACAGTTTACTACAAGCAGAACATCTAAAATAGGAAAAGCAGTTACAGTAAAATACCATAAAAGAAATGTTTTAAATCAGAGTGCTTTAACATTCACATTTCCACAAAACAAATCTAAACAAATCTACCCTTAAAACATTGTCACTAAGTATAATAAACAAAACTTCTAACTCGATACTTTTATTAAACCTGTAGTATTTTATTACTTTTCAAATATTAATACTATAAATGCATATGTTGCTGAACTCTCATATTATTTGTCATAATTTAATTCTCTTGAGTTTTCCTAGGTAGTGTATTATTTTAATTAAAATTAATTAAAAATTAGTTCGCCCCAAATAAACGTTACATTATTTAAAAAAACCTTCTGACTAATCTTTGCTTGGTTTTCCACAAATTTTACAGACATAAAAAATAAAGATACAATTAAAACATAACTACAGATAGTCTCTAAATTTTAAAAATCAAATATGTAATTGTGTATGCTAAAAGTAGAATTCACACTTGTTCTTTAACCATTTGTGAATGTATTTCAAATAAATCTACTTCTATACTTCTGTTCAGACCTCTCTATGGTCCATTAAGTCAAGCATGTTCAGTAATAGGGAGTAAAGTGAGTTCTTTAGTAAGTGGTACCACAATCCCACACTTTACACAGTTTTCTTCAACCATCTCCCCTTTGCTATTGTCAAACCCATACTCCAAGCATATCTGGATTTTTTTTTTTTTTTTTTTTTTGATACAAGGTCTTGCTCTGTTCCCCAGGATAGAGTGTGGTGGCATAATCATAGCTCACTGCAACCCTGAATTCCTGGGCTCAAGTGATCTTCCCACCTCAGCCTCCTGAGTAGCTGGGACTAAAGGCGTGTGCCACTACACGTGGCTAATTTTTAAATTTTTTTGTAGAGATAGAGTCTTGCTCTGTTATATTTTTATATGGGAGTAATGAGAAACTCAAAAACATTTATAATCTTGCATGAAATTGATTACAGTTAAACAAAAGTCATACAGCCTTAAGGTGGTCAAACCAAAGAAATAGTTCATCTTCAGTACCTACTTCCTAGTTTCCTGTACTGACTGTTCTTATAAACACTACCATACTTCACATCATATGATTGGGTAGAGAAAAACAATTCAATAGAATTGATAGAAACCTATTAGAACTAATAATAAAGTTTAAGAACATCACTGAATAAAAGATTATAAAATAATAATTTTATTCCTAAACACAACAAACAAAACATTTAATACCACAATAGCCACTATGTCAGAACTGGTTTGGGTGAAAGTAACAGAAACACAAACAACCGTGACAAACAAATAAAGGCTTATTTTTCTCATTTGGCAGGAAACTTGGAAAAAAAATAGTTACATACTTCAGCTGCTCTACGATCTCAGCAAGTATCTAAAGGCTTTTTTGTCCACTTGACTGCCATGTTTTTTATACTCACAATTTTGTCATTTTATATTCACAGAATAGTTGAAGTAGCTCCAAGAAATATGTTTTCACCTCTATTACAAGAAGGAAGGAAGAGAAAAGAACAGCACAGTAACATACCTGTCTCTTTTACCAGGAAAAAAAAAAATCTTAATAATCACCTCATAAGAACTTCGTAAACATCATTGGCCAGAACTAAGTCCTATGGCCACCTCTGGTTGCAGAGGAGATTGAAAATTGCTACTAGATTAGCCAACACACAAAGTCTGCAACAGACACTTCTTAAAAACCCATAAAAAAGTAAGATACCTAACAATAAATTTAATAAAATATATGTAACAACTTAATGGAGAAAATAATAATTTAATGAAAGACATAAAAGAAGACAAATATATGGAGTGACATATTCAGAAATAGAAAAACATCAATATTGTAAAGGCAGCAATTATCCCTTAATTAACATATGAATCAATGAAATTCCAATCAAAATCCCAACTTCTTATAGAAATTCAGTTTGTCATAAATTTCACTAACTTTAGTTACATCTGATCACCTCTAGAGATGGATGGAGTGGAAAAGGGAGGATAGTGAGTTTTGGGCTGTATCTATAATATTTAATTTCCCTAAAAAAAAGGACAGGTAGCATAAGTGAGAAACATTTTACATTGTGTTAAGCCAGGTGATTTGGGGGTGCTTTGTTAATTCAGCATCAGCTAGTCTTACAGACTGAAAGACATAAAGATTATGGGTAAGTAGATTATAAATTAAAATTAAGATGTAAAAGTGCAAACCAACTCTCATATGAATCAAATATGAGTCCATCTTTAAATGGAAAACACCTCGTAATATACTATACAAAAATATCTCCATTTTATGTTACCCAAATCTTCATTAAAATGGGTTTTCCGCTATGCAATGATTAACCCGCAGAAGCTATGGATTGGTTGAAAAAAAGCAACATGCTATTCATATCAAACTGCCAATGACATTCTACACAGAACTAGAAAAAATCTATCTTAAAATTCATATGGAACCAAAAAAGAGCCTGAATAGCCAAGACAATGCTAAGCAAAAGAACAAGGCTGGAGGCATCATGTTACCCAACTTCAAATTATACTACAGGGCTACAGTAACCAAAACAGCATGGTACTGGTACAAATACAGGCACACAGACCAATGGAACAAAATAGAGGGCCCAGAAATTAGGTTGCATACCTACAACCATCTAATCTTCGGCAAAGCTGACAAAAAAACAAGCAATGGGGAAAAGACTCCCAAGCCAATAAATGGTGCTGGGATAACTGGCTAGACATATGCAAAAGATTGAAGCTGGATCTCTTTCTTATACCATATACAAAAATAAATTCAAGATGGATTAAAGACTTAAATAAGAAACCCAAAACTATAAAAACCCTGGAAGACAACCTAGGCAATACTATCTTGGATACAGGTGTGGTCAAAGATTTCATGACAAAGACACACCAGAAGCAAAAATTGATAAGTGGTACTTAATTAAACTAAAGAGCTAATGCACAGCAAAAGAAACTATCAACAAACAGACAACCTACAGAATGGGAGAAAATTTTTGCAAACTGTTTATCAGACAAAGGTTTAATAGCCACCATCTATACACAACTTAAACAAATTTACAGGAGAAAAACAATCCCATTAAAAAGTGGGCAAAGACATGAATAAACTCAAAAGAAGACAGACATGTGCAATAAGCATATGAAAAAAGCTCAATATCACTGATAATTAAAGAAAGGCAAATCAAAACCACAATTAGATGCTATTTCACACCAGTCAGAATGACTATTGTTAAAAAGTCAAAAAATAACAAATGCTGGTGAGGTTATGGAGAAAGGAAATACTAAACACTGTTGGTGGGAGTGTAAATTAGTTCAACCATTATAGAAAGCAGTATGGTGTTTCCTCAAAGAGCTAAACAAAGATGTACCATTCAACCCAGAAATTCCATTACTGAGAATACACCCAGAGGAATATAAAGCATTCTACCATAAAGACACATGCACACATTATGTTCATTGCAGCACTATTCCCAATAACAAAGGTACAGAATCAATCTAAAGGCCCATCAATGAGAGACTGGGTAAAGAAAATGTGGTACATATACATGATGGAATACTATGTAGCCATAAAAAAAGAATGAGATTGTGTCTTTTGTGGGAACATTGATGGATGTAAAAGTGCAAGCCAACTCTCATATGAAACAAATATGACTCCTTCAATAAAATGGAAAGCAAGGTAATAAGCATATTACCTTGTAATACACTATACAGAAATATCTCCATTTTATCAGCTACTCAAATCTAACTGATAGGAGGCTATTATCCTTAGCAAAATAACACAAGAACAGAAAATCAAATGCCATATGTTCTCACTCCTAAGTGTGAGCTAAATGATGAAAACTTATGAACCCAAAGAAGGAAACAGCAGACACACTTGAGGGGGGAGGGTGGGAAGAGGGAGAGGAACAGAAAAGATAACTATTGGGTACTGAGCTTAATACCTGAGTGACGAAATAATTTGTACAACAAATCCCCATGATATGAGTTAACCTATGCAACAAACCTTCACATGTACTCTCAAACCTAAAAGTTAAAAACAACATGCAATCACAATATAAGATTAGATTACATTCATGATTAATTAGCCAAACACATAAGAAGATCTTATAGAAAACAAGATGGTGGCAGAGAGCGGGATGGAATGCAGCATAGCAGAGTTCAAAGTTTACCTTCCCTTGGAGTGGGGTTAAGAAACAGCAGAGCAGTAGCTGTCAGCAACAGTATGCGCACAAGGTAGGTCTTACTGATTCTGAGAAACTGGGTGCTTGCTATGCCGTCACCATTTACCACTCCAAAATAATTTACACTATCTCTTTGCTCCCATTTGTTTCCCTAGAAGCAAAAATAGAATTTTGGGTTCTTGCACTAAACAACATCCTCATCTAAAAGACTTCCTCATCTGTGGGAGAAAACAGAGCTATTACCCAAGGATCCTTGATAAACATCCCTACTTCCAGCTTTCCCACAAAGCCCACTTATCCTTAGTCCACCCCCAGACTCAGTACCTCAAATGGGTAGTTTTAATGTGAATTTGGTGTGAATCTATACAAAAATGAATCTATTTTTCTCAGATTATCTTTAAGGTCATCTTTAACTTCCTAGCAACATAGTCAAGTAGTAAGGCTGGAAAGTGGTATAGGATAAGGAATAACCTGAGTATAAAAATGGCCTATGAACAAAGTAAGTAAAGCAAACACAGGGATTGATGTAGACTAAAATCAGGTCACAAGCCACCTGTAAGAGAAAGAAAGAAGCAACACTAGGAATAAAGACCTAGAAGTGGATGAGCCCAGGCAAGCAAGCAAAGAAACATATAAGGTAGTTCTATGTGACTGCATTGCTTGACAAATCCTATAATATATTTAACCTAAGTAGTAATCAAATCATTGAACATGTAAAGAAAAATGCATTCCATTCCTCCTCATTTAATACAATGATGAAAAACTAAGTATATATATTCCAGGTGAGGGGGCAGGGCATTGGCATAATCACTCTGGGAATCAATTACACATTGTGCATCAAAACTTTTTTAGATGCTCATACATTTCCACCTAGAAATCCTGTTTCCATTATCTTTATCATGAGGAAATAATAAAGCACAAAATCATTGCAATTTATAAAAGGAAAAAATTGTATGTAGCCTAAACAACTAACAAGATAACATATTAATAATGAAACTTCCATACAGTACAATTCTTGAAACCACCAAAAATATGTAAGTGAAGACTATTGGAGAATTAGAAGTTGTCCATGACATTTTATTAAATGAAAAGGTAGATTATAAATTAGTATATGTAGTATCATCTCAATTTTGTAAAACACATATATACATTTACGTTCATACCCAAACAAATAGACACACGCCTATTAAAACTGAACAGCATACACATTTGCAAAAGTCACCCACCTCTGGATGATCTCGGCAATCTTATTTGGGCTTTTCTTTCAAGCAGGACACACCAAGTTTCCCAAGGAATGTACTAGAAAAGTCCCATGTTGCTGTTTCTTGTTTTCCTCAGTGAAGCACTCCAGCTGAGGGGAAGGACTACAATGCTGAGCTCACAGAGAGACACCACCCTGTGGTTGGAGTGGGGTTATAGTTTGTGGAGAAAGAAAGAGGTGATAGGAGAGACTAGCAGAAGATAAGAAAGATGATTAGAGAAGATTTTAAGAAGTTTTGTACTGTGGTATGCTCTTCTGTCACCTCATGAGAATTTCAGTAAATGCTGCAGCACTCTACAATACTTTTAGATTTGGCTTTGTGGTGAGACTTGAGAAAAACGTTCCTTATTGAATTTGTTGATTTGTTTTGATGGAACTTTTTGGAGATGCAACAAAGTACTAAGACTGACCTTAGGAGGAATATTTTGAATTCAGATGGGAGAAGACCAAGCCAGGCCCACGTGGCAAGCCAAATCCCTGGGCAGCAATTCAAAGAGGAGAAAGAACATACAGGGTATAAAGTACAACTAACTAAGCAAAATACTTGCATTACTATCCAAGCCATGGTAGATCAAGCAGTAAGTGCTCACATAAAAGGTGATAGAAAGCAGACACCCAAACAAGGAAAGGCAGTTGGCACTGGTGATGGCCAAAACAGATGTCAGGAACTAAGTCACTGGGAAACTTAGGTTCAAGGTAATAACCCACTTAAGCATAAGGTAAGAACCTCCACACCATAGAACTACAGTGTTAATCAGGAACCCATTCCCTGGACAGTACAGAATACACAACAGGAGTCAAATAGTTTCAGGTGAGATTTTAAAAAGAAAACTAAATCATTTAGACACTGGAGTGCCAAAAACAGAGGACATTTAGTCAAACCTAAGCCAATGAGTTGTTTTTATAGTTATAATTAGGTTCCTCTGACTTATACAGGATTGAACCTATAATGTAAATTAGAGCTAAGACTAAAACTGAAAGGGAGTAGGATAATAGCAGATTTAGAAAAATGTGAGTTTTGGAAGCCAAACAAACTATTACACTTCTCATTTATCATGAAATTTTAAAACCAAAATCTTTACTCAAAAGGTCAAACGCCATTTCAAAAATAATCTCTGAGTAAGAAAACAAATAAATTGCCAATTATTTCAAGAGTCTGAAGTGCTCCTACAATTTAATGCTAACCAGAACAGCATTTACATCTATAAAAATAACAAGACTTTGCTTTGCCCCTCACCCCGAGGAATATTGACTTCTGAAATATAGGGACTAGGGAAGTTAACCAAGACTCACACAAACTCCAGACATAGCTGCAGACATCACAAGAACTCTCCTACTGAAAAACAGAAAAAAAGAAAGACTGGTTTAGATAACAGCAAGGTTGAAACAGAACACCTCACCGATAATCTTATACCTGTTTTATCTAAAATGTACTCCAAGAAAACTATGGAAAAAAGAAAAATGTCATTGTGTCTTGTTGACACAAATTCAAAATGCAATCATGCCCTGCATTCTGTATCTGATTTCTTGGGAAATCTAGAACTGAGAAAATGCATCTCAACCTACTAGAATGGCTTTTCAATACTATGATGGCAGGCGGTGCACTAAAATAGAAAAAAGCTCATAGGCCTTACATTTTCCCATATTTGAATAACAGTATGAGTCTTTGCATGTCATCATGTAACAACATATACAGCTGTATGTTCTGTAACGGGATACTGGCTCTATAAGAAGATGCACTAACTGCAAGTACAAACTGTGCAAAATTAATTAAACCCTCTGAATTTATAGAGACTTTAATCTGATAATGAAAAACTGACAGTGATAAAGAGAAACTAAGATAAAGTGAAGACTCCAGCATAACCCTTATGAAATTGATTAATAATTGCAGGGTCAAAGAGGTCACCATGTTGCTGTGCAGGTGCATCTGTGACACAAGTCACAGAATGAAGCCATATATAAACTATGTATTATCTAAAGAGGGAATTTTATGTCATGTGAGAATAGGAACTAGGTCTGATGTATCACTGTGCACCCAGTCCTGACATCAAGCGAGTGCTCACAAATTTTGTACTGAGGAAATAGATTAATGCAAGAATGAATAGATCAGGCTCTGAGCAGAAATGAATTAAGATGTGAACAGGAGCAATCTGAATAGTAAGCCTACTTGCAACTCACTTTAAGGGCACTTGTTCAGACACCAAAACCCGCTCTAACGGAAAAATGCATCCCTCTACCCCAGTGACACACTCTTTGACTATTGCAGTCTTGCTTCAGATTCTGGAAGAACAGTGCCCTGTATGTGGCCTAAGCTGGGCATCAGTAGGAAAATGGGTAAAACTAGAATCAATCCAAGATGACAATGATATTAGCCACCACTTAGAACATGCATAAGCTACTGTCACAACCACTTTACAGTCTTTACTCATTTACTCTTCACAAAATACTTTGAGGTATATATTATTATTCTCATGTTACTGATGAGACTGAGACTCATAAAGCTGAAGCTACTTATCCAACATCATAAGTAGCTAATAAAAAATAAGACTGGAATTTGAACAAGGTCTGTCTACTCACAAATATTTCTTTCTATTACAACACTGTCTGGAATGATGCAGAGTAGCTCCTACCTTCCAGCAGTTCCAAGAGACTCATTTCATTCAGTCCCTTCAGGTTGATCCCAACCCTCAAAACCAATGAACTATAGTAGGGTCATGGCGGCCACCCTGGAATAGGATCCCTAGTGACACATCCAGACTTTGTCATCAAACACGTTTCATGTGTGTGAGGTGATTTTTATAGCTAATTGACATTTTCTGCAATCTGGAGAGAAACTCAAG
Source organism: Rhinopithecus bieti (assembly GCF_001698545.2). Taxonomy (NCBI): domain Eukaryota; kingdom Metazoa; phylum Chordata; class Mammalia; order Primates; family Cercopithecidae; genus Rhinopithecus; species Rhinopithecus bieti. Next base: position 516,333 of record NW_016808467.1, on the reverse strand, counting down.
AGGAGAAAAGAAAAAAAGTGTGTTGCAGGGGTCGGGGGAGTGGGTAGGTAGGAGAGGAAACTAAGGAAAATAAGAGGGCAAGGGTACAAAGGGAACAGGAGAACCAGAGGCCAAGACAGACACCAGATTATTATTTGAAAGCTGTTACTCTGCTAAATGAAACCTGAGACTCTAGGGTCTTTGAAAAGTATACGTGAAGAAATGAGAAACGTTTGCCAATAGACCCAGTAAAAATAAGCAGCTACAACAGTGTAGCCCATTGTTTGGAACCTTCTTTAGGCTACTTAGTAAATTTAAACATGACAGCCAGTTTTATACATTTTTTCCACTGCTTTTTTATTTCTGTTTTTTAATGCAGGTTGAAATTGGAACTTCCTCTGTTCCTTTTCTCCAACTTCCAAATAAGTCCTAATAACAGATTTCCTCAGACCCTACATCATCCACGATGCTTACACATGCCCAGCTGTTTCTAAAGGTCTTTGGCCCACTTTTTGTTTTCTGATGATCTCTTTATGACTTTATTTTGTCCTGTCATTACTTTCTTTACCTGAAGGAAGCTATATTTAAGCAGTTTGTCTAGAGGTATTTATGTTTTCCACAGTTAAATTAGACTGTTGTGAACTCCAAAACTAAGGCTTCAGCATGACATTAGTTTGGTATAGTTTTAATTTTGACTTTCAAATCACTTTACTCAACTGTTTGTGTACCCATCTTGGACCAAGTGGTTGGCCCTGTCAGCCCTACCCTGGCTGGCATACTGGATTTCCTCACCACGTCTCCCCTGCCATAACCACTCTGTGCATAACATCATGCAGCATTAATGTTGTATTTACTATTCATTAAGTGCCAACCACTGGGCAAGGTGCCATTCCACAATAATGGATAAACTCCATAATCTCTTTTCTTCCCTCATGTACCCAGACTAAAGAGCATTCTCTAAGAGTTAAGAAAATGGGTCAATGGTTTCCACCACAGATGCACTGTCCAGTGTAAATTGGGTTCTTAAGTATGTTTGGAAGTTAATTCTTTCATTCATATCCATCAATATTTGCTCAGTCTCTACATGTGCCATGCATAATTCTACGCACTAGAAATGTGATGGATAAATGAAGCAAATCCCTGACATGATGAAGCTTACAATTTATGAAGAAGACAAAAATATATAACATATGTCAAGTAATAATAAGCATTATGAAGGAAAGTAAAGCTGGGATTCATCTATATTTGCTCCATGAAACATTCCCCTTGGGGATTCTTCCCATCCTTTTCACTTCCATCATCCCTGCAATCCTACATGCAGTTCCTTACATCTCTGTAGATTATGTTTCCTTCAGTTTCACAGATACAGATAGAAGAGGCAAGTCATCATTTATTCTCTTGACTCCTCTACATCTCAAAATATCTCTGTATCTTCACTCATTGTAGCAAGAAGAATGCTGTCAGTTGCAAGTAAAAGTAAATCCAACACAAGCTGGCTGATATAATGGAAATGTATTGGCTTATATCACTGAAAATTCTAGAAGCAGTCAGCCTTTGGGCACATGGCACAAGTTCCAATTCTTTTTATTTTCTCCATTCTGCTCTTTACTCTGTTTAAGTGCCATCCTCAAGCTAGCTTCCCTTGGTTGAAAGCTAGCTGCCAGCAGCATGCTCACATCCTGGGAGTGTGTGTCCCTTTTATAGCATCATAGAAAATCCTAAACTCCACTCTAGCTGAACCACCACTGAGACAATCACCAGGAAATGCCATGGGTTGACTGGATTGAGTCTGAACCCACCAATGGAGCAAGGGAGACGGGAACCAAACCCCAACCAAAGCTGGGATCAGTTCCACCAACCAGCATGGCTGTAGCATGGTAGCATAAATAATAAGGAGATCACCATGATGTCCCTGTACTTATTTTTTTCTCCATATCATACTCCTGGAGAAGCAGAATCCCTCCTCCTTGCTAAGACAATTCTTCTCCCCCACATTTGTTCGTACCTGTATTCTGGAAACTTGTTTTCCTCTCTTTTGGATGTTCTTGCCTTCTGACTGTGTTTTTCCCTCTGTCTACAAACACACTTATGGTTTACCCTTATTCTGTGAAATCTTGCCACAAAACTAGTCTTTCTCAAGTAATTCTTTCTCTATTGTCCAATACCAAATATTGTGAAAAAGAAATCTGGACTCTACTTCCACTTTCTAATAACCAGTATAGGTCCAGATTTTGTGGAGCTGCATGGGGTGGCATGGTTAAAAGAATACAAAACTATGAAAACAGAATTAAGTTGTAAATGAGTATTTAATTTAGAAAGGAAATCACAGTAATTTATAAATTTTTAAAAACTGACAACATCAAACATTCCAAAATACAGTATTTTTTATAACTGCCTGACCCACCCATATATTATCTTACCAATTTTTGACTGCATAACATTTGATCATATGACAATGATTTTTATAATCTTATTTTCCATAGAGAAAATATCTATAAAGCTAAATCTTTCATCCTATAGCATTTTTGGTCAATATTTGTTTACCATTGATAGGTGGGAAAATTTTCTTTCCATTTTATAATTCTGAATATGAAAGTCATGTAAATTTTAAGATCATCAAATTTGAGAAAGACTCAAGTTTCTTTCATATATGAGCAATTAAATATCAGGGAAATTCAAATCTTCTTCTACAAGAAATAATTTCCAATCATCTTTAAGCTGACTACACATTTTAATCTGTTTATTGGTGATGCCTGTTGTGATACCATGAGTTCTATATCCTTTTCTTTGTTCTATATACTCTTCTTTGGTGACAGTATATTGTGTCAAGTCAGCAATACTTTTAAATCTTACTGGAATGTGTTTGTATGATGCATTATTTCTTCATTAATTAGATTATCAACTAACCCAAGGGAGTGTATTTACTACTTGCATTCAAAATTTCTCTCTTCACATTGATAAACTGTTGTATTTGTTATGATCTGAACACTTTTTTGTTATAATTCACTTCTCAATCTTAAAATAATTTCTGTTAGTTTCAATGCCCACCTTTATTACTTTTGTTTCATAGTCTATTAATTTTTGTCTTCACATTCTCTTGTTTAAGAAGTACATTTAAACATGACAAAAGAGGGTCCACTTTACAAATGTCCTAACCAAGAGCCTACGAATTTTCACTTATTTTAGTGAAACATTCTTTTTCCAAAATACAGTTAAAATTTGAGCTTTATGAACTTTTTCAATAACTCTTACATCTATTTTGCCCTTTGGTTTCTTTTGAAAGTCTCTGAAAATGCTTTTAAATTCCATTACACCCAGCTTGAAAGGCTTGGAACAGCATCTTGTTATACTTAAAAATCTAAATCAGCTCAAGTTGAAGCTATGTAATCTATGGGACACACCAGAAAACATGGAGCTATTGCAAGATATCTGAATAGTAAATTTTAAAAAAAAACAGTTCAGAAGCTATGGGCCACCTTTTTCTCCAATAGGATTAAGAAACTGTGTTGCACACAACACACAGCCCATAAATGCATGATGTTTTTAAAGAGTGCTTCTGCACTTCTGCTTTCGTCCTGGCTGTTCATTACAGCTATATTGTCATCAGATGGGTGTCATGGCTGGTTACAATTGTCCAGAACTTGCTCCATTTTTTCAGATAAAGTAACAGATAGTTTTCAATTGGTGAAAAAAGTTATCCAGTTTTGTTTCTAGAAATTTGTGTTATAATTTGGTATAGAAACTATAATAATGGTATGGTATTTAATGTCTGCTTTACCTATTTTGCTTCCTTTATTTTATATACATTTTCTCTCATTGTATCAATTAATTCTTCAAAAATGTTTTGGATACCTGTCACTTTTTTTCTTTTGAAATTTTCCAAGTTGTCAAGGGAAAAAAGTCACATTGAATAATTAGTTTGATGATACCCATAACCTTTCCTTGATTTAAAGAATGCCACTTTACATCATATCTGCTGAAGGAGAAACCTCTTTCCATTTAATTTTTAATAATAATAACTACTCACTTTAGTTCCTCAAAATAATGAGTGTTTGTTCTTGTCTACATCTTCAGACATTGTTCTAGTGCATTTTTATCTAGTTTGTGCAAAATTCAAGTAAACGTAACCTTCTTGTATTCTTATGTGTAGAATTTCATGACTTTTTCAATTTCTCAGTGTAGTTATGCAATTTGAAACCCAAGCGACCGAAGTGATATCTATCTTGTTGAAAATAGCTTACAAACAAAACATATGCAACCTTAGTTTTGGAATAAGTGAGCTAAGATCTATTCAAAATTTGCCTTTATTTTTCTTTTCAAAATGTCCACTTGAGCAACTTTTCTTTGTCCCTTGTATGTTTTGCTTGATTCACTGAAAATTCTTTAGGGATCACAATTTTGAAAAAGCAAGCTGTATTTTATTAAATAGTATTGCATGAAATTATTGCTTAATATACCAAGAAAAAGTGAAAAATTGCAAGACTTATTAAAATGAATTCATCAACATGACGTCGATGCTGATCTTTGGGTATGCTCTATTGACCATACAAATTGTGGTCTTCACTATTCTTTTATTCTGCCCAATGCTGTATTGTTTCCTGTTTCAAAATATCCTGATTCTCAAAATCTTTAGTATATCTTCTGATAAATTTTTATTATCTATATTTTTTGACTCACTACTTCCTTACTGTTATGATTCAACCATCAGGGTATTTAGTTTTGATATTTTGAAGCTTCTGAGATTCTTCCTTTCAGTGTGCTTTTTTGGCTTCTACTAGGATATTTCTTTCTTATCATATTTGAATTTTGGAATAACCATTTTTTCTGAAACAATTCTACAAAATAAATCGAAATTAAGGGATACATAAAAGCAATTCAAATAAATGCTCACATTGCTGCTACATTGAATTGTGCTACATAATTGTGTAACCAAATTCTTTTTCCACTATCTACTTTGATTGATGTGTATCATAAACTTTTGTCAGGTATATGCTAAATATTTTAATATATCTCTTCAGTGACAATTGCCAAGGAACAGTTGTAGTAATCGTAACTCAAGAAAAGCAAAATAATCAAGGGTTTAGATGACTTTAGGATGAGGATTTAGATCACCCATCAAGAAAACAAGCCAGATCAGCTACAGTCTGGGACAAGTATAAGGGAAATCCAAACTGAAAAGCAGAGGAGAAAAATGACAACTATTAATTGTGTCCTTGAGACAATCTTAGCAAAAACTACAGTTTGTTTCTTTAATCATCTTTTTATATTTTTTATTTTTTTTGAGAGTCTTCCTATATGTTGCCCTAACTGATCTCAAACTGTTTCTTTAATCATTTTTTTTTATTTTTTATTTTCTTGAGAAAGTCTTACTATATGTTGCCCAGACTGGTCTCAAACTCCTGGAATCAAGCCATCCTCGCTTTACTTTATCCCAGGAGTTAAAATTTTAAGTTTTCACTCAATCTTTTGAGTAGCTGGGATTACAGGTATATGCCACCAAACCCAGCTCACTAATTATCTTGACTCAGGATTTTTAGAGGATGGCAGCTGGCTATTGCTTTGAAGAAGATTGAAATTTTACCTCTCCTTGTAGTAACAAATAAAGGTATCTTTTTCTCCCAAAGTGAAGGTCCTGTATTATCATAGGGAAACTAAATATCATGAGAGAGCACATGTACACCTGTATCAGAAAGATTTATGTACAACCTCTGATAAATTCAGTTTCCAGGAACTTGCTACTTGCTCAGTTCAGTTTCCTGTATATCAATAAGTTCCCTTACCAAAAATGAACAGAATTAATTTTTTAATTCTTTTTTAAATTTCTTTTTTTTTTTTTGGAGACGGAGTCTCACTCTGTCGCCCAGCATGTGTATTCTGTTTGAGAGACAATTCTTTGGAAGGAATAAAGAAAAAAAAATAGCTTTATTGAGGTATAATTGACATGTAATACACAGTGAATATCTAATGTGTACAATTTGCACAATATGATAAGGATTTTGTTTTTGTTTTTGTTTTGAGACGGAGTCTCACTCTGTTGCCCAGGCTGGAATGCAGAGGCTGACTGCAACCTCCACCTCCTGGTTTCAGCCTCCCAAGTAGCTAGGATTACAGGTGTGTGCCACCATGCCCAGCTAATTTTTGTATTTTTAGTGATCCCACTCCCTGAGATCACACCACTCCCAGCCTTAAATTTCAACTTATATTTTAGATATAGCAAGTACATGGGCAGGTTTGTTACATGAGAATATTTTGTGATGCTGAGAGGTATGAATCCCACCACCCAGGCATGAGCCTCGTACCCAATAGGTAGTTTTTTTGTTTGTTTGTTTGTTTCTTGTTTTTTTCAGAAAAAATCTCACTCTGGTAACCCAGGCTGGAGTGCAGTGGCAAGATTTCAGCTCACTGCAACCTTCACCTCCCAGGTTCAAGTGATTCTCATGCCTCAGCCTCCCGAGTAGCTAGGATTATAGTTGCCCACCACCACACTCGGCTAATTTTTGTATTTTTAGTAGAGACAGGGTTTCACCATGTTGGCCAGGCTGGTCTCAAACTCCTGACCTCAGGTGATCTACCCGCCTCGGCCTCCCAAAGTGCTGGGATTACAGGCGTGAGGCAACACGCCCAGCCCCAATAGTTAGTTTTCAACCCACACTTCTGTCTGTTTCTCGCCACTGTAGTAGTTCACAGTGACTGTTATTCCCATATTTAAAGTTACTCTTTTTAATAGACACTTACCACATATCTTTCACATGATATAACAATATTCAAGGAATTAGAACATAATGAAATGATGTAACTCTCATAATAAAATGACTTAATTCTCATACCCCTCTCATAACAATTCAATCATTGTTCATTATTATGAAGTCATTTGGAGATGTTGTATTGGCTCCAGTCATCACTGTGATCATCAACTATCAAGGTGTTGGCAAAGTATAGGAGTGACAACTAACAGTGACTTATAGCAACTGAATGCTGGATGTCAGAAGTTTTTATGAGGAAGCTTTTCCCTTTTTATTTCAAGAGAACAGAGGGAGAAACCCTGTAACATATATTCCTTCAAAATGAAGCTGATGTCTTCCCCAGGAACAAAAAATATTCTCAAACAATATGGCCCACTGGGGTCCAATGCCATAGGGAAAAGGGCAAAACATAGCAGATTTGTTCCCATGCAGTTATTTGCTACTAGGTAAGTACAAAATCAGTATCACTTTTCCAGTTCCCTATCATTACTAAAAGAACATTTATCTTTTGTATCTTTGAGAGAGTTTGCCATAACCTTCCTGTGTGACTGCTTTCCAGTTCTCTTAATACTCTTAATTCACATAGTTGAATTATATATTCTCCTGTAAAATTTTACCTGGAATTCAGGTAATTGCTTTCCATGATTCATTCATCACCAATTTTTCATTATTTTACTTAACCTATTCTTCAAAACTAAATGTTAAAATTACTTTTTAGTTTCAATCTACTTGAAACACTGCATTATCCTTTCACTTTTTCCTGTCTTAAAGAGAACAGGCAGTCGGTCATGGTGGGCCATGTCTGTAATTCCAGCACTTTAGGAGGCCGAAATGGGAGGATTGTTTGAATCCAGGAGTTCTAGACCAGCCTGGGTGACACAGTGAGACCTAGTCTCTATAAAACAATTTTAAAAATAGCTGGGTGTTGTAGTACACACCTATAGTCCCAGTTACTTGGGAATGCTGAGGTGTAAGAATTGTTTGAACCCAGGAGGATAAGGCTGCAGTGAGCCACAATTGCACGACTGCACTCCAGCTTGGGTGACAGAATGAAACTCCCATCTCAAAAAAAAAAAAAAAGTCCTTTCCGAACTGGGATAAATCTTAAACTTTCTGCATGGCAGCTTCTGTACACCATAGTCATCCATATCTAATAATCATTTTAATCAGAAACCATTGGTGATATTCTCCCAGCCAAGCCTCATGATCTCCAGAGTCCCTTAGATCTACTTTCTATGGCTATTCCCCAGCAAGAAGGCCCATCACTTGACTGGTAATCTTCTTTCTGTCCCAAATCAATCACAATTCTCATCTCGGGATAAACTGACAGACCCCCAAGAAGACAAATTGGCAGTCAGAAGTAGAATCTAGAGCTCCCATCAAGACAATGACACTGATAAATTCCTGCAGCGGTAGTTTTAAATGTCTGTCATTTAAATTAATACAAATATTGCAGTAAAGATTTGCATTGGGACCCCGTCTCTACTAAAAATACAAAAACTAGCCGGGCGAGGTGGTGGGCGCCTGTAGTCCCAGCTACTCGGGAGGCTGAGGCAGGAGAATGGCGTAAACCCGGGAGGCGGAGCTTGCAGTGAGCTGAGATCTGGCCACTGCACTCCAGTCCGGGCGACAGAGCGAGACTCCGCCTCAAAAAAAAAAAAAAAAAAAAGATTTGCATTGGGAGAGGCTATCAAAGGCAAAATAAGAATAATTGGTTTGAAAGGAGGAGTTGGGTGTGTTTGCCTGTTTGAGCACCCAAATCCCCTTGTGTAGC
>NW_016808467.1:487734-507752 GCF_001698545.2 Rhinopithecus bieti | reverse complement strand
AAAAAAAAAAAAAAAAAAAAGATTTGCATTGGGAGAGGCTATCAAAGGCAAAATAAGAATAATTGGTTTGAAAGGAGGAGTTGGGTGTGTTTGCCTGTTTGAGCACCCAAATCCCCCTTGTGTAGCCCTTGCAGAAAGGCCATCACATCACTCACGTAAAGCAGTCAACCAACGCATCTGTTTTTCCCCCCCCCCCCCCCCTTTTTTTTTTTTTTTTTTGAGACGGAGTCTCGCTCTGTCGCCCAGGTTGGAGTGCAGTGGCGCGATTTCCGCTCACCACAACCTCCACCTCCCTAGTAGCTGGGATTACAGATGCATGCCACCATGCCCGGCTAAGTTTTGTATTTTGAGTAGAGGCTGTTTGGCCAGGGTGGTCTTGAACGCCTGACCTCGCGATCCACCCGCCTCGGCCTCCCAAGGTGCTGGGATTACAGGCATGAGCCACCGTGCCTGGCTGCTTCCATCTTAATACAAACATTCATAGGAGAGAATTTCTTGACTCTTATTTAAAACTCAGACTAAAAATGTCACTGTTACCTTTCTTATATTTTTTTCTTCAAATAAAACACATCTCTGTTTAAAAGTAAGAGCTTTCTTCCTACTAAAGGTATTAGGAATATCCAGAAGTAAGTTAGAGGAATAAAGCGATTATGTGTTGCTTATCTCGATCATGAATGCAGGCATGGAGGGCCTAACATAATCTCCTTGGCTCCCTCGATTTGGTGTCTTGGACAGAGCGTCTCAAAGTCTGCCAATGTTTGGTTTCCATCCCAACCATGGGAGAAGCACCCTAAAATGGATGTGCTTTTCTTGCCTTAGATCTACAGGGCTTCTCTGGTTCCTATGCTTTTTAATGTCCTTCATTTCTGAGTCCACAGTTGGCCAATAAATTTCACTTTTTACTATTTGCCAGAGACTGTTCTTATTGCAACTAAAAAGGTTAAACTTACAAAAGTAGGAAATTTGGATAAGGAATAGTCCTTACTAGTTGCCTAAAATCACTCTAATATAAGAGTTAAGAAAAAATTTAGGCATAGTGAGGGCAAGGAAGTCTTCAGTAAGGTTTTCCTTTTAATGAAAAGCAGCTCCAAAACCATTTTATTTTCTAACTAAAATCAGCCTGTAAAATTGAGCTGCAAACATAGACAAGCAAGCTAGAAGCCCACAGGACGAATGCCGGCACCTGTGCCAATAGGAAAAGGCTATCTGGGACTAGACATGTTCAAAATGGCGGCTCCATATTCCCTTCTCTGTGCCAAATCACGTGTACTGTAAGGAGAAGACGACATGGCACTAGCCAGGCAAAGACCCCATTGTATAATAAGATTAGGGTGGGACAACCAGCTTCCTCCAGTGCTACGTAAACATCACAACTTGTCCAACCAATCTGTGGGCCCTGTGTAAATCAGACACCACCTCTTCCAGCCTGTCCATAAAATCCAGTGCACTCCACTGTGCGCCAGAAGTCCCAATCTGGCACCTGCCCTCTCTCTCAAGACAGAAAGCTGTTCTCCTTTCTCTTTCTTTTGCCTATTAAATCTCTGCTCCTAAATCCACTTACTGTGTCTTCATCCTTGATTCCCTTGGTGTGAGATGATGAACCCTGGGTATTTACCCCAGACAACAATACCATTTCAAGTCCATGTTGGCAAGTGCCTGTGTCATCTTTGCAGCAGGCTGCCTCAACTTCAAATTTTGGAGAAAGAATAAGCATGGATCATGTATTTCATTTCCAGTTCAAAATTTCTCTCCCTTGCTCATAGTCTGAATTCTCCTTGGTGTTAATTTATTTCTAGCCTATGACCCTACCAAGATGGACACTGAACTACATGAAGTTAATTAGAATTTTTTTCATTTTAATTGGATTGAGAATTAGTTCATCAGAAAAATCACTGACTTTTCATGGTTATATCCCAAATGTCCTACAGTAATATTAATAAAATATTTTAAGAAGAAAGGTGACCAGAAGTCAAACAGGAATCACAACTATCATGTGAAAAAGCTGAAGGAAATTTGTTTGTATGTTTGATTGTTTTAAGCAAAAGAAAATTTAAGAATCCATAATGGTTATCTTCAAATATGTAAAATGTTATCAGCTAGAAGGGTCAAAACTTAGAGTAAAAGGTAAATATTATAAGGTGCCATATTTAGTTCAGTGTGAGAAATGCTCTTCAACTACAATTTTCTTGAAAGAGAACTAGCCACAGAGCAAGGCAAAAAGTTTTCTATCCCTGGAAACATTTAAGAAGAGACATAAGAGACACTTGTAAGGAAAGCTAGAGAATTCCGCTATTTCTATGTGCCTCAAACTAAAATTTCAGTTGCTCTGTTTCACAGTCACAAAATAATGCTATCTAATAGCTATTAAACTAAAATATATTTCATGCAGGATAATCATGTATAAAAAGCAACAAAGGAACTCCTGAAAATTACCCCCAAATGTTGTGTACTTTAGCTTTTGATTTCCCTTCGAGAACTGTACTGCTTGGATTCATGCCTTGCATGTTAAATGTAATTTATTTTTTCACATATGATTTCACATTGCCATTTTTGAACAGGAAAATAAAAAAGTCATCTAGGACAAACCCATAGCAGATGCATGCACTTATACTTTGGGTTGGCAAATCCAAATGGCCTCATCTCAGACAAAGAGGAACAGTTTATTGGCTGAAGTTTTCATATTAATCTGAACCAAATTTCTCTACCATCATGTCCATTATAGAAGATTTCAGTTCTTCATTTACAGTATTTAAGAAGGGTAGTAAACGATTATTTATGCAGTGGTTGATAAAGTAATAATATGATTTTCTGCATTCCATGGGCAGTAAAAGAACAGTTTAAAAATTGTTTTATAACAGCAGTTTAATTTGTTACGGTGTTGTAATATTTTTCTAACCATACCTCCAAAGGCGCTGGATGTGATCTATGCATAGCATTGATGCGAACTCTACAGAGCACATAACTACAGCAAAGGAGACATGGATTGGCAGCAGCAAACAGCCACTATTAATGGTATTTTTCAGTCCTAATTATTCTGTCTCCTTGCCTCTTTCCACCAATTTTGACTTTTTTTTAACATTTACCCATTTATTATAAAGGATTTGACAAAGGATACAGATGAAGAGATGCATACAGTGAGGTATGGGGGAGGAGCATGGAGTTTACATGCCCTGCCTGGGCACACCACCCTCCAGGAACCTCCATGTGTTCAGCTATCTGGAATCCCTCGAACTCAGTCCTCTTGGGTTCTCACGGAAGCATTCCTTCCTCCAGAGTGAGAGGTGGGACCCTCTGACCAGAAGGTCTTAAGCCCCACTGGATTAGAGCTTTGCCTTGGGGCAGGTGAGAGGAAGGCAAGAGAGAGATGCTGTTTCCTCAGTCCTGGCCCTGAGGCCTAACACACCTGACACAATAACAGAAGACTGTAACAAAGACTATGGGAGTTATGAGCCAGGAACTGTGGATGAAAACCAATACATTATCAGAACACCATAGGACAGCCCCTTATTTCCAACCATGGATCCCTTACAGCATAAGAATATGCATAATTATTAACAATTAGTCCAGTCCATCATATTGTATGAATGTGTCCCAGGGTGAGACTACTCAGGTTTGCAGGCTTTCTTTCAATCTTATCAGGTTCCAAAAGCAGGCATGATCTCAGCAAATATATAGCTTCACCCTTTCAGGCATCAAAAATAATTGAGCTTTTGCTCCAAGACTCTTTTGAGTTGTTAATGTAATATTGAAGTTCCCTCAATTCATAACCCACTTATTCATGTCTTTACTCTCAGTTACTGTTTCTCCTTCTCTCCATTAATGCCCAAACATTTTTACCTTTGGAAGGGACATTAGAATCACCACTGTGTAGGTCTATATTGGAGGCGGCAATACCAGTCCAGCAAGTGGCTCCTCCTCCATCCACCCCATTCAGATAGGGAAAGGTTACATAGTGAGCTCTCTTTACCACGAGACAACATAGCTGTATTCACTGTTAGCCCACATTCTGCTAGATGGCCTAAAGACACAACCCATCCCCATCAGGCCCTTAGGAATTCCAATATAAGCTTTAAAACAGTTACAGTTTATTGCTTAGAAATTTTCCCTGCTGCCAGCACTTAAAATTGCAGCCTTGGTCCTAGGACTACTGTATCAGGTAGAGGATAAAGGGGAAAAAATGGGGGAAGAAAGAAAAAATATATAGTTTTTATACCAGTGCACTGCTCCCTTGGTAAGAATTCCATAATCATACTAGCAACCTCTCCATTCCCTCCTCCCCAGATCAACCAGAAAATCAGAAAATCTAGTGGGACACTAGCCCCACTGATGTTGAGTGTGAGCACACACTTGTGAAGGTGTAAGCCAGATCTTCATGCTTTCATCACCCCCTCGTTTAGGTGACCAGTGTTTCAATTTCCTGTTCTGTTTCTCTACCAAACTACTACTCTAAGGAGGACCTCTCTCTGTCCCTTGTTGGACATTATGGGCTGTACAGTGTGTTCCTTGCTCTGAGGAAAGGATGGTCATCCATCTAAGTTCACGCAATATCTTCTGTTCTCATTTTGTTGTTTGTTTGTTTGTTTTTTATGGCTCTTGGCATTTTCATCTTCCACTAAGTAAGCAAAGCCCACTCCAGAATCAGTGCCTATTCATGTCAAGACTCAAGTTGTTCTCCCCGAGGGCTACCAGCATCAGTCTTACTTGCCAGCTGTGTTCAGGGCCTTCCCAGCAGGAAGCTGCCTCACAGCCATGGGTAGCCTGTGTCTCTCTTACTGACAAACAGAACAGTCTTTACTGGCATTTTGTGCCTGAGAGGGTACAAAAGGAACATGTCTGAACTCAGCCCATACCTGTAATGCTGCAGTACCCCCACACCCACCCATTTCATGGACCCAGGTGGACACCTCAAGGAAGCACATCGGCATACTTGCTTGCAATTTTCACATTTTTATAACTAAAAATACTCTCAAAATTGACTCACCATTAAGAAAATGCCCTTGACATAATACCTACATGTATCAAATACATCTCTTATTATGCACGGATTGTCAAACTTTACAAAGGAATAAACTGAACTAAACCCATTACAAATACGCCAGAAAAATTTGTGTCCATGTTGCCTCCATGAAGTGTCATATCCACAAATGATTTAGGGAACTTAACTCATTAACTTAAATAATTAGAAATTAATTGACATGGGGTGATGAAGGTAACCAAAGAATGCCATGTCATCCCAAATTACATCAAGGCAATTCAGAATCAATATTCAGTGTTCCAACAGCATGATACCAACCAGTAATTTAACTATTATTTATAAAATTAAACACTGAGACCAACATACAGCTGTAATTCATTTGCCTTTATGCGGACTGCTCACTTAAGTCACCTGCTCACTTGAAAATACACAAAATGTATGTTTAGTAAGAAATCCTTCACTAACTTATCCTTAAGTTTTTAAAAATATATCTATTGTTATAATGTCTATATGCCTTTAAAACAATTATTTTCAAATAACTTGATGAAGAATCAGATGACAAAGTTAGTAATTTAGCCTACTGAGTTCTTTACTACCTTTCAAGATTAACAAATTCTGAATACACAGAAGAAAACAGGAAGAAAAAATGAATTCTCTATTGCATTGTAAATAAATGACATAGACTTATTCTCTTCTTCCAGATTTAAAACTCAAAAGCCCAAACTGTCTTGACAGAGAAAGAACGTAAGAAAGAAATTGAGCAGACCTTGCTAAGACTATTAGAAACCCAAGCAGGCACCCTACAACCTGTCCTAAACTGAAAATAAATAGGGAGCATTCCCTGTCAGACTGCCTCCGGCATGCCATGTTCAGTGTTTTTTTTTTTTTTTTTTTTTTGAGACAGAGTCTCGCTCTATCGCCCAGGCTGGAGTTCAGTGGCGCGATCTCGGCTCACTGCAAACTCCGTCCCCCAGGCTCATGTCATTCTCCTGCCTCAGCCTCCCCAGGTGTCCTCCACCACGCCTGGATTTTTTTTTTTTTTTTTTTTTTTTTTTTTTTTTTTTTTTTTTTTGTATTTTTAGTACAGTCGGGGTTTCACTGTGTTAGCCAAGATGGTCTCCATCTTCCGACTTCGTGATCCGTCCACCTTGGCCTCCCAAAGTGCTGGAATTACAGGCGTGAGCCACTGCGCCCCAGCCCCCAGTGTTCAATTCTTAAATGTTGTTCAGCATTTAAGGACGTCAACAAAAGAAATATAAGAATATATTCACAGGTAAGTGGTCAGGTGGAAAGTCATGTAAAGCTATGTCAAGAGGAACAGTTGAAGGAAGTAAGACTTTAGTTTGGAGTAAGAAGAATCAGCCGAACAGGGAGGAGTCATGATAAGTGTTTTCAATGCTGGAGGCTTTTCATGGGTAAGAAGGTTTAGAATTTTTAGTATGTTAAGAAGCTACAGGAATACAAATTTATCCCAATAAAATAAAAACATTTTAAAATTCAAAGATGTTTAAAAATTACACTGTCTACCACTGAGACTATTAAACCACTTTCACCGGAACTATTTGTGTAAGCTAGAAAATTACTTGCCAGAGATGTTACAGCAGGAATTCAAGCAACAGTTGATGGATAGATACCTGAGCTGTATGAGTTTCACGGTACTTTTGAAATATTAAGATTCTGAATTCTAAAATAGAAATGCTATACTCTCAATGGTTTCACCATCTTCCTAAAAAGGGATCCTCATTATTCCTTTAGAGAATCTGTTATAAGTATGGTAGAAAATAGGACTCAGAGTCAGAAGTCACAGAAAATTGAAAGATAAAAGGGTGAAGGTGTTTTATAAAGATCAGCACACACAGAGAGAAACCAAAAACCCAAAAAATCACTTCAGGCCTAAACTGGAATTAACAAAAGCTTTAAATGAAAGCATAAAGAATTAACATACCTAATATCAAATGTAAATTTTTTTTTATAAAACACAAATGTGTGGTTGGCTAACTCAAGGATGCGTTAAAGTAGACATAACTAGACAGATAACAAAAGACAGTGTTACGAAAGCAGACCAAGAGTTTTTCCAAATTTTGTATCAAATGAGCCCTGGGAATTTTCTTTGTTTGTTTTCACAATGAAAATAAATATTATAATAAATACAATAGGATCATTTTCATTGAAGAAACACATGGCAGTTTTAAAACATTCCTCCAAATTTCTTGATATTCCTCCCCTTCAAAGGTGTGTTTGATGTTCCCTCCTCTCAAATCTGGACTCTGTGGCTGATTGACCAATAGAATACATCAGAAGTAATGTGGTGCCAGTTTCCACACCCTGGCTTTAACAAAATTGGCAGCTTCCACTTCCTGACTGTTGGAACACTTTCTCCGAACCCAGCCACCAATTCTGTAAGGAAGCTGAAGTGCTTGACAAAGAGGCCCATATGGAAAGGAACTAAGGTGCTCGGCCTTTGGCCCCAGCTGAGCTCCCTGCCAACAATCAAAGCCAGCCTGGAGCCATGGAGTGAGTCATCTTGGAAATGCCCCCCCAGTCCCTTGTCAAGCCACCCAGCTGACACTCTGGAGAAAACAAGAGCCTTTCCCACTGCAGGATTAAGAGCTAAATAAATAATAGTTGTTTTTTAAGCAACTAAGTTTGGGGATAGGTTATTTTGCAACAACAGATAACCAGAATCAAAACTAAAACTGGCACTGGCCCATATGCATCTTACTTAGAAATTTTCTCTCCTTAAACATCTACTGCTCTCTGCTACTTAGACCACTGATTTTGCAAGTCTTGTATCTTTGTCTATTGGACCTCTTTTCCTGGATTTTACTGATACAGAGTATACTAAAAGGCACATTTTCAAAAGATACAAATGAATTTGTTATAACTTTGATTTGAAAATTTTATAGCACTCTGAGATCATTATAGATATTGAAGAATTAATCACAAAATGAATACAGGAATCATCATATCTAGGAGCTAGGGGAGTTGCAGAGAATTTATCTCCTCACACAAAGTCATGCAGAGTTTTCCTTGCTCTATACCAGAAGAATATTTGAACTACAAAAGATGATAGATAGATAGATAGATAGATAGATAGATAGATAGATAGATAGATGATAGATTGATTGATCATATGGTCCATCCCATGATATTTAAATATATATATCAAACAATAAATGAGCCACAGAGATGGGTCTCAAATTTAGGTATCATGACTGTCCTCTAAGTGTGTTTTCACAACACACAAATGCTTTTAAAAAAAACAAACAAAATAAAAATTAATATAAAGGTAAAATCTATAAAAGTTTATTTACAGCCATAATAATAATCCCCAAGAATTCATGTATTTCCTATGGTTAATTGCTCTTTGCTAGGCACTATGAATGATTATACAGACTCTGCTCCACCCAAGTTCATATTGTAAAGTACATATACCTTAAACAATTACAGAACTATGATGGGGAAGAGTGAGCCAAAGAAAGAAAAGGGTCAGAATAGTGTCACATGTGTCAAGAAAGTCTTCAAGTGCATGTAGACTACATTAGGGAGATTATGTCATTAAAGCTACAGGACTGCAGTGGGAAGCAGGCAGAATCCATAATGGATATACATTTGCTGGAGTATTAAATAGAATATTCTTTAATGCCTTATTGAAGTATTCAAATTTGCTGCAACAAACAGGGAGTTTCTGTAGTGATTTAAAATTTTGCAGCCTCTTCTATCATAATTGATTTCATGAAAATATCACCTTTTAACAAATCTAAGCTTATGAGCATGCTGTTCCCTCTGCATGGAATAATCTTTCTACATTTTTTGCCTTCTTAAACTCCTACTCATCCTTAAGACTCAGCTCAAAGAACTTTAAAGCTCCTTAATAAAGTCTTCTTTAACCCTAGGTTCTATATACTTTTCTAGAAACTCTCTTTCCTAATACTTTTATAGGATTCACCAGGTTATATGGTATAATTCATT
The DNA here is from genome assembly GCF_001698545.2 of Rhinopithecus bieti. NCBI lineage: Eukaryota > Metazoa > Chordata > Mammalia > Primates > Cercopithecidae > Rhinopithecus > Rhinopithecus bieti. The sequence goes on along the minus strand of NW_016808467.1, from coordinate 498,805 downwards.
TACTTACTGCTCCCTTCTTACTCTCTGTGTAAGAATTCTTTAAGGTAATGTTCCCTTTCTTACTCCTAAAACAATGTCTGACACATGTCAGATGCATAGTAAATGCTTATAGAATGAATAAATTAAAATGAAATGTGTGATTAATACATGTGAAATTATATTATACTGTGAAATTTCTATTATACTCAGAATTGATAGCCAAAATGTATGTAACATGTGAGAGGAAAGTAATCCAATAAAACTACCCTCAAGCCACTCAAAATGCTAAACAATTGCAATCAAAATGCTAAATAATTATATCCTTCTTCAAGGAAACTTTATTACTCCTTATGATCTTGGCATTTGCCAAAAATGTCATCAAATATGCAGTAAAATTATCATAGTATTATTTCTCCCAGAGTCACAAAATCCCCTGAACCCAAACACTAGAAAAAGTATTGATATGCTTTGGCTGTGTCCCCACTCAAATCTCATCTTAAATTGTGTTTCCCATAATCCCCACATGTGGTAGGAGGGACCTGGTGGGAGGTAATTTAATCATAGCAGTGGTTACCCCCATGCTGCTGTTCTGGTGATAATGAGTGAGTTTTCCTGAGATCTGATGATTTTATAAGAGGCTTCTCCCTCTTTGCTCGGCATTTCTCCTTCCTGCCATCATCTGAAGAAGGATGTGTTTGCTTCTCCTTCTGTCATGATCGTTAAGTTTCCTAAGGCCTCCCCAGCCATGCAGAACTATAAGTCAATTAAACCTCTTTCCTTTATAAATTACCCAGTCTCAGGCAGTTCTTTATAGTAGCAATATAGCAGACTAATACAGGTATAAACTACAATTAAAGTATGGAAATTAGCATTTTAGAATAATACCTAGGTATATTTAGTGAGAGTTGAATACTTTTCATTATATCTTGCTGTAAAGAGGTAAATTACAGTTATTAGTGTCAGCACCATGCCACATCTTTACAATCTGCTTCCATTCTAATGCCAAATGTTAAGGAAGACGGCTCAAGAATCCATGGACCCACAAGCCACATTCAGCTTCAAACATGTCAGACCATAGGGGGCTTATTCAGAAATCATAAGCAACGCTGACTCAAGAAACAAAAGTAAAGAATCACTTTATATGACATTTAACCAGAACAAAGGGAAAAGTCTTGAAGCTACCCACGTAAAATATCTGAGACAGAATTTCAACCCATGATGGACTTCTGAAGACTTTTGTAAATTTGTATATAGACCTACAAGGATTTTCTTTGGTCAGTGTGTGTCTTCTATTAAACTCTGTAAATCTCATTACAATAAAACAGAAAGGAAAAGTCCAAACCTCACATTGTTAAGGGACAGAAAATTCTCCCAGAACAGTGCTTTTTGGGTTAGAAATCTATCTGTTATAAATAAGCATTCCCTTACATTTGTATTTTGCAGTAAGTTTCCATAAAATGTGTGAGATAAAAATAATAGTTCTTTCATAAGCTAAATAGCAGGAAAATCTAACAGTATATTAGTTCATCCTCACATTGCTATAAGGAACTACCCAAGACTAGGTAATTTATGAAGAAAGAGGTTTAATTGACTCACAGTTATATGGGCTGTACAGGAAGCATGACTGAGAGGCCTCAGGAAACTTACAATCATGCTGGAAGGCAAAGTGGAAGCAGGCACATCTTCACCTGGTAAAGCAGGCAAGAGAGAGTGAAGGGGAAATACCACACACTTTTTAACAACCAAACTCACTATCATGAGAATAACAAAGGGGAAGTCACCCCCATGATTCAATCACCTCCCATCAGGCCTTTCCTCCAGCACTGAGGATTACAATTCAACACGAGATTTGAGTGGGTACACAGAGCCAAGCCATATCAAATAGTCCATTCATCTATTTACTCAATAGTTAAATACATCAATATACATTAGGCAATAAATATTGATTCAAACCTAATTTATGCTTTATCCCTTATGAATGATATTATTCAATAGGGTAAGTGCTATAACATGATCTTATGATCTCAGTATTTGCCACAAATTTCAAAATTTTAGAAATGCATGAAAAGGAAATGCATAAAAAAGAGCAACTAACCACCCAGAAATGAGAAAGCTCTAATGGAAATAATATTTCATCTTGAAGAATTTGAAGCCACTCAGATAGCAGGAATAATATGTGCCAAAAAGCTGAAGTGCAAAACAGAGGAATCTATTCAACAAATAATAGTAACTCAATATGGCTAAAGGCTAGGAATGAGGGAGAGGAGTGGCAGAAAAACACTAGAAAGATAAGAAGCAGGGTTAAGGGTTGAGTTTAGGGGTTTGCACACTGCAAAGAAATTTAAATTTTATCCTCTGGGCAATAAAAACCCATGAAAATTTGGGGAATTTGGAGGGAGGAATAACATTATAAGATTTATGTTACAGAAAAATAACTGAAATTAGGATGAACAGTGGGTTGGAAGGAGTAAGTTTAGAAACAGGAAGGTTAGGTAGGAGACTGTAGACAAAAATGATAAAAATATAACTAAGACATAAGACAAACACTAGGGACCAGATATTAGAGAGAATCCCAAAGTAGAATCAACAGAATTTGGTGATGTGGGGGGTGAGGCAGAGAAGACTCTAAAATAACTCCAGGAATTTCAACTTAAGAACTATATTAATGATGGTGACATTAATGGGAAATTCAAGAAATTGAGCTAGTGGGGGAGAAGAGATAACAGTGGGTTCAGTTTTACTTATGTTAGCTTTGCTGTCAACTCTGGGCATCCAAAAATAAGGGTCTGAAGCTCAGAATAAATGTATTGACTGTAATTACCGTCCAGATTTGGGAGCCAGCACAGAAATCAGGAAGTGAATGAAATTGTGTGCAGGGTGAGAAAGAAATCATGGAAAATTGAGAAAGGCAGGCTAGAAAACCATGAGAAAAAAAATGAGCAGTGTACTTGGGGGCAAGGAACAATAAAGTTTCATAATGGAATTGTCTGCTGCAGGGTAATCTGGAAGTCCGAATGGAGAATTTATAGCGTAGGTTGATGAGAAATACACTTATGGGAGGAGTTGAGTGGCCCCCAGAGGGATAGGAATACCACGTCATTAAAAGAGATCAGAGTCACAGAGTTTGATTTAAGGATAATGAATTGGTAATTTTCAACAGGGGTGCCAAGACAACTCAGTGAGGAAAGAGCAGTCTTTTCAACACATCTTACATGGGCAGCAGGATATATACATGCAAAATAATTAAGTTGAATCCCTCCCTTCCACCATACACAAAAATTAACTCAAAATGTATCATAGACCTAAATGTAAGAGCTAAACGAATAGTCTTTATGACTCCATGTTAGGAAGAGCCTTCTGTTATAACGTCAAAAGTGCAAGCAACAAAAGACAAAGTAGATCCATTGGACTTCATCAAAAATTTAAAATTTTTTGTGCTTAAAGGATTCTATCAAGAAAGTGGAAAGGCAACACATAGATGAGAGAAAATATTTGCAAATCTTCTATCTGATAGGAGATTTTTATCTAGATTATATAAAGAACTCTTATAAGTCAATAATAAAAAGATATACTCCATCTGAGAATTAAACAGATTCTGAACACACATTTCTCCAAAGGAGATATAGAAATGACCAAGAAACACATGAAAAGTTGCTCAACATCATTAGCCATCAGGGAAATGCACATCAAAACCACAATGAGATACCACTTCACACCCACTCAGATGGCTATGATAAAAATGAGAGACAATAACAAGTGTTGATGAGGTGAGGATGCATAGAAAGTGAAATCCTTATACATTGCTAGTGAAAACGTAAAATCATGCAGCCACTTTGTAAAACAATCTGGCAGTTCTTCATAATGTTAAACCTAGAGTTGACCCAGCAATTCTACTCCTAGGTAAATACCCAAAGAAATTTAAAATATGCATGCACTGTTATCACTTATAAGTGGTAGCTAAATGATGAGAACACATGGACACATCGGGGAAAACACACACTGGGTCCTGTCAGAGGGTTGAGGGTGAGAGGAGGTAGAGGATCAGGAAGAATAGCTAATGGATGCTGGCCTTAATACCTGGGTGAAAAGATGATCTGTGCAGCAAACCACCATGGCACATGTTTACCTATGGAACAAATCTACACATCCTGCACATGTACCCTTGAACTTAAAAGCTGAAATTTTTTAAATGCATACACATAAAAACTTGTACACAAGTGTTTACAGCAACATTTTCAGAATAACCAAAAGTAAAACAACCAAAACGTTCATCAAATCATGAATGGATAAATGAAACATGGCATATACACACAATGGAATGTTACTCAACAATAAAAAGGAATGACATACCAATACTTGCTACGATACAGATGAAACTTGAAAACATTAAATGAAAAAAGCCAGTCACAAAGAACACATACTGTATGATTCCATTTACATGAAATGCCCAAAACAGGAAAATCCACAGAGACAAAAAAACAGATTGGTGGTTGCCTAAGGCTAGGAGTTGAGGATAAATGGAACGTGATAGCTAATGAGCACAGGCTTTCATTTGGGGGTGCTGATATGTTCTCAACTTTATTGTGGTGATGGATGAATAACTCTGTGAATATACAAAAAGTCACTGAATGGTATGTTTTAAATGGGTGAAATGAATTATATCTCAATAAATTGTTATTTTAAAAAAAATAATGATTTAGGATCTTTCCCAGCTTCAGCTCCAAGGATTCATTCCCAGTTTCATAATTTTTATAAATATTTGTAAACTTAAATAATGAAGAAACACTGATGTTAGTAACTTACATAGGGAACTAAAACAAGCTGCTAACAACAACAGTTATCAGCATCAACAGTTACCCCAATGCCACTGATGTCCGACACTGGGGAACATCAGCAGACTGAAGGAGAGGCCTCTTTGGTAAGCAGCAAGAGTGGTTATATCTTCCTCCAGTAACTGTGACATAAATTCCTGTTTCTGAGCTGTAGCAGGAAAGGAGGAAAATGGCAGAAACCACAGGTAGCCAAGAATTGATCAATGGAGCACATGGGAAGCACTTCTCCCAGAATGATTGTGATGGAATTATAGATGTTCTTGGATTCCTTAAGAGTGGGTGGAATTAGTAATTTAAGACTGTCACTCTAACATTATTTTAACCCTCACATCACTCTTAAGCCAAACTGCGCTGGATCCACACAGCATACAGAGAGGGCAAGTAGGATGAGAATAAGAGACACTTTAGATTCAGAAATTTCACCATTGACCACCCCCCCACCTCCTGCACCTAGGAAGAAATGGGTGTTTAATGTATTTTGCTCATGACTGCAGTATGCATGTGTTTTTTCCTTCTCTGTATTTTCTAAACTTTCGCTAAAAGGATTCATTAAATCATCTTGTTCAGATGGCTTGGGATTGTATTTCTGTTGCTTACCCTGTGCTGCTGGGTTCTACAGTATTTCTATAATAATGTGACAAGAATAGTGCTGCACTGTAATCTATCATATAGAGCTACATGAATGAAAAATTTTGATCCTTTTTTTTAAAAAATGTATCCTGTTTGCAAAGACACTGTAAAGTTGCATCTTATAGACTATGGGCAGTAAAGCTAACAATAAACCTTATTTAACATATATACTCAAAAAAAAGAATTTGTTAACTATACCAAGAGCACTTTTAAAAGAGTGATGAGAACAGAGCCACTAATTCTATAGGATGAATATGGGGTAAATGAGTAGAGGTAACAATTACAGACCGCTTTTCTCAGCAAGTTTGGCAGTACCCTCCTCACTACTGTTAAGTCCTCCTATCCAATCCTCATTTTCTTACTGACTTTACAGTAAAGAGGTTGCCAAGTGTTTGGAGTTTTGTCCCATTCTTTTTTTTTTTTTTTACTACTATTAAAATCTTTATTTTTTAGAGTACTTTTAAGTTCACAGCAAAATTGAGAGGAAGGTACAGAGATATCACATATACTCCCACCCTCACACATGCTTCCCCCATTATCAACATCCCTCACCAGAGTTGTACATTTGTTACAATCAATGAACCTACATTGACACATCATTCTTCCACAAAGTTTGTAGTTTACATTGGACTCACTCTTGGTGGTGTAGATTCTATGGAAAAAAAAATGTATAATGGCATGTTATCCACCATTACATTATTATACAGAGTATTTGTTGCTCTAAAAATCCTCTATACTTCACTTATCTGTTACTGAAACACCAGAGTATTGATCTAGGTTCTGCTGCTTACCAAACAGAAGGCCAATGACTGAGACAATCATTATTGCCAAGGAAGAAGGCATTAGTCAGTTGCTGTGGCAGAGGAGATAGGAGATGAGTCTCAAATCTATCTCCCTGACCAACTAAACTAGGAGTTTATATGGCAGGGAAGAAACGTAACAATGTGTAAGAAAACAGGAACTAGGAAGGGCCAATGAAACCATGATTAATGAGGGGTCCAGCATCTATCTCATTGTCTGGATGTAGTGATCTGGTGAGTTTGAGTTCTGTAATGAGGGTCCTGGGGGTTCTTTCTTAAAGAAGGAACTCAGATAAAACAGATGCAAGTTTCAAGCTTTAAGACCAGAAGGGTCCATTTCTATGTTTAAAAAAAAAAAAAAATGTGCCGGGCACAGTGGCTCATGCCTGTAATCCCAGCATTTTGGGAGGCTGAGGCAGGTGGATCATCTGAGGTCAGGAGTTCGAGACCAGCCTGGCCAACATGGCAAAACCCTGTCTCTACTAAAAGTACAAAACCAGGCGTGGTGGCACCTGTAATCCCAGCTACTTGGGAGACTGAGGCAGGAGAATCGGTTGAACCTGGGAGGCAGAGGTTGCAGTGAACCAAGATTGCACCAAGAAACTCTAGCCTGGGAGAAAAGAGCGAAACTCTGTCTAAAAAAAAAAAAAAAAAAGAAAATCTATCTATGGGATTTTTGGATTGGTTTCATATCCCTCACTTCCCTAAACTCTGGCAACCTCTGGCAATCACTGATCTTTCTTAATTTCACCATAGTTTTGCTTTCTCCAGAATGTCATATAATTGGAATTATATAATATGCAGCCTTTTCAGATTGGCTTCTTTCACTTAGTAATATGCATTTAAGTTTCCTTCATGTATTTTCATAATTTTCTAGTTCTTTTTTTAACACTGAATAATATTCCATTGTCTGGATATGTAACATTTATTTATCCATTCACCTACTGGAGAACATCCTGGTTGCTTTCGAGTTTTGGCAATTATAAACAATGCTGCTACAAACATCTGTGTTTAGGTTTTTATGTAGACATAAGTTTTCAGTTCATTTGGGTAAATACCAAGAAGCATGATAGCTGGATTATATGATAAGAGTACGTTTAGTTTTGTAAGACATTGCCAAACTGTCTTCCAAAGTGGCTGTACCATTTTGCAGTACCACCAGCAATGAATGAGAATTCCTGTTGCTCCACATCCTTGCCAGCACTTTTCATTGTCAGTTTTCCGAATTTTGGCCATTCTAATATGTTTGTGGTAGTATCTCATGGTTGTTCTACTTTGCATTTCCCTGATGACATATGATATACAGCATCTTTTCACATGCTTGCTTACTTGCCATCTGTGTATCTTCTTTGGTGAGTTTTCAAAATCTTTGGCCCACTTTTTAATCATGTTGTTTTCTGTTGAGTTTTTAGAGTTCTTTATATAATTTGGATAACAGTACTTTGTCAGATATGTCTTATGCAAATATTTTTCCTACTCTGTAGTTTGTCTTTTCATTCTCTTGACAATGTCTTTCACACAGCAGAAATATTTACTTTTAATGAAATCCAGTTTATCAGTTCTTTCTTTAATGGACTGTGCCTTTGTTGTCATATCTAAAAAGTCAACATCAAACCCAAGATCATCTGGATTTCCTCCTGTGTTATCTTCCAGCAGTTTTATAGTTTTGCAATTTATATTTACATCTATGATACATTTTGAATTAATTTTTTTAAAGGATATAAGGTCTGTGTCAAGATTCTTTTTGTTTTGTTTTTATTTTTTGCACACAGATGTTCATTTGTTTGTTCTAACAGCATTTATTTAAAAGACTATATTTTTCTCCAGATGCCAACTGTTTTCATTTAAAATATGTTCACATTATGACTAGAATTTTCAACTGTCATTCTAATTCCAGTCAAAAACTGACACACTATTACAGTCCTCAAAATTAGTAGGCTAAATAACAAACAGGAATAAAGATAAATATTATTTTTAAGATAGACAAATCCTGCATATTCAAACATTTTACATCTCTTTTACTCTCTTCAGTCCCATACTTATGTATATGTGTATAATACTCATGTATGTATCACTTCTCCACCTATTTTGAAGAGTTTTCTACCTTTCTTAGGTCATATTTTTATTCCTTTTCACCATTCCTCTCTTCTATTTTCTACCCCAATGACAGGTATGGAATATAGTTACCTTGATTGACCAAGTTTCATAAATAATCAGGATAGAACTTTGCCTTATTTGGCATTATTCAATCTCTTGCTCTAATGAAAAGGACCCCTTAGCTTGAGAACTCTGCCTATATCTCTCCAGTCAGGATTAAGTAATATTCATTTTTATCATAACTGCACTATTAGATAATTATTCCTCCCATAGGCATATTGTATCTAATAGTAAAGTTATGATAAAAATAATGTGTACTATGTAGAATGCTGATTTTCAAAATTCCTTTGACAAAGTTCTACACCAAAAGATACATTTATATTAATTTTGAGTAAAGGATGGTGAGGACTGATTTATCATGGATAGGAAACTAAATTACAGACAAGTAACAGGAATACCAAGGGTTACTTTTTGTACTTGGGATAAATACAGAGCAGAAATTCTAAACAGGGTCTGCAAGAATAAATCCTGGAATTAGTCTTATGTTATAAATTACCCCAACAGAGTGTACATAAAGGAATCTCTATGATTTCAAATGATACTGAGATACTCTGAAACCTATAAGAATAAGAAGCCAAATCAAAACAATTTTAAAGGATAGCACACTCTAAGGTAAAAGTTTTAGTCCCAGAAAAGAACACAGAAGCAAACCCAATATTTCTCTTTATAGAAAAGGACATCACTAGCATTTTCCTCCAGGGATTGTTTGTGCTTCTCATTGCTTTAACTAACAACAATATTTATAACAAGCTGGAAAAAATATATTTAAGTTAGGGTTCAAATCATTAAAAACAAAGAAGGAATAAATGGGCATCAGAGTCACAAATCAATGTCTTACACATGCATAACCAAAAAATCCACTGAGCAAAGCAAACCAAGCCATCTCAGAAACACTGACTCACTAACCTAAGAAAACACAAACACTGGTAAGAAGGAAGACTGAAAATATGAATTCTCATTTTGTCCTTCCTCTTGCCTCAAAATAATTTGCATGGAAAGAATCAACAAAAGGCCCTGAATCAAAATAAAGTAGACTAAAAAGATTAGTTTTCAAATGGTTAGTTCTATACCAGAGAACTCAATGAGGAAGAATAAAAAAAATTAATAATGAATTTGGACACTCATGATTTGAAAGTTGGTCTGGGCAAGGGAATGGGAGTCATTATAAAAGCATTTTGCTAAGAGTTCAACTTTTGCAGCAAGCTTGGTGGCCAAGTTTGGCGACATGACATTAGTATCATAAAATTGTAGAGTACTTGGAAAGCAGCATATTACACTGGAGATCACTACACTGGTTTGGCAGGTCTGGATAATTTTATTAGGAAACATTTCCATTGCAACAGCAAATATGATATTAAAGAGACCAGATCCAATTTCCAGGATGTTTATGATCAATAATTTCCTGTGACAGGAACCTGGGAGCCATGTCTCTGGGTGCAATGTGTATCCAGATATGTGAAATAAAGTACATAAACTATTTCTGCAGCCTGAGTGCCTATCTGTATGCACAGCACCAGTTCTGTAGAGCTGTAAAACAGCAGTGTGGAAGGACAAAGTCGAAAGCTCACTAGGCCAAATGGTAGAGATAATCACATCAATTTATCATATTTGCTCACTAAATTTCTTCTAAATGATGGAAAAAAGAAAGGGAGAAGAGGCAATAAAATACTGGGTATGTCATGTAATCAATCTATTTTTTCAGAATATCCTTATATACATATACATATACATACACATACACATATTGTGTGTTTGTGTGTGTGTGCGTGTATCTAGAGAGAGGAAGAGGAGAGAGAGAGAAAATGCACGAAATAAACACACCCAACGACTGTACATGAAACATACATTTTCACATATACCTGTCTGTTATGGCCAAGGAGAGATAGTGAGACACACAGTATGTGTCTGAAGGCCATCACTAAGTATGCTAGACGGCATATTGTGGAATAAAGATGACTTCATAAATCTAATTAATACAAGTGAAAGTCCTAACATTGATTAATTGATTTATTTGGTATTGGTAATTATAAGAGAAACCTTGGATATTATAATGGTTTATCATGGAGAAAACTAATGGTCTAGGCAAATATTTTATGGCTAAGACCTGGAAAGCACAGGCAACAAAAATAAAAATAAACAAATGGGACTAAATTAAACTAAAAGCTTCTGCACAGCAAAGGAAACCATCAACAGAGTGAAGAGCCAACATGTAGAATGGGAAAAAAAATTTGAAAATTATTCATCCAACAAGGACCAATATCCGGAATATTCAAGGAACTCAACTCAACAGCAAATAAATAAATAAATAGGCCGGGCGCAGTGGCTCAAGCCTGTAATCCCAGCACTTTGGGAGGCCGAGACAGGTGGATCACGAGGTCAGGAGTTCGAGACCATCCTGGCTAACACAGTGAAACCCCGTCTCTACTAAAATACAAAAAACTAGCCGGGCGAGGTGGCGGGCGCCTGTAGTCCCAGCTACTCCGGAGGCTGAGGCAGGAGAATGGCGTAAACCCGGGAGGCGGAGCTTGCAGTGAGCTGAGATCCAGCCACTGCACTCCAGCCCGGGCGACAGAGCGAGACTCCGTCTCAAAAAATATATAATCATAAATAAATAAATAAATAAATAAATAAATAAATAAATAAATATAATCCCATTAAAAAGTGAGCAAAGGA
>NW_016808467.1:444696-487542 GCF_001698545.2 Rhinopithecus bieti | reverse complement strand
GCCCGGGCGACAGAGCGAGACTCCGTCTCAAAAAATATATAATCATAAATATAAATAAATAAATAAATAAATAAATAAATAAAATAATCCCATTAAAAGTGAGCAAAGGATCTGAATAGATATTTCACAAAAGTGACATGCAAATGACCAACATCACTAATCATCAAATAAATGCAAACCTAAACCACAGTGAGATATAATCTCACACCAGCTAGAATGGCTATTATCAAAACGACAAAAAACAAAATAGCAAATGCTGGCAAAGATGTAGAGAAAAGAAAACAAACACTGTTCGTGGGAATGTAAATTAATACAACCATTATGGAAAATAGGATGACAGTTTCTCAAAAAAATAAAGAGAACCACTATATGACTCAGGAATCCCACTACTAGGAATATACCCAGAGAAAATTAAATCAGAATATGAAAGGGATAGCTGCACCTGCATGTTTATTACAGCACTATTTACAATAGCCAAGTATGAAACCAACCTAAGCATCCAACAACAAATGAACAAAATAATTTGTTGTATATATACACAATAGAATGTTATTTGGCCATTAAAAAGAATAAGGCTGGGCACGGTGGCTCATGTCTGTAATCCCAGCACTTTGGGAGGCCAAGGTGGGTGGATCACGAGGTCAGGAGATTGAGACCATCCTGGCTAACACGGTGAAACCCTGTCTCTATTAAAAATACAAAAATTAGCTGGGCATGGTGGCGGGCAACTGTAGTCCCAGGTTCTTGGGAGACTGATGCAGGAGAACGGTGTTAACCCGGGAGGCGGAGCTTGCAGTGAGCTGAGATCAAGCCACTGCACTCCAGCCTGGGTGACAGAATGAGACTCCATCTCAAAAAGAAAAAAAAGAATAAAATTTTGAGGTTACTAGATTAAGTGAACTAAGTCAGCCACACAAAGACAAATGTCACAGTTCTCACTCATATATGGTAACTAAAAATATTGATCTCATGGAGATACTGTACAGAATGATAGATACTAGGGCCTGGGAGGGATATGATGGGGTGCGGGTGAGGGAGCTATGAAGAGTGGTTGGTTAATAGGTATAAACATACAGTTCAATAGAGGGAATACGTTCTAGTGTTCAACAGCGTGGTAGGAGACTGTAGTTAACAATAATTTATTGTATATTTCAAAATAACTAGAAGAGTTGAAATGCTCCCAACACAACTGATACATTTCTGAGATAATATCCTAAATACCCTAATTTGATCATTATACATTGCATGCATGTATCAAAATATCACATATACCCCATAAACATATATTATTATGTATCAATAAAAAAACTTCTGACAAATAGAATAAAGGAAAGAAATAAAAAGTCTGTCTAAGGCATCTACAGCTATCCAATTAGCCTTCCTAATTTTAGAGATTACCATGTGGGTTCATGTCTAAACAGAGGTTTAGAGGCTTAGCTTCCCAGCACATATACTTCTACTGCTTAGTAAAGAGATGGAGTCAGTACGTCAAATCTGTGACTTTAAATTCATTTCTATGTCAATAGAATATATTGCCTTAAATAGAGGGTTGTATTATGTTGAGGCAAAAGCAGAATGGCAAGGAAGAAAGTTCAACCTGGATACAAGTCTTTCAGTAAGACAAAGAGAATAAAGGAAAAAATGAGATTGAACCAGAAAATTATTTCTCATATGTGGAATGATACTTCTTTGTTTTCCTGAAACTATCTTTATGGTACCTTGACAGAATAAACTGGTTCCAATTTCTATGAACTAATAAAATAAGTAAGTGTGGCTCCAGGAAATATAAATGAATGAAGCTACTATATAAAGTGCAAAGTAAAAGGAAACATTTTTATGGGGAAACATGAATATGCTAAATTTTTCACAATTGCATATGTACAGTTGTATCTCTTTAGAAAGACACGAGTTATTATATTTAACTTCTTGTTACTTTTCAGTGTAAAGGAAAGAGTTACAGATCAAGGGCTCTCCTCTTCAGCAAAAATACAGTAGACCCTGGATGGTATGGAAAGTGATTTGACAATCTGCATGTCTACGCAGCCTTACAGGCAGAGAATGTACCAGAGTTAGTCAAGATGCTTTGACTCATTACTTCAGATTTCAGCTCAATACGCTGAATCAATAAATACATTTTAAGATATATGTGAGTTTTGGAAATTACATTTTGATTGCTCAAAGAGGCAAGTGAATTTTTCACACTTGTTCACTTTGCCTGAATTAGATTACAGTGTATTAACATCATAGTTACAAATGTTAGTAAGTGGTACTCATACTGCTTGTGCATTTTTACCAGAACTTCCTCAAATAGTTGGGTTTATGGAATTTGGCAGGTTGGCATATGTTGCTTTCCATCCCTCTTCTAGTCCTAGCATGCTGAAAAGATCTGAAATATAAAAACCAAATACTGTTTGCACACAGTTATATTAATTCAGTGTTTGTACTATATATAAAGCTGGCAAACACTTTTCTTATCATGCAACCAAATATCTGACCTTGTCAGTGTCAGCCCCAGTTTAGCACTAGCTTACAGTGGTGTCTTTTCTTCCTACTTCCTCAGTTCTGGTGGTCTCACCCTGATGGTCAAACTTCTGAACTACAAAATCCACGCCATGGTCAAAATCAGCCTGAGATAAAACAGACCCACCTTGTTTAATACAGAATACTCTGAAGATCCCATGAAAGGTGGAGGAGAAGGTAGAGGAGAGAGGGTAACATTTGCTTTTTACCACCATCTCTAAGACTTTCAATGACGTTTTATTTTTAGGTAAATATTACATACAATGAAATGCTCAAAATCAGCCCAAAAAAGTTCCCAAGGAACCATTCCAGGCAATCCCCATACTCCCACAGGCAACCATTGTTCTGATTTCTAATACCATATGTTAGTTAGTTCTCCCTGTTCATAATCTTCATGTAACTGGGATCATATGGTACTAAATCTTTTGTGTTTGACTTATTTGCTTCAAAACAATGTTTTAAGCTTCATTCCTGTAGTTGCATCCATAGTCTGTTCTTTTTGTCTATCCTAGTTGACATTCCCCATGTACTTAGTATTCTGCAGTTGTTGAGTGTAAAGAAAACACCTCAGGAGAAATGAATGGAGAGAAAAGGGACAGAGAGACAAGGAAGAGAAGAGACTGAAATTCTAACATTAAAGAGGTAGACAGGAGGATGGAGTTTGCAAGGAGCAGTCAGAGACACAGGAATAATATAAGAATTTTAAAGAATAATCAGTGTAGTAGTATGCTATTGATAGATCAATAAAGGTAAGGATTGAAAAGTATCTATGTTATTTGAAGTATCTGTTATTAAAGTATCTATGTTATTAAAGGTGAGGACTGAAAAGTATCTATGTTATTTGAAGTATCTATGTTATTCTAGATACTAGAAACCTTGATGTGAGCAATTTAAATGGTCAGATAAAGGTGAAAGTCAATCTCTGATCCGTGTAATAGCAAATGAGACAATAAGTTTAGATTACCTTCTGAATAAGCTAGAATATTAAAAAGAGGCAATAGCAAAATGGAAAACAGGTTTTAGAGAGAAGTATATTATATAAAAGGATGAGTGTATAGTAAAGGGGTGGGACCCTAAGCTCTAAGGTTTACGGAACAAGACCACAAAAGAGCTAGGAGCCTCCACTGGAAAGAAGTAAGGAGAAAGGAATACAACTGATATTTGTTGATTTTTGGCTGGGTTCTGAGCACTCTGCTTTGTACCTAAATATATTATCTTATGTAATCATTCCCATCAGATTGATAGTATGCTCACTTTTTACATGAGGACACTTACACTATAATAATTCAATGACCATGACCCTCAACTAGTAAGTACCAGGGCCATGATTCAAATTCTGTCTGCATGATGTCAAAATACATGGTCTACACTGCATTACCCCTTCCTCTAAAGCAGGAGAAAAGTATCAAGACAGATGTATGTGAACATGTGATTTTTAGGAAGAAAGGAGGAGTGATGACATTGGCACTGTGAACCTCTGATAATCACAGTGTTCTCTGAGAAACCTATCAAAAGGAGTTGGAGTAGTGGTGGAATGGGGACTCATGAAAGCTGGAATAGTGCCTGTAGTTTTCCAAGTTCAGACCAGAGGACAAAGCAGTTTAGAATGTGGCTAAGAGAAATGGGGAATTTGTATTGACACTAAACCTCATCATTTCAAAATGTTTTCCCCTAGTATTCAGAAACTCAGATTTGGGGGCTAAAAAGGTGAAATATCATGTACCAAAATACCTCAATAAAATTTGAAAATAAATCACCTGTAGGAGACAGAGATAATGCTTGAAGGGAGGTTGCTGTAGACAAAGGAAGAGCTGGTGACCCAGGCATGAAATATTATTTGAGCAACATTCAATAGGTAAGTCAGAGGCATGGCTGGTAATTCAGAGCTACTGGAGAGTGAAGAGCTAAATGAGGAACAGAGGGTAATTAGTGTGAGATTCTCCCAGTGGTTTCCCTCTTTTTACCAGCAGAAGGAGGAACTTGCATATTGCCAGGAGAGGTGAGTAACTGACCCATTAGAAAGCGGCCTCCTGACCTTTTTGCCAGGCTGAGGGAAGCAGCTAAGAGGGTGAGACTCCTTCAAGATTGAGGGATCTTGGGATATACCTAGAGGAAAAACAAATGAGTAAAAGGAAGGCGTAGGATTCATGCCTGTAATCCCAGCACTTTGGGAGGCCAAGACGGGTGCATCACTTGAGTCCAGCCTGGCCAACGTGGCGAAACCTCATCTCTACTAAAAATACAATTAGCCAGGTGGTGCGCACCTATAGTCCCAGCTACTTGGGAGGCTGAGGCATGAGAATCACTTGAACCCAAGAGGCAGAGGTTGCAGTGAGCCAAGATCATACCACTGTACTCTTGCCTCAGTGACAGAGCGAGACTCTGTCTCGAATACATACATATATACTGTTTATGTATGTATATTCAGCAGAAATGAAAATGACATTTGCTAGTATTTCAAGTAGCATATATGAGCTTTAAGGAAAGATTCATAGTCTTTCATTCTAAGATTCTCCTACAGGCAACTTTCCCCAGTGTCTGGTCTGTTTCAGTAGTGACTTTCTGTTTATAAATAAAATTCTAAATTGAATGTCAAAAAAATAAAAATTCAAAAATATTTTTTTTAAAAAAGGAAGGGGTAAAAGGAAGAAAAAATGCTGGGAAAAATCAGAGTTGGCAATTCAGGCAAATTGGGAAGGAGAGAATACAGACCATAAGGTCATGAAAAACTGAAGAAGTTTATGAGTGTGGTTCTATATCAAAGTTCCTAAACTTTCCTCAGAGCTTTGTTGATTTTCTTAATACCATATTCCCACTCTTTCAGAGTACCTGGCCTGTGGGGATCTTCAATCCCTAATATTTAAAGGGTATTCCAGTTTCCCCTTCCATGTCCAGTTTCTTTTCTCAAAATTGCTTAAGACAGAAGTCCAAAGGATAAGTCAGAACTCAACAGAAATAAAATGGACAATAGGAGCATTGCTGGGAGTAGGGAGTACGGTTACTCTTTGACAAAACAGAATGAAAGATGTTGACAGGCCTATGAGAAGATGTAACTGAAGGTGTATCCATATCACACAACAAATTTAAATAGATAAACATGTGCCCCAGGGCCTAGGTTAAATATAGAATAAAGAAGAGACCATAATAGCTATATGCAAAAGTGTTGCTAGTAATGGGGTACCTACATAGGTCAAAGGAAGATCAATTATGTGGGGAAGATTAAAATATATACTTACCAATCTCTGCAGCTTGAAACTTTGTGCTTAAATACAGCTCTACTTTCACCAAATTACAAACTGTATCAAATACTATCATAAGTGCATTAGACTCTATCAAGCTTGGTACTAAAATTGTGCACTCTTTCAAAGTATCAGAGTGGTTATAAAGCAGGAAATCTTGCTTTAAATGGGAAGATCAATAACCAATTTGTGTTGCAAGCAAGATATAGGCAGAAAAGGTACTGTAACCACAATCAATTTGACACTCCCCAATAATGACAAATTAGGATAAAGGGGCCATATCCTACGCAGATAAATGCAGATGCACCACACATGCCAAAATCCAACAGGCTGAAAAGTCTTAGCTATATTAATTTACAGCTATGTTAATATGAAGAAGAAAGTGATTGGACTGGAACGGTGGCAGCTCTAAGATTTTTATATACAATGGGCTTAAAATAATCCAGAATATTGAAGTGGAGTGTATATAACAAATACTCTGTATTTAGATGATATGTTTATATGAGTTGGCTTGTTGGGCAAGGGCTAATAGAATTCAAAAAAGTTAAAGCCCTTTTCCTAACACCATTTGATACAACCACAAAACTAAAACTAGTATTAGCAGAATACTGTTATCCAATATATGTAATAATTTTTAACTTTTAATCATCAACATTCACTTTCCCTTCTGAATAAAACAAAGATTTCAAGCCTGAAGCCCCAAATACTTACTGGCTACATCACTATGCTGAGATGGGATGTGGAGGATGCTTACATTATTGAGTATTAAATGGTTCATTGCCTCAATGCTTGAAATGCACATTAAAGCTACAAACGATATGGGTCAATCTACACAACTGGCTAATTATCAAGCCTCCAGGGAAAGAAGTTCCCACTTGGAGCCCCATGATAATGTCTAAGCAACACTATTATAAATAATACTTTATTTTGTAATCCCCACGTTTAACAGCAAATACTGTTTTTCTGTGATGCTGTCTGAAACCTATTAACTGCCAATGACACCACCAGGATTAATTTCTCAGTAGCACCGCATTAAGAAACAATTGTATCCAGTGTTTCCCTAACATCTTGCTATTCCATATGACTCAAGGAAGAGCAATAGTAACATATGAAACCTTTATAATATATGAAATTCAAAGGCCCACATCATCAGTGGTAGTTGCCAAGAGTTAAAGTTCTTGGGACTAGCACTGAATCAGACACTAAACAGCCCTGAAGACTGGTGTGAGCGCCAGCCCCAAGATGCCTCCGGTGTACTGACCTCCTGGTAGTCACACCAGTGTGTAGTCCCTACCACATTTACTCATGGCTAGCCTAAGCAACCAGTAGAATACCTACAGAAGTACAGGTGTAATACTTCCAAATCCAGGTCACAAAAGATATTAGGGTTTCTGCTTTGGCCTCTCTTAGAACACTAACTCTGTGGGAAGCCAGTGTCTATGTCATGGAAACACTCAAGCAGTGCTGTGACAAGACCTTGGTGGGAAGGAATTGTGGTCTCCCACCAACAAACAAAACATACTTAAAAGCTGGGTGAGTGAATCACCTCAACAGCAGACTCTTGAGCTCCAGTCAAATCTTCAAATGGCAACAGCCTGGGCTGGCATCTCAACTGCTACCTCATGAAAGATATCTGAGCTATAACTACCCAGCTAAACATTCCCAAATTCCTGAAGTGGAGAAATGGTGAGAGAAGGGGAAAAATGCTTATTATCATCTTAAGGCATTTTGTTTTATAATAATTTGTGACATAGTAATAGATCACAAGTACAAGTGAGTTCTGTCCTTTTCATTTTGACATCCTAGAGTCTGACATCCTTAGGTAATCCTCTTCTGTGTTTCACCAATATCCCAGGCTTATGTCTGTTTTGTCATTTATCATCCTTTATTGTAAATGTTTCCTTATCTGCCCCTTCTAGATTAAAGGCACTTTGAAGGTAAGCACTGTGTTTCCTCAGAGCATTGCAGGGGTACAATAAATGTTTGGTGAAAGTATTTATTATCTACAACATGCTAGTTTTGTGGGGCTGAGTATGTAAAGGTAGTGAATAACACATGGTAGCACATTAGCTATTAAATGTCAAGGAAGACATAAATGTTGACAAACCAGTGAGACCAAGTAAAACCAAACACTTCAAGCTGATTACAAGTTTCAGGAGCAGTCTCACAACAGCAGTAGCCTTTCCAGAGATCAATTACAGATACTAATCCAAGGACAACTTCAGTTCCAATCCAAGGGAAAGTGCCTAGCACTTAAAAAATAGGCTCAAAATAAAGGTTACTATAATGAACACTTATTGGACAAATGAAATAAGTTGATCTTAGATGGTTTGCGGGGAACCACCTCAGACTGCAGTCACTGTTGAAGCATAGCATTCTAAAATGAAGAACAATATATAAAATGGTTATTATTCACATGAAATAAAAAGTTTATTAAAAACAAAAATCACTCAGAAGGGCGGCTGCTTACTTTAGCAGGTATACCAATAGTGTCTGTCTATTGAACCACCATATCCCCAAAACCAAGTAAAGCACTGGTGCGGAATAGGTGCAGAGTGAGGCTTTGTAGAAGGACTCAAAGAATCTGAAAATGTTTTCAGTTTCCTTCACTAAGCTTTTTGAATGTGATTGGAGTGAAATTATATCCAGGCTTCCAGAATAATCACTAGGTTAATTCCATGAGTAGTGCAGTGTCAGACCTGGACCACAGGATTGTGGTTGATACATTCTGATCACAGTCCTGTCTGAATATTCATTTTAATAACAACCTAATATTACACCTTCTACAATCATACCTTGGTTTGGGAATCTAAGAGATCTCTGACTTCCAACAGGCAAAAGCAGATTTTACACCTCTCAAAAATGACCCTGTTTCCAAAGGGCTACATGCAATCCTCAGACCAGTAAAGAAAGGGTTAGAGATAGCACTTTAGTGTCTGATTCTAGGCATCCAGGCCTGACATGTGTGACACTGTGAAGCCCAGTGCCACCTCAGGGCTTTCCCCGGTCCTTCTCCCAGAATCAGATATGCCTAAAGCAGGATGTCCATGAAGGGAGACATTTTAAATGAAAATTCCATTTTATTTAACTATCTCTTAATCCTTCATTGGGGATAAAAGCTGAAAAATCACCACATGCTCATCATTGTTTAAGCCATTTTGAAGAATCAAAGATTCTTTTTGGCTTTAATTGCCAGGCCACCGAGAAGCCCCCTTCATTTCTCTCTGCAGCACCTAGTCTCTACAAAAACGAATGTTTTGCCATCATTCAGAGCTGCTGCAATGGTTGAAAATCATAAAGACTGAACATGCTCACTTAACCCCCAAATCCATGATAATTTTATCGTGCCAAATTCTAGTTCTACGTAATGCTCTCAAAATTTCCCCTGAGGATTGTATAAAATAAGAATCAAGTCTGATACTCTGTCTCAAACACAGAAACTTTCATCTAAGGATTTGAAAGCATTTTATAACTGAGGTTAAGTGAGTTACTGAAGACTACCCAACAAATCAGCAGATTAGGCCCAAATTACCTAACTCTAAATTCTACCTTTTTAAAAAGCATAATACTCTGAGACTTGATATGTCAGTGCTAGAGGAACTGTATGCTGTACTCACAGGTGAGACATTCATTCTTATCCATTCTTATTAATAGAATGACCACATACAATCTAACCTCTCCACCAGAAGTAAACGAATAAAAATATTTTTTTCTTTTAGAAAAAGAAGGCAACAGGATTAGTCTAAACCTACTGCATAGCAAATACCATCTCAAACAAAATTGACAGGAACATGTTAAAGTAGAAAAATAAATTCTTTATGTGAAACCAGATCTAAGTAGACTTGCTTCCTTTCATACTGAGAGAGTTTCTATATTTGAGTTCATTGATACTCGTAAGTAGGGCTGTCTGGTGCTCTCAGTTTGATATACAGCTAGCTTGATAGCTGCCTTGACATAAAGCTAAACGATTTTATTTTAAATTGCTATCAATAAAACCTGGAGCAAGGTATTAAACATATGAAATTTCACTCATTACATATAATTTTCTCCAAAATAATAACTTTTAGCATGAATTATATTTCCTCTTTGAAAATGCAAAGTTGTCACTAATCCAGGTGGGTAACTCTTCCAAATTTTAGATTGCGGTTTTTAAAACTTAGTTTCTAACAGAGTAATATACAGCCAGCTGGTTCCAAAGAGCTGGATCATCTGGTAAAACATGTATTTAAAAGAATAGATTGCAACTCTGAACATCTTGGACAAAAAATAAAAAAGTATTCTGTCCATCCCTGTGATTTGAGCTTTTAAATCAACCTCTCCAAAAGGAATTCAGTACATGTATCAATCAAAATGTCAAGACAAAATTACAACAATAGGCAAGACAACCCTAGAATAAGATGAATGCTCGCAATTTCTAAGCCCTGCAATTTCTTGAATTCACCAACAGTTTCACACTCAGTCAACAACCTATACAATCAATTTTTAAAAAATAAAAGCAGGCCAGGTGCAGTGGCTCAGACCTGTAATCCCAGCACTTTGGGAAGCTGAGACGGGTGGATCATCTAAGGTCAGGAGTTCGAGACCAGCCTGGCCAGCATGGCAAAACCCCGACTCTACTAAAAATACAAAAAATAAGCTGGGCGTGGTGGCAGGCACCTGTAATCCCAGCAACTTGGCAGGCTGAGGCAGGAGAATCACTTGAACCCGGGAGGCAGAGATTGCAGTGAGCCGAGATCGCACCATTGCACTCCAGCCTGGGCAACAAGAGCAAAACTCTGTCTCAAAAAAAAAAAAAAAAAAAGAGAGAGAGCATATATTCAAATATAAATTTTTGTCATCCAGATATTCCTCAGTAGATAGAACAAACATTCCTCAGTAGATAGAACAAACACGTGTTCTATACATGCATCTGTGATATAATTCTTATTGACGGTAAATACAGCAAAGTCTCAGATAGTTCTGAGAATTTGGTGCCAATTCCAATGGGAATGTAAAAATTGTGTTAGTGCTAATGTTACTTACATCTATGATGTGTCACGTTAAATTAGCAATAGCTAATGTGTTTGGTTCCCAAATGTTCACATAAAAAGTAATGGTTTAAAAACATATAGGCAAAATTGAAATGAAAAGGCTAATAATTTAAAAAGTGATGGTATCTTGACAGATTATTGCAACCAGATCTTACAAAGTTTATGGAGGCACCCAGAAATTCAAGAGAAATGTATAGTTTTCAACTAGAATGACTCAAGTCATTGAATCTTTACAGAACAGGCTACCCATGCTACAATGAGTTCATGAAACTAAAACCAACTTATCCACTGAAGTACCTTTTCGATAATAGGAATAAAAGCAATTAAAACAGAAACTTGGTGAGACAATATTTTTCATCCAAAACAAATATTCCAGTTTTATATTTGTTTCAATTAGCTTTTACTTGTATACCAAATACTCCCAAAACTTAATGACTTAAAATGACAATTATGTTTATCTCCTATAAGTCTGTGAATTGACTGAGCAGATCTTCTGGTCCTCACCAACTTGGCTAGGACTGAATAATCTAGTATGGTCCCACTCACATGTCTGAGAGTTGGCAGGCATGTTGGTCTAGAGGAACCTGAGCTAGGACAGGTCATATGTGTTCCATATGTTCTCTCTTCTTCTAGTACAGCAGTGTCCAATCTTTGGGCTTCCCAGAGTTACACTGGAAGAAGAATTGTATTGGGTCACACACATAAAAAACACTAAGGATAGCTGATGAGTTTTTTAAAATCGCAAAAGAATCTCATAATGTATTCAAAAAGTTTACAAATTTGTGTTGGGCCTCATTCAAAGCTGTCCTGGGCTGCATGTGGCCCACAGGCTGTGGGTTGGACAAGCTAGCTCTAGTAGGACATTCGGAGTTTTTTAACACAGAATTCTCAGGGTTCCAAAGAATAGCAAGATAGGGTAAGCTCTGTATGATGCAAGTGTTCATCATACGGGCCTCTGCCAGTTTCCAGTTAACCAAAGTAAGTCACATTGTCAAATTCAGTTGCAAGGGTAAAGAAAATTGACTCTATCATTGGGGGATGGTTAATGGGTACAAAAAAAATAGAAAGAATAATACCTACTATTTGATAGCACAACAGGGTGACTATAGTCAATAATAACTTAATTGTATATTTTAAAATAACTAAAAGAATATAATTAGATTGCTTGTAAGACAAATAAATTCTTGAGGCAATGAATATCCCATTCTCCATGATGTGATTATTTCACATTGCATGCCCATATCAAAACATCTCATGCACCTCATAAATATATACCTACTATGTACTCCCAAAAATAAAAATAAAATAATGCTTAAGAAATAGACTCTATCATTGATATTTTTTCCAACTAACCATAGTATCATCAGCTTTCAGGTAAAGATCAAATAGCCTTGTTTAGGGTTTGAGATATAGGGAACTCTTTCTTATGCCAGTGATCATGTTGCTTCTCTACTTCTGAATTGATGCTATAAGTTCTCTTCCTGTTTTATAGTCTTTGTTTATTTTCTTTCTCTCCCAGCCTTTCCTTG
The DNA here is from genome assembly GCF_001698545.2 of Rhinopithecus bieti. NCBI lineage: Eukaryota > Metazoa > Chordata > Mammalia > Primates > Cercopithecidae > Rhinopithecus > Rhinopithecus bieti. The sequence continues at coordinate 475,224 of NW_016808467.1, read as the reverse complement.
AAGGTAGACAAGTAAAGAAAGCAGTTAATCCGGTAACAGAAAATATCAAGATAAATGTGAGAGAAGAGATGACTATTATGTATTCCTTAATATCGCAAGCCAAGAAAAAATATCCAGAAATTTTTAATTTGCTTTATGTCCCATGGATGTGACTTAAGCATAGCTCTAGACTTCAGGAAAAAAAAAAATGACAGTGGTAGTTAAAATTAATAGGACAGAGGCAATTTGAGATCTAGAGTGGGTGATTTATTTTTATCTCAAGTAATGGAAAATAAGGTTTTCTCAATATTGCAAAAAAAAAAAAAAGGTAAGTTATCCTTAGTATGGAAAACTAAGGTAGTTTAATTTTTTATAATACTATTTAGAGGCAATAATTCAAGAGCTAATGCCAAACATAATTCAGCTTGCTTTGCTAACATTATTAAAGCAATGAAAATCTAGTTTTTAGAAACAGCAATAATATAATGGCAGCCATTTTTTCACACAATCTGATCAAGAACACTTCATCAGGTGTAAGTGACAAGAAAGAGTTTCATTACCATCTTAATGGCAATTAAATAACCACTGACATCATTGGTAGGAAATGTCTTTCATCACCATTTCAGATTTCTTGAAATAGCAGGAAACATGATTTTGTTATTGTAGTGTTATGCAGTTAGGGGGTATAATGGTCCCATAAAAGTAAAAACAGAGCAAGAGTTTTAATGACAATCACCATCACTTTCTTGTTTAAGACAAAGTGAACGATATGCATTTGATTGAAACCCCAACTAGACTTATAAGGCATCTTTTTCTTGTCAGAGAAATCATTTTTACTCCATTATAGAATTGGTTATTCCAACCTAATAATATAGGCAGTGAGCTGTGGGATTTAAAGTAGAGCTATGCATGTGGAAGTCAGAATAATCCAAAGATTTTTCCACTGTATCTTAAGATATCACATTTCTTACTTTTGCCTTTAAACCCACTCCTGACCATTTTTCTTTTATTTGGTCAATACATAATAGAATCTTCACGAAATGCTTTTACCTTAAAACTCGAAATGCAAAATAACATATAATTTTGTGATATTTCATTTAACTCAGTAATTGTTTCCATATTTTTTGGCTCTCTCTGGCCAGTGTCAAACTGTTTTGATTATTAGCTGATGAAAATGAAAACTTTTCCCTCTGTACACTGCTATTCAGCTTTCATTTAACAGCAGTTATTTCCTCTGATATCACAGCTTGCAAGCACTGCTTAACCATTTAATTCATGTGCTTCAGATTTCTGACTTTACTGCAAAGTAATCCTGTATGGAAGTCTATCTGTACTCCCAGAAGAAATTTTATACACTGGCAGCAATGGTGTCCTTCAGAATTTAAAGAAAAGAGACCACCATGATTGCAAAATATTATGGTGCTCTCATTCTCTTGAAAATATAAAATTCACAGACAAAAGAGTAGACACCATACTGCAGTTACTCCTCTTAAATTATGGCAGAGTAAAATATTTTTGCCAGGCTTAAAAAAAAATCTCCTTACCCAAAGAATCAAGTAAGTTAAATATGATCAGAAATATTTTATACTTTTGTTTGTATATTTATTGATATTTGGTTTTGTTCCAAAGTCTATAGTAATAAGCACATAAAATTTTATGGTATCTCAAGTAGACTTCAGACTCCTTAGCAAGGTTTAGCAGAGTTGGGAATTTTTCAAACTTCTACAAAAATTAGATTCAGACTACAACTGACAAACATTCCTGGTACAAGAAGGATTATGGCCCAGAAGATACCTCAGATCTCATCTGGATCTAAATTTGACTCTCAAGTGGCCTATGGCAGAACCACCACGGGATGTGTTTACTCTTAGCAATTAACCTTCTACTCCCTTTCCTTCTCCCCTCACCTCAAGAGCTAATAGCATTTAAAGTCAATTTTAAATGAGTACTCAAAGGAAATTACTACAACAATCCCACCTTCTTAATTAAGTCTCCTCACTCATACATATACACACACTTGATCGAGAGCTGACGCCACTGTAGTTTACACTTAGAAAGCTTCATCCCTGTCATCCAAAACCAACTGCATGCAGGCATGGTTGGCCAGTTTATGCCTGCACTGGCCTTAATCTGTAAGAGACTACTGAGCATCTTGGCTGCTTCCAAAGTGACTTCAGAGTTTTTGCCAGATCAGTATTCCTGGATTTTTCCTCAAAGTAGACCTAGATTTCTGGAGTCAGTCTTGCCACCCACCTGAATTTCAGGGCATCCTTTGACCTAGGAATATCCCCAGACCAAAGCAGTCATCCAAGGCCCATGGCAGTCAAAACTCTGCTGCTCACATATTATTGCAAGCTATATTAATAGCTTGCAAGAAATCACAAATATTAGGAAAAATTCAATGGAGCATCCACCTCAGAGGCACATTCCATGAACAGAGAAAAAGGAAGAGGTTGGTAGAAGAAAATTAAAGGTCCTTATTTTTACTCTAATACTAAAACCACCTACTTGTACAGTTTCTAGGTGTCAAGGTACAATGTCAGTTTGATGTACATTGCATGTTTTAATTCTATTTTTAACTCTGTGCTGAATGAATTCCACTGTATCTTCTTACAATGGAGAAATATGGTAAAATGGAATCGTAAGAGGTTTATCCCTTTCCATCTATCTTATTTCCAGTAACGAGGGGGATATAAATATCATTAGGGAGAAAAAAAATGAGAGACAAAAGGAAAACAACTTTTATGTAAAGAGTAAAGAAGACACTAAAACATTGAATGACCCCTAAAAAGACTTGTCTGTAAGTAAAATCTACCAAGTCTGAGAAAATCAAGTTTACATTGGTATTTCAAATCTGAAAACTTTTAATGATTTTTAAATGAGGGTATCTTCATTCTTTCCTGATGTTTATGTGTACTCTGAAAGAGAAGTTAAATATTGTGATCTTTCAATGTTGTTTTGCTAGTGCTTTGGTCCAAAGAGTTCAATTTATTGAATTTGCCCTGAAAAGTATGTGTTATCCCCATTTTCCTGAGCATAATTTGGTGTGTGTGAGGAGCTGGAAGGGATTATAAGAAAACCACAAGACATAGTTCTCTTCTGGCTATTATTATTATTTGGCAACAGAACTTGCGCCTGAAAGGTTTATTTCCGAAAAGTTCAAAATACATCTCGTGTACGCTATGTAATTATCATATTATATATTATACTTTTTACCTCTTTGAGGGAAATTTGCTCTTCTAGTTTGGTTCCCAGATGACATAATTCTCTATGTCTATTTTACGTGTGTGTGTGTGTGTGTGTGTGTTTATAAACACATCTTAAAGCTTATACATAATACATGTGACTGTCCTCCAGACAAGTCTTCAGCTGGCTCTCAATTAGAACAAGTCAAAAATCATATTGCTTGGCCCTCAGCAGGTTTGCTGTTCATGCCCAAACTTCTGTCTTTAATATTCACATAATCTTTAGCCAGTTTCTTGCAGCTTATCTTCTTGGGCCACGTGGCAACACTACCACCTAGTGGAGATTGCCTATCCTTTGGTGCGCATATCACGAAACCTTAGCAAGAGTCCCCACTTGTGATTGGGCTAAGTGGCCTTCTCCAAGAACTTCATTCCCAAAAATATTCCTTCCTATGGCAAATGCCAACCAACAAGCTTCCATCTGTTAAGACACTCCAACATTAGATTCATTTTTTGGAAAATTATCTGTCAAAGATGATAGCATTGTTTCCCATAGATTGCTATTTTAAATACACCTAACACCCAGGAAGGAAAGGAGAACACTTCCTAAAATTTTCTCAAATTTATAGTTTTTTTCTTCACTGAATTACTAACTGAAAAAGGCATTTAAATGTAAAAGTGTAGTTGTGCGCAGAATAACTCGGCAGAACCAAAATATTACAGTGATTACCCCTGAAGAATATAGATGAAAGTGAAAGGGGGGGCATGCCATGGTGTTTTCTTAGTTTTCAGATTTTCTGTATTGAGCAAGTACTTTTGATATTAGATAAATAAATGCTAATCTTTTTTTATACACTAGCGAAGCAGAGTGAATCATAAGAAGCAATTTTTAAGATGGTAAGGTGCAATACCCTTTTATTACAGATGAGGAAGCCAAGGCTCAGAGAATTTAACTGACTAAGGTAACTGTGATAGTTCATTTTATGTGTCAACTTGATTGGGCCACAGGATGCCCAGATAGCTGGTTAAAGATTATATTTCTGGATGTGTCTGTATGGGTGTTTCTGAAAGAGATTAGCATTTAAATCAGTAGACTGAGTAAAGCAGATCAGCTCTTACCGGTATTGGCAGGTATCATCCAATACATTGAGGGCCTGAAATAGAACAAAAAGGCAGAGGAACGTTAAACTACTTGAGCTGGAACATCCGTCTTCTTCTGCCCCCTATGCTCCTGGTTCTCAGGCCTTTGAATCCATACTGGAATCTACTCCATTGGCTCTCAGGCTCTCAGACCTTGAAGTTACATCACCAGCTTTCTGTGATCTTCAGCTTTCACACAGCAAATTATGGGATTTATCAAACTTGATAACTGTATGAGTCAAAACCTTACAATAAACACAATCAGCCCGCACATGTACCTGCAGGTTCTGCATCCATGGATTCAACCAATCACAGACCAAAAGCACTTTTTAAAAACAATTTTTAAAATACAACAATAAAAGACACAAACTTACAAACAATACAGTTTAACAACTATTCACATAGCATTTGCATTGTATTAGGTATTGTAAATAATCTAGGGATAATTTAAAGTATATGGGAGGATGTGCATAGGTGGTAAATGGCAAACAATTTGCTATTTTATATAAGGGACTTGAGTATTCATGAATTTTGGTATCTGTGGGGGGTCCTGGAACCAATATCCCCAGGATATCAAGGGACAACTGTATCTTTAACTGGATGGATGCATAGAGATAGATCGATCGATCGATCATATTGGTTCTGCCTCTCTAGGGAACTCTAATACAGTACCACAACTATCCACTGGCAAAATTGCAGGTCTGTGGCTTCCGTTCTGTACCTATTCCACTATATCATGATGCCTCTTCTCCATCACCTCTCTTGCTGGATTTCTTATATATCCTCTTTCCAGCGTTTAAACCACTCTTATCGTGATTTTCCTGTGAACAATTCAAGCTCAGGTATTTTTTTTTTTCTTTTTTTTTTCTTTTTTTTTTTTTTTGAGACGGAGTCTCGCTCTGTCACCCAGGCTGGAGTGTTGTGGCCGGATCTCAGCTCACTGCAAGCTCCGCCTCCCGGGTTCACGCCATTCTCCTGTCTCAGCCTCCCAGGTAGCTGGGACGACAGGCGTCACCACCTCGCCCGGCTAGTTTTGTAGTTTTAGTAGAGACGGGGTTTCACCGTGTTAGCCAGGATGGTCTCGATCTCCTGACCTCGTGATCCGCCCGTCTTGGCCTCCCAAAGTGCTGGGATTACAGGCTTGAGCCACCGTGCCCGGCCAAGCTCAGGTATTTTTCTATGAAAGTGGAATAATAGTGCTAGGAGCAATGAATGTCTTCTGTGATGATGTGCTACATAAGTGACAAGAACAGAGTATGATCCTATTGGGCATAAAATAGTGTAATGGATTTAATTATCTCAGTTCATGAAAACACCCCAAATAAGCTGGTAATACTGGAATACTAAATTTTTCAGTTTCTTATGAAAATATTCCCAAATCATGTAAAATAAGTATGATGTATAAAATAAAATACCCAAAGCTCTAACAATAGCCTGAAACATCTTCTTGAGATATTGAAAAATTAGTCATTCTACCCTGACACTAATTTGGTAAAGCCCCTAAGAGGTTCTCTTTTGTTTCTTAGACTCCCTCTTGGCCTGTTTGCAAATAAGCAGTAAACAATCTTTTAAAACTGTTGACCAAGTAAACATAGTGATCATTTCTATTCATTTTCAGTTCACACACACAGACACACTCCAATCTAGCTTTTCTCAGTATTCCTTGCTGACATTTGTTGAGCACCTGCTACATTCTAGGTGCTCTGTAAACATCTCTAATTCTCACAATATACAAGATAGCTGTTGTTACCCCTTGCTTTAGAGGTTAAGAGAATGGCGCTCTAAGACCCATTAGTCCAAGTAACTCACACAGGCACTTTTCTGCCCTCAGCAAGGTTAAATATTTATGCCTATAATTGCACTGAAGTGCTTTGTATGCTAAGAGCCAGGTTATATCTAGGATCTTGTTTACGATTATTTAGGTCACCAAACCATTTCTGTGGGCCATGTCGCTAACATTAAAGACATCTTCCTCTGCAGACAAAAGTACATAGACATGAAATTAATTAACTACTCCCTCTTTAAGAAGTTGAGTCTACTTAAGGATGTAGCAGGAGGGCTGTATGAAAGACTCCTTGGAAAGAGAAAACACTTAACCTAGTTCTCTCCTAGAATTTCCTAAGGGGGAGGTAAACCACCCAGTCTCCTAGAACATTAAAACTCCAGTTAAAAATGAGCCAATCTTTCAATCAGCTCCACTGGGCTCTCTGGCAGGAGGCAGAGAAAGCTTGGACAGTCACAGTCTGTTGTGAGACAACAGGATTTTCTTCCACAGTGTTATTACTTTGGCACCTTTCACAAGCAATAAATCTTTTAAAACTTAACAAGTAATTGTTGAGAGATTTAAACTAAAGCAGCTATAGTTGCAAAGCTTTTAATGTGTCACTGGAGTAAACCATCATGTTCACTGTTCTGAACAGGAATGTAGAGGGTTATTTTTTTTTTACCACCTGCTATATATCTGGCACTGTGCTAAAAGCTACAAGGAATACACACACACACACACACACATACATACATACACACGTATCCAAATTTCTGTCCTCAAGAAATTTAATGTGAAAATTAAGAGGCACGATATTTATAAATAATAAATACAATTTTTAAATGAAGCTTTTCTGGCTTATTAACTAACAGATTTAGAACTGGGGCATTCCAAAATTGTCAAATCTTAATGTAAAGTTATAGAAGCTTGTATGGGTTGCAGTTCCATGAAAAAAAAAAAAAACAGAATTCTCCCCAGATAGTTCAAGTGAAGAAAGGCTTCTAAAGGGACATAGGATAGGGTGTGGGAGGGATTGAGCTAAAAATGAGAGATGCTAAGACACCCAGAGACCACCATGGGAAGCATTACCACACCTAGGGCTGAAAGGGGACAGGGAGGAAAGAGTATTTAAGAAGACCAGTGACAGCTGGAGCTGCAGAAAGGGCTGCCCCCCAGGAGCTGAATCACAGAGGACCACATCTATTGCAAGAAACACAGCTACACAGAAGCAGGGAAGAAGCAAGGAAAAAAGAATCACATCTCTTTTGCCTTCTATCCACCATGATCTTCCAGTCCTCCTAGGGCTGAATCCATCTGCAGGTCACCTGAAAAGGGGGCTGAGGTAATGCTGTTCGCAGTCAGCAGCCATCTTCCTGGACACAAGGTGAGAGAGGGAGGAAGAACAAATGCAGAGTACTAGCATCCATGCCAATGAATTTTTATAATTATTATAAATAACAAATAGCACACAAAAAGAATTTACTATGCCAGACACTGGTGTAAGTGTTTTACATACATTAAATCGTTTAATCCTCACAATGAGGAGGATGATTATGAGTTAGGACTATTATGCTCAATGCAGAAGAGGAAACTGAGGCACAGAGAGGTTAAGTATTTTGTCCTAAGTTGCACAGGTAGTAAGTAGTAGAATACAGTTGTAACCTTGGTGGTCTGGCTCCAAACTCCACGGCCTTAAACATTATGTCCCACAGTCTATCTTAAACCTAAAAACCCTCACTCCACAAAACGGCTATTCTGCAGCAGCATCTCTGAATAATAAATCAACAAAGTAAAATCAAATTCGCTGCTTCAAGATCTCCCTAAACAACTTTTTTAATGAACACAGCAATGGTATGGACACTCTTCTACCTACAAATAAAGAAAATTAGGTATCAATTTGATTGTGCCTTTAATTCTCATAGATTCCAGAATTCTTGGAAGAGTAGTGGGAAAATAATCAGAAAACACTCCATTGCAAAAGAGGAAACCAGTGGTGGAGAGGAAAAAGACATGATTTAAAGCCCAAAGAGAGAGGTATTTTCACAAAGAGCAACTACTGCCATTGCTTCGCCTCTGGTTCAAGCTGAATGTGGAGAAATGTTGATGTTCTTGAACTAGTAAAATTGTAAAGCTCCTCAGAGACTTATTTCTTGGAGGCAGGAGAAAACTGATTAGCCATTTAACCTGAAGTAGGTACAGAACACAAGTTTAAAAGGAGCCAGGCATAAAGAAGGACTTATTCAAACAAGCCTGCAATAGTCACCAGATTGTTGTTGCAACTCATCACATCCTTCCTGGAAAATATGGAAGAAAGACTAAGCTTTCCCTGGCCCATAATAAATCACTAGGAGCTACCACTCCCAGGCTAAATCTTCCGGTCCTCTCTCCTTTTTTCCCCTCATATTTTTCCTCTCTTATATTTCAGATCTCAGTTAAGGAGCATGAAAAGAGAATGAGGGTAAAAGTAAACCATTTTGCTCCGATTTTCCTAAATATATGAGAAAATGTTGTACTATGGATCCCCCTGCTCCTGCTTTTGCTCAAAATTTCTACATCATAAATTTGTACCTGACAAGTATCCACCAGAAGGGTATATAATTTTGGCTTTGTACTGAAAGAGAGCAGTTGATCACCCAAAAAGATACAAGTTTTCAGACTGATCAAAAGACTCTGTGGTCCAGAGCATTTCTCCCATTATCCTATACCAAGACCTCAAATTTCTTGAAGATTTATTTCTTTGAACTATCAATTTAAAATATTAGCATAAATGCATATGTTTAACACATCTCAAAGCATGTTTTGAAGCATTGCCTACTTGATCTGCATAACGCATCTATGATTCACGGAACTTGCTTATTTCTATTTATGACACCACCATTGCTTATGAGGCCTTTGTAAATCCGAAAATTAAATGAAGGAAAAAGTACACCACAGATGGGGGCAAAATGAATAACTTTACAGTGAAGAAATCTGACAAACCTTACAGATGATCAAGGCCATCAGTAAGAGGATAAGGCATGTTTATAGTCTGCACTCTTGATATGATGTGCTGAAAATGGCACTTTGCCTCTGTGGTCCTCCTCCCAAAAATTCATAACACCAATCTAATCATGAGAAAATCAGGCAAATCACAAATAAGAGATGTTCTACGAAACAGCTGACCACCACTTTTCAAAATGTTAAGGTCATCAAAAACAAAGAAAGTCTGAGAAACTGTCACAGCCAAGAGAAGTCTAAGAAAGCATGGCAACTAAATGTAATGAAGTATCCTGGATGGAATCCTGGAACTGAAAAAAGACAGCAGGTGAGAAATATGAAAATGAGAATAAAGTATGGACTTTAGTTAACAATAGTGCATGAATAGTGCATCTTATAGTGCAACTATAAGATGTCAATAAGGGGGAAAGTGAGTATAGAATATGTAGGAACTCTCTGTACTATCTTCACAATTTTTCTGTAATTATAAACCTGTTCTAAAAAATAATTTCATTAAAAATAAAATAAGGTAACATACAAAAGGTATTTTGTAAACCATGGCATATTGTTATGGTGATGATGGTGGTAATAATTAGAGCTGCATTTTGGTGACAATCTGGTGGTAGCTGAAATGAATTGGTGCTATATTCACAAAGAAGTTTTTTTGGCTCTAATGTCTACTGTAATACTCAAGGTTTCAGTTTTTGAAAATTATAAATGTTCAGATATATAAGCTCTGAAAGTGTTTCCACTTATAATCTGATGAATTTCAGAAATTATTCAGTAGTTCCTTAATCACTCTGCAAGTTATTTTGTAGTACTCTTCATGTGCCAGGTACTATCTCAAGTAAGGAAACAAAAAGAAACTAGAATTTATTAACAGATCATAGTATAGCAAGAACTTTACCTACATTACTTCATGCCATCCTCACAGAAACCTAGAAAATCTTCTATTGTTGCCTGAGTGTAGGGCATTCACTCCCATAGCATCCACTTCTTACTCCTATCCTGGAACTTATTACACAGGGGAGCACTTGCCTACCTGCCATCCACATCCCTGCCAAACTGTGAAGTCTTTGAGTACAAGGATTTGTTCAGTGTTGTCGCTCCAACATAATAAAGCATAATACCTGTCCATAATTGGTGGAGCGAATGAATGAAATTTAGTCAAGACTCTCATTTGCAAGTTATAGAAAATTAAAGCACAAAAGAAAATTTATCAGCTCAGGTACCCAAAAAGGATAAGGAAAACTTCTGGTGCTCTGAATTCATGTGGTATTTCTTCTGCCTGAATAACAGTATAGTCTCTCCATCTCCTCCTCACTCATCCTGCAGAAGGAAGATGGACTTAAACAACTGATGTATTCAGAAGTGGGTACTGCTGAGTTCAGTCTCTTCTGCTCCCTGACTTAGGGATCTGCCTCCCTACCTCACTACAGAGAGTGTTCTGCTTTGCTGTCTACCACATGCTAAGCCTCCCATGCAGGATTTGGCTCTATAAACCCAATCCAGGGGAAAGTACTAGGAAATCCACTGTGCCTGCACATCTAAACTATGTTTACTAATTCAGCTTTTATTAGCATTACAGCTAATACTTTGATCTCCATCTGTCTAACTCTTATTGGTATCATTCAGTTGGTTCCAAACATGAAGTGGGGAAAAATGAAAGCTGTTCATCATCCTCTAAAAAAATACAGGAGTACTGGGCCACAGGCATGACAGAATTCAGGAGTTCAGATCCTGCCAGAAGAAATCAGATTGTCCATCTCTCCGTTCCACTCTTCTGTGCATGACTTCACTCAGGTTGTCTTTCTTCAATGTGACAGTGCCTGCTGGTTCCAGGCTTATCACTCCTCAAGCTTAGCAAGTAGGGAAAGTGAGCTGCTGCTTCTCAATTATTCGAACAAAAATCCTGGGATTTACTCTGCTTCTTTTGATTTAGGCCCTGTGTCTATCCTGAACCAATCACTGAGACCAGGGTGTCAAGAGCCCTGATTAGCCAGGCCTGGACCACAGAGAATGAAGGGTGGGGTTGGGACCTGTTGAATCACATGTATTTAGAGTGGGGGAGGTGTGGGACCATTATGGGAATAAGGGGGAAAGGTCAAACAAAAAGAAAAGACTGCAACAGCTATGACTAACTCTTTTACACAGAAAACTGAGGGCACACAGCTTGTATGGGGCAGATATGGAATTTAAAATCACATGTGTTTTAACCCCATGTCTGCATGCTTTCTTCTACATCAGAATGCCTCCCGAAGCTTCTACCAACAAATCTCATCACCCTTAAGCAAATCATCTAGCTGAAGAAGTGTTAGAAACCCTTTAGAAGGTTTTAGACCATATTAGAAGATGACTGCTAGATTTCTTGTCATTGAACATGCCACTCTGTGCCCCACACTCCTAGAAAGAGGTAGCAATCACTCCTGCTAAATAATGGGGCAACACCTCAATGTTTTTCTGGAACACTTTAGCTCCAATTTAACACAAATCATCTAAGATAAACTGGATCATATTTGGAAGGCTTCTTGACATGCTCCATTTCTTTGCCAGCTTTCATGTTGTTGTTTATAGCTGCTAGAAAATCTACATGATGGGTTCAATATAAGAGGCATGCCTTTTTTTTAAATTCAACTTACTCCTTACTCTACTTGATAGCAGGAAACTTAAACTCATTAATTTAGGTTAAGCTCAGTTAACTTAACACTGTCTCTGTCAAATCAGAGTAAACTCAATATAGGGTTCTCTCCTCCCTTCCCACATCTAAGTTCCAGTTGGCCTAGTCATGGCATCAGGAAGATGCACCTGCTCCTCAGTCCACACTGGCTTCTACTGAAACACACCTCATTCCACCTGACTCATTGGAGGCGTCACATCTCCATTGCAGCATCTGCTAAAAAGGACACTACCACCTATCTGGGCTGCTTTCCAATGTTGGCCCCAGCTTTTCCACAGCTGCCTGCCTTTGATACCACATCTATACCACTCTCCGCTGTACTGGAAAAGATCTGGCTCCTCCTCACCCCACATGTGAGCACATGGAGATTTTCTAGGAGGCCTTTTCCTGATAACCCTGTGCTGTCTCCAATTACTCTGCTGCTCCATAGATAAGAACTATAGCACCCGGACAGCCAGGCAGGGATTGGGGCAATTGGGCCCTCTCCTCTGGGATCACTTGGCCCCATGGCTGAGACTGTCACTGAGACAGATGCTGGGAAAAGCACAGGGAGCCTTGCCAGCATCTGAAACCATTCTTTCCAACTTTGTTTCTTCATCATGAGGAATCTTTATCAAGTCAAGGAAAGGAAAACAATCTCTTACATTATCATCCATTCTTGCTGATCTTCCAAACCTTTCTTTCAATGCTATCTCTACCAAGAGTTTTAAACTCAGAAGCTGGCATCAACTGTTTTGTTTTGAATTGTTCTGCCCGATCCCTTTTCTCTAAAATAGTGAGCTCAGGCTGCCTGAAATGAGGGTAAACAGTTCAACCATTGTGGAAGACAGTGTGGCGATTCCTCAAGGATCTAGAACTAGAAATACCATTTGACCCAGCCATCCCACTACTGGATATATACCCAAAGGATTATAAATCATGCTGCTATAAAGACACATGCACACGTATGTTTATTGTGGCACTATTCACTATAGCAAAGACTTGGAACTAACCCAAATGTCCATCAATGACAGACTGGATTAAGGAAATGTGGCACATATACACCATGGAATACTATGCAGCCATAAAAAAGGATGAGTTCATTCCTTTGTAGGGACATGGATGCAGCTGGAAACCATCATTCTCAGCAAACTATCACAAGAACAGAAAACCAAACACCACATGTTCTCACTCATAGGTGGGAACTGAACAATGAGAACACTTGGACACAGGAAGGGGAACATCACACACTGGGGCCTGTTGAGGGGTAGGGGGGAACGGGGAGGGATAGCATTAGGAGATATACCTAATGTAAATGATGAGCTAACNAGACTGGATTAAGGAAATGTGGCACATATACACCATGGAATACTATGCAGCCATAAAAAAGGATGAGTTCATTCCTTTGTAGGGACATGGATGCAGCTGGAAACCATCATTCTCAGCAAACTATCACAAGAACAGAAAACCAAACACCACATGTTCTCACTCATAGGTGGGAACTGAACAATGAGAACACTTGGACACAGGAAGGGGAACATCACACACTGGGGCCTGTTGAGGGGTAGGGGGGAACGGGGAGGGATAGCATTAGGAGATATACCTAATGTAAATGATGAGCTAACGGGTGCAGCACACCAACATGGCACATGTATACATATGTAACAAACCTGCATGTTGTGCACATGTACCCTAGAACTTAAAGTATAATAAAAAACAAAAAAATAAGGAAAAAAGGAATTAGTAAAAAGGAAAACAGTGATTAATGGAAAAACTCCCCATTATGTGACTTGAACCAGTTGAATTTCTGTATTTGAGGTATTGAGACCAGGGCCACAGAGTGTAGAAAGCAGATGGGAAAGAATAGCTTCTCAAGTTAAATAGACTAATGAATACTTGCTTTCAGAGTGACATGGCCAAATTCTCCATGGCCATTTTTGGGCTATCCTAAGAAATGACCTGAGCAACTAACTGTCTGACATAGCCTTTAAGTGTTTGTTAACTGTGATGGTTAATTTTATGCATCAACTTCACTGGGCTAAGGGATATCCAGATACCTAGTAAAACATTATTTCTGGGTGTGTCTATGGGGTGTTTCCAGAAGAGATTAATATTTCAATCAGTAGACTGAGAAAAAATCCATCCTTCTCAAAGTGAGTGGGTCTCATTCAATCCATGGAGGGCCAGAATAGAACAAATAGGTAGAGGAAAGGCAAATTTGCTGTCTCTATTTGAGCTGGGAGGTCCATCTTCTCATCTTCTGCCCTCAAAAATCAGTATATCTGGTTCTTGGGTCTTTAGACTCAGATTGGGACTTACACCATTAGCTCCCTGGTTCCCCAGTCTTCTGACTTGTACTGAATTACACCAGCATTCCTGGTTCTCCTGCATGCACATGACAGATTGTAGGGCCTCTCGGCCTCTGTGATTGTGTGATTCAATTCCTATAATTGATTGATTGATAGATAGATAGATCTCCTATTAGTGCTGTTTCTCTAGAGAATCCTGACAAATACATTAAGGCAAGAGGAGAGAAAATAATCACATGTTTAACAATCAGAGACTTTATAACAAACATCAGCAGAATGTCCAGGAAAAAGACCAGCCCAGGGTACAAACCAGACGCACCACTCTAGACCACAGCAAAGATCCAGAGGATGCTACTGGACAAAAGTTCCCAACTTCACTCATCACCATGAAATCACCCTCAGATTCCAACTTGAAGAAAAGCACAGAAAGGAAATAGAAATCTAAAAGGCCATGAATTTAATCTAAAAGACACTGAACCATCAAAAAGCAACTAAGCCAAAAACGAATGTAAAAGATTATAAACTGCAAAACAGAAAGCTTATTTTTTCTTAACTACCCAGTAAGACTGTCAGCAATAAGGAAAGAAAAAGGCCAAATTCTGTATTTTTCTTGCATATGTGACTATGGTAAGAGTGACTACCGCTCTGCTATCCAATCCTCCAGAATCCATCTTTCCAACAGCATATACCAAAATGCAATGAGGGAAGGAGTAGCAAGTGCTCCCAGGTACCAAATCACAAGAGTCCAACTGTCAAAAAGGCTTGTACTGTAGTTAATACTTTGGCTGAGTTGTGGATACTGAAGTGATTAAAAGACAGGAAAAGAAGGAAAGAGGGAAGGAGGGAGGGAGGAAGGTGAGGAGGGAGGGAAGAAGACTGAGAAAGGGAGAGAGGGAAATAAATAAAGGGTCAGGAGAGCAACAAAAATGATCTGTGTTGTATATAACTCTATGGTAAAATCTTCCTCAACAGCTTATAAGCAAAATGAAAGCTAATGATAGTGACAGATTGTTCAAATAAGTAATGTTTTAAAAACCTCTCTTCAGTATATTACCAGTGAATTAGGAGTAAATACAAAAGGTTTCTTACTTTTACCTATCCTCATCGCTTGAATCTCTTCTCCAGAAAATCTTGAAGATTCTCTATGAAGTAAGAATAAAATCATCTATTTATGAAATCTTATTAAATGCTGCTTTCACAATGAATGAATGAAATAAAAAACAGAGAGAGAGACCAAGGAAGAGAGGAACACAGGGAGGAAGAGGGAGGTGGGGAAGGAGGGAGAAAGGAAGAAAGAAAGTATAGAGGGAGAAGAGGAAGAAAAAAAGCATAAAGCAACCTAAAGCCCTTGAACATGAATGTATTAATGACTTTTATCAATGTCTCCATATCTTCATGAGGAGATTCAGCTAAGTTATAAAACCCAGATCCATTTACCAACTGATGTTCTGTGATACTGCTTATAAGTACAAAAGATACACTCCTCTCAGCAGAGTTGTAACCCATTTTACCAGACTACACTATAAATGAGCCTTCTTTCCTCCTAGGCTTCCCAGAAAGGGTGTAATGGCAAGCGCAGCCACTATAATTGTTCCACAAATCCCTTCAAGGAGATTTGAGAAGACTCAAAGCCCACAAAGCTTATTCAGTTATATAAAGAATGCACAAAGGAGTTTTATTTTCAATTCCAGTTTCTTAATTTTTTATTATATTCCTCAGCACAAAGCAGTCTTTGTACCTTTGGATCTCCCTAAATGTTTATATCCCAAAGTACACAGAGGTGTGAAAAATATGACTCATGTTCTTGATAAATTCATATTATAAGACATAGCCTTGAAAATGAAAAGCTAATGAAATCCTTCTTTCCTCTAAATTTTCTTTCATGTCAAAGGGTTAGTCTTGCTTATTCAACAACTTAGATCTCAGCAATTGAAAAATAATGAGTCTATCCAAGTGGTATCAACAGCTAAGGTTTTAGAAACATGAAAAGAAAGTCTTTAGAAAAATAACTCAAGGTTAGCAGTTAGAGAATAGTTTACAGTTTTACTAGTCCAGAAATAAATTACTCCAAACTAAGTAACTGATATAACATACTCATTTGCTAACTCCCCCATAGCCTACCAGAAAAGTTTTAAAATGAAGACTTAAAAAAAAAAATGAGGACTTTAAAAAGTTTTAAAATGAGGAGTTTAAAATGATAAAAACTGCCTTGCTCACTCTTAGAACACACTAAAATCTCAAGTATTTATCCCATGACACTGTCAAGAATGTAACAATTTTTTTAAAAATTCATCTTTTCTAAGAAAAGTATAAGAATTATACCTATATTTTAGGCCAAAAATAAATCCAAGCTACAGATTACTCATTGAATAGAACATACATTTTTTTAATAAACTTATCATTTGTTCTTTCTTTCCCACCATTTTCACGTTAGTGAGAGCAAACCTCTGACAGGCCACCAAAGAATTTAGCTAGCAAATAACTTTGCATATCAGTCATACCCCATTCCATTCTGGAAAAGATTGAGAATTCTCTTTGTGTTTAGTTTGCACATGGAATGTTACGAGGTTGTGAGTAAAACTAGGAAGGCCACAAAATTTACCTGCCCCAGTGCCCTTACTTAGGCTCGGTGTCATCACAGACTCTCTCTTCTGCTCTATGACATCTTAGTCTGTATTAAGGCAAAAATAATAAGTAACAGGTAGTAAGTGCTTACTCTGTGCCAGACACTGTTTAAAGCACTGACAGAAATTAACTCAAATAATATTCATAACAATTTTTCCTTCCCTTGGAAGGAAAAAAGCAAAACCAACTGAGAATATGGGAAAATGAAAACAGTCTGATTTGTTTGGATGGCTAAATTATGAATTAATGTTTTCTTTCTTTTTGATTGTCATTAATGTTATTACTGTATTCACATAGTAAATACCTATGTGAAGTTTCTTTGAAACCTCTTCCAAATGCTATTTTTCACCTGGAAAATAAGGATAATAATAATTTTTTTCCTCATAGGGCTGCTGCATTAGTTTTACATACTGCAAAAATCTTTCCAAAATGCCACTTGTGTTCATATAATATTCAACTGCTTATTGGATCTCATCAGACTTCTTAGCTGGTCATAGAAGTCCTCTTTTTTATCTTATTGCTTTACATATAAACCTTCACCCCAATCGAACCCACAGCCACACCTAAGTCATTCCCAGCTCCCTATCTTAACTCACTTTCTCCCTCCAACCTCCTTGCAAATGTCCTCATCACTCCTCTCTGCTAATCATGTCTTCCCCATCCTTCATCATCTCATTCACATTTTCTTCCCTCTTTTTATGTGTTCCCCATACTACATTGCATTAACTAACATGTACTGAGTGTCTATGATACACTTGGCACCTTTGGGTGTTATTTAATCCTTTCAGCAATCCTAGAGACAGTTAATAGTATCCCTATTAGACACATGAGGATTAGAGAGACTATGATTTATGCAGGGTGGCAGAGCCAGGGCTCACTCTCAGTTATCCTAATCTGTCCTGCACTTAAGAGCTTCCTCCACATAAACGGACGCTTAAATTTTTATTTTCTGGTAACGTTCTCTAACTGTTTAATATGTATGAAGTCTGTGTGATCTCCTATGTTCTTTGAGGTCCAAATTTCATGCATTGCACATCATAAGCTTAGTTAATACTGATAACTTGAATTGGAAAAAGTGATGTGAAGTTCCAACAAAAAGTTACTCTTTAAATATTAAATCATCCCCCAAATCTTAAAAGAACTGTGAACTACCAGATGTCTCAGACAGCCTGGTTGAGGCATCATGAAAGCAACATCATAGAGAAACACTCACTGGATGTTTGAAGATGATGAAAAAAACTCTTTAGGGAATTGGATCTTTGACAGAATGAAGTAGAACTATCAGAGGAAGATCCAAACCCTGCAAAACATAATGCATACAGACATTAACTTCCAAAGAGTTTATGTCTTCGGAAGAAGTGGTAAAGATAAATAGGGTGTTTCCTTCCATCACTTTCATGTTCCAAAGCATTTCCTTTTTTTTTTTTTTTTTTTACCCTGGGGGTCCATTTTCAGCTGAAGCAAAGTTTTAGAAGACAACTAAATTGGGCTGTTTCACTACCACTAAGTAAATTCTGACATAATTCTTTGTCCTCCATCCAGAGGCCATGATTCAAATACAAGGAGATGGAACAATGCCTGGTCATATCTCATCAATTATTCATCCAACTCTACTCTGGAACCACGGAGGAATATCTACTCAGGTACCCTAGACTGCCATCTCTGTCCCTCACACACCAGGCACTGCAACTGTACTACAGAACTTTCAGCCTTACTGGTGCCCAAGGGATGGAGCTATAGTCCAAGAAGCCCATAGCCACAGAACTATCAGGAGAAAGCAAATCCTTGATACCTATGAGTTTCAATACTTGCCTGCCACTGACTATACAGATGGGCCCCAACTTACGATGTTTCTACTTTACTATGGTGTAAAAGCCATATGCCTTCAGTAGAAAGTGGTGCCATACTCTCTCACACTGCTGGGCAGTGGCAGCAAGTCACAGCTCCCAGTCAGCCATCACAAGGGTAAACAACCTCTACAGGGTTCTGTGCTGCCAGATGACTTTGCCCAACTGTAGCCTGTTAGTGTTCTGAGCACATTTAAGGTAGGCTAGGCCAAGTTATCAAGTTCACTGGGTTAGGTATATAAATGAATTTTTGTCTTGCTGTATTTTCAATTTAGGAAGGGTTTATTCAGACATAACCCCATTACAAGTGGAGGAGCATCTTCACCTCCAAAAGAAAACTCCTACCAACACCTTCTCAAGCAGTCTCACTGGCAACCTTTACATAGTAATAATTTCCATCACCATGGCCCTTGCTTCTTCTTAACAATTAGTTCTTTGGAAACAGAACAAACTAGCAGCTAAAAGCTTCTAGCTCCTCAGTGCAGTCCTGCATATGAGTTTCTTTGTGACTTTTATTCAGAGCATGAGGTAGCTGGAGCGCAGCTGAACTCATCCTTCAACAGCCTCGCTCATCTGGTTTCAGGGACCAGAGACAACATCCCAGCTGCCAGTTCCATGCCCAGTGACAGGGTGAAGGATCTTTTCCACAGAAAGGCAAAGTTAATAAACATTCTGGATCACAGGCTTCTTATTCTCTCTTCCCACCTCCCCTCTGCAGTGCCAAGGGACCTCCCTCAATTTTTTAATGCCTTCTGTCACCAAACAATTAAGCCCATTGCCAGGCACCCGTACCTAGTGCCCAGTTTGTAGAAAATACGTATGTAACTAGACTGGGGCCAGCAGAGCGTGATCTCTTACTGAGATGAAATTTGTCCACTAGCATACTCACATTCTCAAAAACTGGTTTAAATACTTCTAAAGAAATTAATAAAGCATTATTACCTACTCAAGTTTCCAGGCACATTTACACAAAACACCCGATCAGCCAAAAATGTATTTGCTTTCGGTTTTCTTTTAAAGAAATTGCTAGGCTATCATATAAAAGCGCTCCAAAATATAAGTGTAATAGTACACATACACAGTATAAAATATTTCTAGCATTATATATTTAATAATTGTTATATAGTAAATATGTAACCGTCAAATATTTTTAATGTATATTTATGTATCGTAGGGCTATGTATTATTTATACTTTTCAATTTATGTATTTATTTATATTCTATAAATTTATATATGAATAAGTATTAAAATTATATAAATATAGCATGTTTTAGGATGCGGATAATTTTATTATAAAATATATTAAGCATAATGATTAACATAAATATATGTAACACATACTTAAAATAAGCATATTGAATAAAAATATAGTTTTATATATAAATATTAATGTTTCCTATAATACAAATTAAAATACAAATAAATGTATGTGTGTATATATATATATGCCCTTACCCCAAATAAGACCCAACAGTGTCTTTCAAGTCCTATACTGAAATTTCTTCCACTCCTTATTTTCTTTTTTGTATTTGTTTATGTTATGAACAGGGAATGTCATGACAATTACAGAATCACATCTAATGAAGTCTGGCTCTGCTATTGGTTCAAATGAAAACTTCAACAGTTCCACAACTTTGAGGTGTCCTCACAGTTTACAAACAGCTCTCTCATTTTCAAGAGGAAGATAAGGGAATTATAAGTAAAATTTCATTCCATATATTGACTAAAATGCCAACTTATTATTATAGATTTCACAGGTCAATATAACTAATCTGAACTAGAGACTAAACCTGAAGAGAGAAAGTGTTTCAATGGAGGTAAAACAATGACAGCATTTATTCCCAAATACAGAAATCATTATCATGACATAATGTAGTCTCAAGGCTTGGAAAACAGGAGCTCATCGGTTGCAAAACATACCTAACTCACAAGCAATGTATGAGGAAGCCTTCAATGCAGAGTTCCTCTTGGTTTATCTTGTATTAATTTACTTGGCAGTCAACTAATTTCATGAGAGCGTTTGAGGCAGAATTCCTTTCTAAACTATAAAAGACTGCTGGTGAGAGGTGGTGAAACAGGATTAATTGGACTGCTGCTTTTCCTGCCTTCCCCAGACCAGGCTCCTACACCACCAAGGCAGGGCTGTCCTCCCACATTCCCCAGATTCAGAAAAATAAATAAATAAACATTTCACTATCTGGCACTATGTCTGACTTTTAAAGACATTCCATCAAACGTTAAAGATAAATAATTGTATGGTTTATGTAGACAACTTGCATTGTTTATAGCAATTACGAAGGAAGAAAGGCAGAGAAAGAGGAAATATTTTCTTCTGGCATTTCAAAGCAGCTTCTGACATAACAAGTTATTGCATTTTAAGAATATAAACTGCCTCAGTAAATTCTATTCCCCTCAGGAACTGCCAAAATTGCATTCTGCAAACACTAAAAAAGAACAGTAACACTGCTGCCAGATACAAAGGTATCTATCGGCCAAAGAGTTAAGAGAATGATAGAGCTCTGTAATAAATTTCCTTTTCATTCCAAGTACATTGTAAATGAACTTAGCAGCTCAGATAGGTGAATTTAGCACCTTGTACCTTAAAAACAATTTATGAATTTACTAAAAATGTTTACTATCAATGCTACAGCACTTATCTCAAACATTTTGTACCATAGAATGTTTGTTTCATCACATACCTACTAATATTTTGTCAAATACTAACATTTCCAGAGCATTGTTTGGGAATCACTTACACAGCATTTAATAATGTATTATCCAACAACATGGATAATAAAAATATACGTACATGCTAACTTTAGAGAGGATAAAAATATGGATAGATACATTAGAACATGTTCCTTAAACACTACACTCAATAGTCCTGGCTCCTACTTTCACAATACCTCTCATCCATTCTGATTCATTTTCTCTACTTTCTATTTCCCTAATTTTAGTTCTCAAAAAAAATTGACTATTTGAACCAATCTTTACTCAATTTGTATTTATAGATAAAAGAAAACCCAAATATAAGAACTATATTGTGCCAAACTAAATAATAAAACAAACAAATATATTATTAAAATGACAATAAACATATGACTTAAATCAAGATGTTTCTCTTTTCAGAAACATTACAGTTTTAGATAAATATGATAGAGAAAAGCTACAGTATGTGTAGAATAATTAAAAGGAAACAAAGAAACTGATGCTAGTAGTTGACTAAGGAAAAGTCTAGAGGATGTTTGTTACCACATATGCTTTGTTAACGTTTTAATTTTTTATCATGTGTATATATTGCTTTTCGGAAAATAAAAACATATACTAAATTAAAATTTTTAAACAATAATTATATCTAGAATCCACATAGCCAACACAAGAATAAGGTGGGCTTATCTTGTGTCATCTACCGCACACACGGATTTCATACTTAATTGTAAGACTAGACATGACAATTATTTGTTAAAGTTTTACGACTGACCAAAAAAAAAAAAAAATCAGGATCCCTGGAGAAAAAACAAATGAAATAGTTATCCAAAACAAACAAACAAACAAAAAAGCTGATGCTGCTGTGTTGGAGTTGGTTTAAACACCTGACTTTTTATTCAACGTCAGTAAATTCTCAGTGGTATGTGGACTGAAATAAATACCTAAAAAATTAAAATTATTGGATCCACAGTGGGTGGCTAAAAAACAAGCATTTCAAACTATAAAAGACTTGGAAGAAGAAACATTAAGCTTTCTGGGCATTTATACAGTGACACAAACAGAAAATCCTCAGAGAAACAGACTTAAAACTTGATTCAGACATAAAACAAAGCTTTAGAGGAAAATTATTATATGAATATTGAAAATATAATCCATAAGAAGAAAAACCTTATGTATTAAGGCATTCATTGCAGTTTTAAGATGGGAAAAAGTGGAAATAGCCTAAATGTGTATTAGTAGAGGAAGTGTCCAAAGTTATAAAACACCCCTTCAATGATTATCATGAATTTTCATCCCAAAAACTGTAACAACATGGAAATTATGTTTATCTAATGCTACGTGGTGAAATCAGAATATACAATTACATATATGCCATCATCAGAAATATGTTTGTGCCATATTTGTGGTAATGGACTGTTTCAGCATCAAGACCTTGGAAAGAAACAAGCTAAAGGCCAGGACTCCTAATGTTTTAACATACAGACACACACACACACACACACACACACACACACACACACACACACCCCTACCACCCCATCAGAGAACCTGTCCTTTCTTGGGGTTTCAGCATAGGAATGGACACATATTTCTGTCGCATGAAAAACCTCCCAAAATACTGTCCCCTTCCTCCACCTTGAAGAAACTCTCCAAAATAATCCATATTTTTCCAGGATTAGAATATTTCTGTCTACCTCATGTCCTCCCTGCCAGTGTGTAAGGGGCGATATTAGGAATCAGATAGTAAGTTGGGAAGGAGAATAAATTTAGTTGAGGAAATTCTTTTCATATGTTCATTCATCCAACAAAAATGACCTTAGTGCCCAATATATTCCAAATATGGAGAATATAGCAGTAAACAAAAGAAACACAGTTGTTCCCATCTGGGGCAATTAATGATGAGTTTCTCTTTTGGACACACTGAATTTGAGTTACTTCCAGGATTACCTAGTAGAGATGCTTGGAGATAGACAGAAATATGGCTTTCAAAAAAAGTTCAGGCAAGACTCTCCACTGGCTTAGCTTTGGACACTAAGCACAGACAAATTGAAGAACGAGGACTTGGAGGGGTTGAGTGAGTATTTCACTGAAAATACAGTGCAAGCTTGGTGGAATAGGCAATAAACAAGACATCAACTCCACAAATTTTGGAGATTTCAGAGGTGGAAGTTTCCTGGCAATGAATGAGGAGGTCTAGAGTATAACTGAGGTGGATCAGAGCTAAGATGGGGTAGAGATAGGAGTCACAGACCTCAAAGAGAGCCAGGACCATTAAGTTGGAGGAGTGGAAAAAGATCATTTTCATTAAAGTTTTTTCAGCATATGAGCAATTTAAACCAACACAATAGAGCTTAGGATACACTTTAATGATATTTGCACAGATAGTTATTCTGAAGCAAAAGGAAAATTTAAAGGAGGTTGACATACCTCCAGAGACCTAAGGTAGAATAGAATTCTCATGAGTATAAACAATAAAATGGATTGGAGATGAACTCAAAAAGAAGAAAAATGTTAAATTGTAAAAGCTAAGTATATGACTCATAAAAATATATTTGGGGGGGAAGTGGGGAAAATGATTTAAAAAATACAACTTCAAAGAGCATTGGAAAACTTGGGGAATTGGAGATGAGGAAAACACAAAAGAACAAATAACCATATTCAACATGGCTCAAGAAACAATGTCAAGAAGTTTTATTAAAATGATCAATACAATCAAGATATAAATACTTTGTAGCCACTAGTGACCTAATCCTCCCTTCTCCCATTCATGTTGCAACCGTAAACAATAAACTACAGATCTGGAGCCTATGAAATAATCAAATTAAAAGAATCCTTTTGGAAGGTAACATTGGATAATACTGCTTAATCCACAAAAAATGCAGCAATGAATGAGCCATTCAAAAGAATAAAGATCTCCAAATTCTCTACATTGATAGAGAAAATGTTCGGTTAATGTTGCTATGGTATTTAGAGTAGCATAATTGGGCAGGAGGTGCTTTTCAGATGGTTTTAATAGTATTTCAACATCTCTTCTCTGACATCAGTTTTTAAAATTATGAAACTCCAAAGCCTGTCAGAGCATTTAGTAATTACGTAATTTATTAACTTGGGAGGGCTGAGGAAGGGTAGTTTAGTGTTTCATTTCAAAAACAATTTTCACGAGCTACCACTGGTTGAATCTGGTGAAGTTTTCCATATTTTCATGAGGATAAAATGCTTCTAAGGCCTACAAACAAAATGCATTTTTATTAAAATTACTAATGTTTAGTGAAAAGTTCAAAGGCTGGGAAAGAAGCACTAAAACTAATTTTTAAATCAACAGTTCAATTCACTTGGTTACTGGAAAAGTCATTTTCAGAATTAACCTTCAGGGCTATCCAACAGCTGGGAAAGCAGCTTATTTTATTATGTAGTTAATAAATGTCATCCACTCTTCTTAAAAGAGTCAAATTATGTTACCCTTAAAGACTGAAAATGAATCTATAAAAGCAGACAAGATGTACAATAGATTTAACACAAAATATGTATAATATTAAAAAGATACTTCTCAACTAAATGCAATGTATGGTCCTCAATTGGCCCATGGGTCCAGAAAAATAATAAATAAAAGGCTATAAAAAAAAACAGTTTTGTTATAATTGATGAAATCTGAATACAGAATCTATATTAAATTAATATTATTGATTTAAAGTTAAGTTTCTTGGGTGTAATAATGCTTTCATATTTAGGTAGAATGTTCTTGTCCCTTAAACATTCATGCTGAAGTATTTAAGGGTGAAATGTCATGATGTGTGCAACTAATTTTCAAAAGTTTTTATTAAGTGTGAATATCCATGTATGTGTGTATGGGTATATACATAGAGATAAAGCAAAAGCTTCAAAGCATTAAAAAATAGGAAATCTAGATACAGTGTATATAAGCATTCACTGCACTATTATTTCAACTTTTCAGTATGTTTTAAATTTTTATAAACAAAAAGCTAGGAAGGTGGTCAATACATCTCAACTGGACATTATTAGAAATTAGAATCTCTACAGAGAGCCAAAGGGGAACTAGGTAGCAAAACATCACCACAAAAACAAACTTACTTAACATCTAAATACACATGATACACTGTATCAGATGTTATAACAACATCAAAAATCTAACATAGTCACAGGCTTCCAAGAACATACAATCGAAGGCCAACACTGCCAACAAACATAAAGAGCACTTAAATAGAAAAAAGAACACCTACATAAACTTGAACAACAAAGTAAGCATAAGTTCTAATGATTACCACTTTTCTGACCACAGAAGGAAAAACTGTACAGATTTGGCAAAGCTCATACCATACTTTAAGGTTCTATGTACACTGGACCACGTCACTCGGGCTCACAGAGACATAGAAAGTTTAACCAGTGTCACCCTTTCTTCCAAGAAATTAGACTGGCCATTTAAGAGGGACTTGATTTTATGAGGAAAAGAAGCTTATGTCTGTTCACAAGACTAGCTTAGAAATTATATCAGAGTATTTTGTGTTAAATTACAAATTTGCCCTAACCCCTGCTTTCTTCCCTGAATCAATTTAAGAATTCTTTCTTAAAAGCATTTTCTGATTGCCCTGCTAAGTTAGATGTCTTTCCATGTCCTGTCCTCGTATGTATGTCACGGCGTTATTATCACTGATTTTTTTGTTGTTGTTCACACTGACCTAGCACTTGCTAGGTGCCTGAGATACAAGAAGGAATAAAACAATATGCCATCAACAAGTTTATAGCCTGGTAGTAGAGACACCCATGCAAAGAAATAATGACGTATATCATTACTCTCATGCCATCCACCGAGTTGTTCAGCTCACAAACCTTGAATTCCTCTTTTCTCTCTTTTCTTCACTGACATCTAGGCCATTGGCAAGTTGATTCTACTACCAAACGTAACCTGAATACACCCGTTTCTCGTCATTTCCACTATTACACAGATTCAGATACTGCCTACTCTCACCTGAATAGCTCCCATGAAACACAATTGGCCTCGCATACGTGGCCTTTCCCTCTTGACTTCCTACAGTTTGTTCTTTTAAAGCATAAAACAGATCATGTCAATCTCCTGTTTAAAGCCTTCCAATGGTTTCTATTTGGAATAAAATCCAAATTATTTACCATGGCTACCTACTAGGTTCTATATAATCTGGACCTGTCTGTTTCTCTGGCCTCATCCTCTAATTTGCTTCTTACATAGTACACTTCAGTCACACTGGCCTTCTTTCTATTTCTCAAATATACCAATGTGTTTCCCCTTACAATTTTGCACTAGTGGTTTCCCTCTGACTGGAATGCTATGGATATTTGCATCACTGGCTCATTATTATTAATATCATGCACGTCTTGATTAAAATTTTATTTCTCAGCGAGGTCGTTTCCTACCACCCAATCTAAAATTGCCACCTGACCACTTTCCTCATATCACCCGACTTTAGCTTTATTATAACACTGATAACTACTTGATGTTTTCTTATTTAAGATTTTACTGGCTGCCTCCCTCTTCTAAACCAAGCTTTCCCAGGAGGATTTACTACTGACCCTGCAAAACTAAGAAGAGAATACTGTGAGCAACTATATGCCAACAAATTAATAATTTACATGAAATGAACAAATCCCTAAAAGACAAAACTACTAAGTTTTGTCTTAGTAAAAAAAAACTTTTGTCTTACTGAATGAAGAAAAAATTTTAAATGATAAACTGATAACTAGTAAGGAGACTGAATTAATAGTTTTAAACCTTCCCATAAGGAAACGTCCAGGGCCAGTTGGCTTCACCGATGAAAGTTAAAAAGTTTCTAGCAAACTTTATTTTAAAAATGAATACAAATTTTTTAAACACTCTTTCAAAAAATAATGAGAAAGCAGTTCCAATTCTTTCTATGAGGCCAGCATTACTATGAGAACAAACCCAATAAAATAAAATAAAAAAAAAATCAATACAAGAAAAAAAGCTATAGGCTGATATCTCTTACGAATATAGATGCAAAACTTCTCAACAAAGTACAATACTAGCAAACTGGACCATTAACATACAAAAGGCATTATATACCATGACCAATTTATGAAATAACTGTGTCAATAGGATAATGGACAAAAACCACATGATTATCTCAATCAATGCAGAAAAAAGCATTTGACAAAATTCAATACCCATTCATAATAAAAACAATGAACAAAGTAGGAACTGGGAACGTGCGAAGCCTGATAAAGGGCATCTGGGGAAAAACCCTGAATTAGTCCGTTTTCATGCTGCTGATAAAGGCATACCCAAGACTGGGTAATTTATAAAGAAAAGGTGGTTTAATAGACTCACAATTCGACCTGGTTGGGAAGGCCTCACAATCATGGCAGAAGGTGAAAGGCACATCTTACGTGCCAGCAGACAAGAGAGAATGAGAGCCATGCAAAAGCGGAAACCCCTTAAAAAGTCATCAGATCTCGTGAGACTTATTCACTACACAGAGAACAGTATGGGAGAAACCGCCCCCATTATTCAATTATCTCCCACTGGGTCCCTCCCACAACACATGGAAATTATGGGGGCTAAAATTCAAGATGAGACACAGCCAAACCATTTCACCCACATACTTAATAATGAAAGATTTAATGCTTTTCCCCTAAAATTAGGAACAAGACAAGAATGGCTACTCACACCACTTCTATTTAAAACTGTATTGGAGGCGGGGATCTAGGGACCATGGCAGACAGGAGGCAGGACTAGATTGCAGCTCCAGATAGAGCAGCACGCAGAGGCTTGTACCGTCAATTTTAGCTCCAGATCAGCTGCGAGGACAAACCAGCAATCCTGAGAGAACCCACAGACTCTCTGAAGGAAGTGGGTCTGCTCCTGCAGGACCCAGGAGACACCCCAAATACTGCGAGTGCCCCAACTGCAGAATTGAGAAAGGGAGAGCCTCCTCTCCTGAACACACACCCCTGCTGGAGAAGCTGAAGGCCTGTTTGCAAGAGAAGTTCCCTACTTCACCTGGAGATGAGTCAAGTTAGAGAGCTGAGCTGAGCGAAATACAGGGGTAGATGAAGCAGCAGAAAGGTGAGCTTGCTGGATCCCCAAGCAGTCCATTCCTGCCTGGCACCACAGGAATCCACCAGGAGGGAGGCCAGAGGAGCAGGGGATAAAACTTCACAGAGAGAAGGACTGTGCTAGCTGAACTTTGTAATAATTTGAACGGGGAAAGAAGCCTCCTAGCCAGAACTCAGAGGAGGGCGCAAAACCGACTTGCAGACTTCACAGGTGGGGGAAGAAATAAAGCCCTTTTCTTTCACAGCTGGGAGGCAGAAAGCCTCAGGCAAATTTTCAAGCCTGACTCGCCCACCACCTGGAAACAGACTCAGGGCTGCTGGGTGGGGCACAGAGGGAGTGAGACCAGCCCTTCACTTTGTGTGGGAGCTGGGTGAGGCCTGTAACTGGTGGCTTTCCCCCATTTCCCTAACAACCTGCATGACTCAACAGAGGCAGCCATAATCCTCCTAGGTACCCAACTCCAGTGACCTGGGAATCTCACCCCTTCCCCCACAGCAGTCACAGCAAGACCCCCGCCAAGGAGAGTCTGAGCTCAGACACACCTAGCTCTGCCCCACCTGATAATCCTTCCCTACCCATCCTGGTAGCAGAAGACAAAGGGCATATAATCTTGACAGTTTTAGGGCCCCACCCACCGCTGGTCCCTCTCCACACTACTACAGCTGATGCTTTCTGGAAAGTGCCACCTCCTGGCAGGAGGCCAACCAGCACAAAAAAGAAAGCATTAAACCACCAAAGCTAAGGACCCCCATGGAGTCTACTGCACTGTCTGCCACCTCCACCAGAACAGGTGCTGGTATCCATGACTGAGAGACCCATAGATGGTTCACATCACAGGACTCTGTGCAGACACAGACACAGAGGGACAGACTCACTGGGTGTCTAGACTAAGAAGAGAGACAACAATCACTGCAGCTTGGCTCAGGAAGTCACATCCACAGGAAAAGGGGGGAGAATACTACATCAAGGGAACACCCCATAGGACAAAAAATCTGAACAGCAGGCTTCAGCCCTAGACATTCCCTCTGACAGAGCCTACCCAAATGAGAAGGAACCAGAAAACCAACCCTGGTAATATGACAAAATGAGGCTTGTCAACACCCCCCAAAAATCACACTACTTCACCAGCAATGGATCCAAACCAAGAAAAAAATCCCTGATTTACCTGAAAAAGAATTCAGTAGGTTAGTTATTAAGCTAATCAGGGAGGGACCAGAGAAAGGTGAAGCCCAATGCAAGGAAAATGAAATCCAGAAAATGATACAAGAAGTGAAGGCAGAAATATTCAAGAAAATAAATAGCTTTAAAAAAAGAAATAAAAACTTCAAGAAACTTTGGACACACTTTTAGAAACGTGAAATGCTCTAGAAGGTATCAGCAATAGAATTGAACAAGTAGAAGAAAAATCCAGAGCTTAAAGACAAGGTCTTCAAATTAACTCAATCCAACAGAGAAAAGAAAATGAATAAGAAAACTTGAACAAAGCCTCCAAGAAGTCTGGGATTATGTTAAATGACCAAACCTAAGAATAATCATGTTCCTGAGGAAGAAGACAATTCTAAAATTGGAAAACATATTTGGGGAATAATCGAGGAAAACTTCCCCAGTATTGCTAGAGACCTAAACATGCAAATACAAGAAGCACAAAGAACGCCTGGGAAATTTATTGCAAAAAAAACTTCACCTACTCACATTGTCATTAGGTCATCCAAAGTTAAGACAAAGGAAAGAATCTTAAGAGCTGTGAGACAGAAGCACCAGGTAACCTATAAGGAAAACCTATCAGATTAACAGCAGATTTCTCAGCAGAAACCCTACAGGCAAGAAGGGATTAGGGACCTATCTTCAGCCTCCTCAAACAAAACAATTATCAGCCAAGAATTTTGTATCCAGCAAAACTAAGCATCATATATGAAGGAAAGATACAGTCATTTTCAGACAAACAAATGCTGAGAGAATTCACCATTACCAAGCCACCACTACAAGAACTGCTAAAAGGAGCTCTCAATCTTGAAACAAATCCTAGAAACACATCAAAATAGAACCTGTTTAAGGCATAAATCAACAGGACCTATAAAACAAAATACAAGTTAAAAAGCAAAAACAACAAAAAACCCAAGGTATACAGGCAAAACATAGCACAATGAATGCAAGGGTACCTCAGGTCTCAATACTTCATTGAATATAAATGGCCTAACTGCCCCACTTAAAACTTACAGAACTGCAAAATGGATAAGAACTCACCAAGCAACTATCTGCTGCCTTAGGAG